>NC_080107.1:31799092-32399092 GCF_950005125.1 Chionomys nivalis
AAACAAACCTCAGACTGGATGAAAGAAACCTTTCTTGGTGACATCTGCAGGTCTGTAATTGCCTAACCCTTTGCCATGACTCAGGTTCTGAGACATTGCCTCATAGGTAGAAGATGAACTTCAGTACATCTGGCTTGAGAATATCTTGTGAGTAATGCTTCCACTGGCCAATAGTTTTCAAATTTGAGCAAAAATTGTATGGCTTTAGGGGCTAAATTTCCTGACATCCTTCATATTTTTTTTTTTTTTTTTTTTTTTTGGTTTTTTTGAGACAGGGTTTCTCTGTGGTTTTGGAGCCTGTCCTGGAACTAGCTCTTGTACACCAGGCTGGTCTCGAACTCACAGAGATCCGCCTGCCTCTGCCTCCCAAGTGCTGGGATTAAAGGCGTGCGCCATCACCGCCCGGCCATCCTTCCTATGTTGACCTGTGAAGTTTAGAGCGTGTGATACCCTAATACTGAAATAGTGAAGCTGGCGAGGCCACGAAGAGAAGAGGGTTGCTGCCTTGATAATCTGACATCAGACATCCTAAACATTCTGCCTGCTTAAAACCACCTGGCCGTATCCCAGAGGCACTTTGATAAAAGAAAGTAAGGCGAGGGATTAAGTTGTAATTTAAACAAAACTGATTATCTGTATTTCCGTAGGCAGGACCTTAAGTCATTTTAGTCTTTGTTAATAATTAATGCCCTGATCATCAATTTTGTGAACAATTTTAAAATTCTCTGGCAGATTGTTTTAAACTTCAGTGCAAGGCTATTTTCAGTTTTCAGAGTTCCTTTTAGCTATTGGTATTAAACATACATAACACATTTCCCTGGAAGCAGATACAACCCAGCTGTTAAGGATAAGATAGGAAAAACAGACTAAACATGAATTGCAAGTGTGAATATTTCTTGAAGAGAAAGCCTTTGTAAGCTATGTTGCAAGGCACTGGATCTGGGGAATAACATTTTAAACATCACTGTCACTATTGCAAGACAGTCAAATCTTTTGCAAGATGTGACATATTTCTGTGTATTAGTAGAATATTGTCTAGACTACTATCAAGAGTGACTTAACAGGAATAGTGACATCGCCTCAAAGTGCAAGTACTAGCAAGTCTAGGAATAGGGTTTGTTTATAGGACAAAATATAAATATATGTCCTTAATTCTGCAGCTTCAAGGTAAAAGGCGAGTGTTACCAGTAGAATATGCCACAGTAGCTTTAATAGGAGTGAGCGATATAAAAAGACTACTAAAGAAGTAAATAGAAAAGAATAGGTTCATAGACATTAATCTCTTAAGAGCCATCACAGCTCCTGTGGGTGTGTTATTTCTTGCCTAATAAATATGTCTATTTGTATGAGTATTAACCCCTGAAAGATATCATGAGTGAATATAGCACATAGAGTTTTAGGCATTAATAGTAGTTGTCCTGATATATTACTGCAAAATGAAATGACTCCAAAGTACCTCTAATGTCCTATCATGGCAGGCTTAGTGAACATCAGTGCATTTACATCACCAAAGAGACAAATGAATTGGCTTTAAATATATCATCAATTGTGAACTCTGTAATTTGTCATAACTGACACAGCTTTCGATGTCATGCGAAATAAATCTGTGCAAGAAGCTATGTCTTCCAGGCTTTTACATACCTGTGAGCAGGAATAGAGAAATATCAGATTTTCAGTGTTTCCAACATGATTTCGCCTATTTTCAGAGTAAAATTTTAGGAAAATGACTTTATCTGGTAAAGGCTCTTGGCACATATGTTTTACTCTCTGGGTTTGATTCCCAGACTTACTACTAGTGAGTTTATTTTTATATTTATATTGATAATTTTATATAATTTTCATATTTTACATTTTATTAAAAAGATTACTTAAAGCCACATGTGACATTTATTTTAAATAAATTTTAATTACTCCATAAAATGAAGGACTTACTGAATACAAAGGCAAAGTTTTAATGAAAATAACTCCTTTGGTGTCAGCAGGACCTCTTTCTATCTAACTTTAAAACACTTCCATTGCTTTCTTTTCTTGAAAGTAAGGTTTAAGTAAGAGTTCCTTTTATTGGTGGCATTTCTCTGGAGGACTGCAAAAGATAAAGATTTTCTATGATTTGATTAATCACTCTGATAGGCTTTAGAAAACAAGATTTTTCTATATGCATGTATTTCCTTAAAGTTTCCTTTAATCCCTCTTCCTCCATATGCCTCTGAGCTATGGATAAACATAAACATCACATTAGCCACATTTCCTGAACTTAAATCTGCTTCAGGTCAGATCAGGGCCACGCTGACCAGGAACAGACAGCTTTTCCTTCTTTCCACTTCCATTTAGGGTGAATTATGGAGGACACTTGGAGGTTGCCTCCGAACACTAATGTCCTGGTGACTACTCATTATCACCAATTTGAAATGTACCAGATACTTCAACCTGATGCATTCAGCCTCTCCATGTTAGCCCCCTTAGATGTCAACAGTTTCTAAGCAGTGGGCAGAAAACCAGATGATATCTCCTACCTTTCCTCTGTGCCCACAAATGACCTCCACAGGCTCATAAGCAATGTCCAGGGTAGGTAACTAACCCATTCAGCGCCCTCACAATTTCTACTGCTGTCATAGGTCAGACTACCATTATCTCCCATCTAGACGCCTCCCTCAGCCTCCTCAGACTTTCCCCAGGAATGGATCTATAGATTTATTTCTTATTGGTACAGGAGACCATTTCCTAAATATAATTCCTGCAGCACAAACACTGAGAGAAACAATTAATAAATGGGACCTCCTAAAACTGAAAAGCTTCTGTAAAGCAAAGGCCACGGTCAACAAGACAAAATGACAGCCTACAGAATGGAAAAAGATTTTAACTAACCCCACATCAGAGGTCTGATCTCCAAAATATACAAAGAACTCAAGAAATTGGACACCAAAAGATCACATAATCCAATAAGAAAATGGAGTATAGACTTAAACAGAGAACTCTGAACAGAGGAGTCTAAAATGTCTGAAAGACACTTAAGGATTAAGGAAATGTTCAACATCCTTAGTCATCAGAGAAATGCAAATCAAGACAACTCTGAGATTCCATCTTATACCTGTAAGAATGGCCAAGATCAAAAACACTGATGACAACTTATGCTGGAGAGGTTGTGGGGAAAAGAGAACACTTTTGCATTGCTGGTGGGAATGCAAGCTGGTACAACCCCTCTGGATGTCAGTGTGGCGATTTCTCAGAAAATTAGGAAACAACCTTCCTCAAGACACAGTAATAACACTTTTGGGTATATATCCAAAGGATGTTCAATTGTGCCACGAGGATATGTGTTCAACTATGTTCATAGAAGCTTTGTTTGTCATAGCCAGAACCAGGAAACAACCTAAATGTCCCTCGACCAAAGAATGGATAAGGAAAATGTGGTATATTTACATAATAGAGTACTATAGAGCAGGAAAAATAACGACATCTTAAATTTTGCAGGAAAATGGGTAGAACTAGAAAACATCATTTTGAGTGAGGTAACCCAGACCCAGAAAGACAATTATCACATGTACTCACTCATAGGTGGTTTTTAAACATAAAGCAAAGAAAACCAGCCTACAAACCACAATCCCAAACAATTTAGACAACAATGAGGACACTAAGAGAGACTTACATAGATCTAATCTACATGGGAAACAGAAAGTAGTAAAAGACAAGATCTCCTGAGTAAATTTGGAGTATGGGGACCTTGAAGGGGGGTTGAAGTGGGGAGGAGAGAAGCAGGGAGGGGAGCAGAGAAAAAATGTAGAGCTCAATAATAATCAGAAAAAAAAAACATGAAGAAAAAAAAAAAAAGAAAATGGCCCCCATAAGAAGTAGCACTATTAGGAGGTAGTGCCTTGTTGGAGGAAATGTGTCACTGTGAGGTCAGGCTTTGAGGTCTTAGATGCTCAAGCTAGACCTAGTGGGGTTCTCTCTTCCTGTTGTCTGAGAATAAAGATGTATAAGACTCATCTCCTCCAAAAAAATCAATTAATAGTCATCTTCCTTTTAAAAATATCTTTTTTATTCATTTCATTTCATACATACATAAAATGTATTTTGATCATATTAATCCCCCACTCCTCCTTTCAAATCTTTCAGGAGCTTCTACATTTGTACATTCCCCCTTTAAATTTTATTTCTTTAAAATATTGTTTTTAGAGCACACACAGTCCAATTAAAGCTGCTCATATACAAAGAGATGTAGAATCTTCTGCTGTAATGTGGTCAGTCTACAAGGAACCAACCCCTTAAAGAAAATGACATCTCTTTATTCATGCGATCAACTCTCAATAATTCTTAAACTAGAGATGGCAGTTAAGGTGCCCTTCTCCCATTCATGCAAGAATGGTCACTGGCTTGATCTTGTTCCAGGTCATAGGCATACAATTTCCACTGCTGTTCAAGAATGCCATGGCCCATGCACTCCCTGAAATTTGTTTCTTAGAATCTTTCCTTTCCCCCTTCTTAGATGTTCCTTCAGCCTTTGGCAAAAGAGTATGTAATATAGCTGTCTCATTCATGAAGAGAAGTCCACAGACACTTGTTCTCTGCATTTTAGTTAGTTGTGAGGTCAGCTGGTATATTTACTGGTAGTCTACTCAAAAAGAATATTTTTTTTTTTGGTAAGGACAAAGAACTTCATCAATTTGTGAGTACAATGAGTAGTATTGAGACAGTGGTAAATAATAGAAAGCAAAAGAAGAATCAGAGCTATTTACTCTTCACTGGAATGACTTCTCTTACCCTCAAAATGTACGTTCTATTAGAGAAAATTAATTTAAATAGTTATGTTAAACACACAATTTTCAATATATTTTATTCATTTAAAATATACATATGAACATTGTCTATGATTACAAGCATGAATGCTCACACAGATATAACTAAATTTCCTGGAAGTTGTGGGAGGGGTCTATTAGTAGAAGTTGCTAATATGGTAATCAAAATGTGCTTTAAGAGTATAACTGTTGATTCCTTAACTAAAAAGAAACTTTTAAAAGTATAATAATTACATTAAAATCAGGTAAAAATCTTCTGAAAGGCTATTTTTACTTCAATAGAGAGTTACATTTTAAAGCAAACCTGAAATTTCCCTTAGGAGAGTGCAAAACTTGCTAACAATGTCAAAAGAACTACTAATTAATAAACTATGTGTTATCTAACAGAAACTGCTATGAGAGATATATTAGTTCACATAAAATCTGCAAAAATCCAAATGATAAAACAAGTATAAAGAAGTACAGGGAGATGATGAGATGTCGAGACAGAATGGGTAAGCAGTGCCTTTCTTAGTAAACCTTATTTTGCTCATACCAAGACAAGTAAGCCAGGTATGCAGATGATATCAATGAAAATAATTAGAGACCAAGATTGTATCCTGCTGAGGTAAATATTTAACCATCCTCCCCAAGTTTCCTAATATTAGGTGTCTGGCTACTGATGCTACTCTGAGCTTCTTGTGGCCAGTCACTACTCTTGCCTTTACAGGAAAGTCTTCCTTATTTGAGTTTAAACATATTTGCGGTACAGCCCCTTTGGATGTCAGTGTGGCAATTTCTCAGAATATTAGGAAATAACCTTCCTCAAGATCCAACAATACCACTTTTGTGTATATATCCAAAGGATGCTCAATAGTGCCACAAGGACATGTGCTCAACTATGTTCATAGCAGCATTGCAAACATTCCATTTCATAGCTAGAAACTGGAAATAACCTAACTGCTCTTCGACCAAAGAATAGATTTGGAAAATGTGGTACATTTACACAATGGAGTACTACACAGCAGAAAAAAATAACGATATCTTGAATTCTGCAGGCAAATGGATGGAGCTAGAAAACATCATTTTCAGTGAGGTAACCCAGATACAGAAAGACAATTATCAAATGCACTCACTCGTAAGTGGTTTTCAACATAAAGCCAAGAAAACCAGCCCACAAATCACAATCCCAGAGAACCCAGACAACAATGAGCAATGAGAAATCTTAAGAGATCTAATCTACATGGGAAGTAGAAAGAGACAAGATTTCCTGAGTAAATTACGAGCATGGGGACCTTAGGAGAGGGTTGAATGGGTGGGCAGAGGTAGGGAGGGGAGCAGAGAAAAATGTAGAGCTCAATATAGATAAAAAAGGACGCACATGTGTTTCTCTCTGAAGAGAAGCAAGTTTGTTGAAAAAAATTATGCTGCTCAGTCCTTCTATGGCTGGAAGGAGGCTTGCTCAAAGACATCTGACTTTCTTAATTAAGAAGGTCATCTTTTAATGAACCTATTTTGTAAAAACACTAACATGTCAGCCATTTAGTTTGTCTTGGCAGATGTTGCTCTAATAAGTGAATTAATTAGGTATTCATAACAGCACTACAACTTAGCCTTGAATTTATTTTTTTCATTTAATTGGGAAATCAGTATGGTAAAACAGAAAATTGACAGGAATGGACTTTTGATTTGAACATGACTGGGCTCAATCATTCCTGTATTCTGAGAAAACATTATTTGTGGGTGTGTCTGAGAGTTTTTTCCCCCCGGAGAGATTGGAATTTCGATCAGTGAACTGAGTACAGAAAATATACTATCACCACCATGGACGGAAATCATTCGATCCCATGGGAGCCCAAAGAGAACAAACAGAAAGATGAGAGTAGGCAAAGTCTCTTCCTCTCCTGGACCAGCCATTTTCTCACAGACTTTCTAACTGAAGTTCCTGAACCTCTGACCTTGCAAATCTGGGTTTATACTAACACTTTCCCCTCCCCATGCCTTATTCTCTGACTTTTGAACAGGCATCAAGAACTCAAGAACTGAACCATCTGCTCATATAGCTTTCAAGCCTGCAGACATGGACTAAATTGCAGCAGCGGCTTCATGGTTCTCCAGCAAGCAGATGGCACATGGTGAGGCTTCCAGGTCTCCACAATCAGGGGACCCTTTCTTTTTCTCTTTCACCAAAAAAATAGTCAAATAAATTCATCAATATCTTTCTATTTATTTTGTTACATTTCATCATATAGAGATAGCAGGTATTTCTTCTGTTATTATGAGTAGATACATGTACATATACATGGATTTTTATTCATTAAAATTAATTCTTTTTTATAGTTATAAAATTTTAAGTGTAAGAACTCATTGCTGTAATGAATATGCTATCTACAAATCAGGATCACAGAAATGTTAGCACAATTAAAAATTTCAGTTGTTTTTCAGGAAAAAAATGAAGAACAAAGTAGAGAAAAATGTTTTTCTAAAGTCTCAAGCCTAAAAGCTATAACCAATGTTTAGTTCTTTTAAATTATTTTTTGATTAATTAATTTATTTTTTTCTAAAAATAAAACTATCTTTCCTCATTTTACATATCAATCCCAGTTTCCACTCTCTCCTCTCCTCCCACTCCCTCCACCTTCCTCCCATCCCAACCCCCATCCACTGCTCAGAGACAGTAAGGTTTCCCATGTGGAGTCAACAAAGTCTAGCACATTGCTGTGAGGCAGGACCAAGGCCCTGCCCACTGGTTTCTGGTCTGGGGCCCTTGAAAAGTAGCTGGATGATGTTAAGAAGTCTTTTGTGGGGTAAGCACGTACCATCCTTTCTCCTGACTGTGAATCCCTATCAACTTCTTAATATCCCCCATCTCATCTTTTCTTGTCTCCCTCTTGTTTTATAGTAGGTTTTATTTTCTTAAAATTTTATATAAATTTTCTAGAACTATTTTAAAATTCCAAAGAAATTAATCACCATAAGTTTATTTCAGTACAGAGTGTCTGTTGAATGAAAGAATATCAAAATTATTTTGAGTAACAGGAGAAATTCAGTGTTGTTTTTTCTCATCACTCTTGGCTCTAACAATTCCAATATTTGATAATAAAATATGTATTTTTGACCCAGCTGGTCCCACAATTACTCGTAATATTTAGCTAATTTTATGTTGTTTAATCATTATTATGTAGTTTACTTATCCTGGTTGTTAGCAGAATATATTTTTCATTATTGTAATTAAAGGTTTTAACAGAGCGTATTTAATTAATGTTCCTATCAGATTTCTTGATCTTAGCCTTAAGTAAGGATTCTTTTGCCATTCAAGTAAACTTGTTTATTTCACCTGCATTAATTCTTTCTCATTTTCTCCTTTTATTTAAAATATTTAAAATAAATATTTTATTATTATTTTACCTCTGAGTTAAATGTTATGATTTTTGGAGTTTAAATTCCATAAATCATAGTTCTAATGTATTTTAAAGGAGAGAGAACTGCATTGGTTTGCCTGACAGTGGAGAAGGGTGTCAAAACTTTTATTTATTGTTGTTGTTGTTTTTCGCACTTGAAATGTCTTTTATTTATAAGAGTTTGCTCATCTTTACTGTCTGTTTCTAACATAATATGTCTATTGATTATTTGGGTACTTCGTACAATGCACACTGATCACATTCACTTCCCATTCCTCCCAGACCCCCTCTTCCACCCTTGCCCCTCCCAGAAAAAAAATGTACATCAAGAGCTATTTGTGTTGCCCATATACTCACTGAAGCATGGTCAAACTCCTGGTGGCCAGACCATTAAAGAAAACAAGGATGTGTGCCTCCTGCTCATTCAGAAGTCAGCAACTCTGAAGAGCTACACTTCAGCATCCACATCATAGTATTAAGAGTTCTCTTCAATAACTTCCTGTCTAGACTGTTTATTTTTATCTATCTATCTATCTATCTATCTGTCTGTCTGTCTGTCTGTCTGTCTGTCTGTCTATCTGTCTATCTGTCTGTCTGTCTGTCTGTCTGTCTGTCTATCTGTCTATCTATCATCTATCTATCATCTATCTATCTATCTATCTATCTATCTATCTATCTATCTATCTATCTATCTATCTATCATCTATCTATTGTCCATCCTCATCATGGGATCTTGTCTACTTGAACTTGTGAATGGCCTGTGGATGTTGCCACAGTGCTCTTAAGATAACATGTCTGGCAGTACTTTTGTGTCTGTAAGATGCTGTTACCTTGGTGACATCCATCACCTCTGGCTCCTACACTCCTGCCTCCTCTTCTGCATAGTTCCCTGAGCTATAAGAGAAGGTGTTTGACAAAGACATCCCATTTTGGACTATGTGTTCCAAAGTCTCTTACTCTTTGCACATTGTCCATCTGTGGGTCTTTGTTCCCTTCTATTGAAAAAGAAAGATTCTGTGATGAGGGCTGAGGAAGATATTGATCAATAGATTATAGTAGAATATCATTAGGAGTCATTATAATGTTATGTTTCCATAAGTCATCCTTCAATTCTTACTAAACCCAATTAATAATCTCTCTATTAACCCATGCTTATCCTGCTCTTATCTTTGCTTGAGTGCATCAATCATCAGAAATTTTAAATCTTGTGTCTCAGTCACACCTCCTGGTTTTTTCTCACCATATCATCCAATACGTGACCGTGTTGTTTTAGTCTCTTTATTTTTGGAAATCGATTTTATTATAAAGATTTGCAAAGGAATAAAACCATTGCATTATTTGCATAATGAATTTTTAGTCTTACTATCATAATATTTCTGCACTGGTAATGTATGCTTTTTTTATTTACTCTTCAGTAAAAGCTGGAATAAGCAAATTCTAATTACTCTCCTGTTTTGAATCAGCTTCTCCCTTTAGATCAGCTTTTTCCCCCCAAATTGTTTCTCCTTTATTGTTTTTAAATATTATATTATTATATAATCATCTCATTTGTTTAGATTGTTCAGTGCTGGTAATCTTTGTTGTGGAATACTACTTTAATTATCCAAAGGTGTGTTACATTTCTTTATGTTGTATTTGTTTAATTATGTAAAGGTGTGCTGCTTTTGTTTATAATGTATTTGTTTAATTATGTAAAGATGTGTTGCTGTTTTACCCTGCCTGTCTAAGGCACCTGATTGGTCTAATAAAAAGATGAATGCCCAATAGCTAGGCCGTAGAGGGATAGGCAGTGCTGGAGGGCAGAGAGAATAAAATGTAGGATAGAAGGGAGAGAAGATGGGAGAAAATGATGGGAACACCTGGGGCCACCCAGTCAGGAAGCCACCACCCAGTCAGATACAAAATTGGACATACAAAATGAAAGAAAGGTAAAAAGCCCTGAGGCAAAATGTAGATGAAAAGAAATAGGATAAATTAAGTTTAGGACTAGCAAGAATGACCCTAAGTTAAGACCAAGCAATCACAATTAGTTTTGTCTCCTTGTCATGATTTGGGAGCTTGTTGGTGGCCCAAAAGAAAACTCACTACAGTTCTCACTCAAGTTTATATTTCTTTTTGTGTATCTATTCTCTTAATAATAATTTTATAGTTGCTTTACAGCAATGGAATATATTCATTCTGTCACATAAGACAATAGCCTACACAGATATAAATATTTTTATATGTAAGGTCAGTATCAATTTTGCTTTCTTGATTTATTCCATCCACCAAAATAATTTCTAAACATTTTATCTCAGCTTTCTAGCCTCCCTAGGTATTACTAGACTATCAACTCTTTCTAACTATTTGAGTATTAATTTGTAAATATAATGAGATGGACATTTTTCAAGCCCTTTTACACTGTGATATAATGAAGCACAGTTTTTCTTTTAGGTTAGTGTCACATGAGAAATACTCAGTAGCTTTGCCCACCATGATTTATTTGGTAGAGAAGCTTTATGCTTATTTAATAATATAGTTTCTCTGAATTATAATTGAAAGTAAACTGTATGTAAAGATAAAAGAGGAGTATATAAAATAAAAGCATTGTAGATTTGAAAATATAGATGAAAGGTTTAGTTTGACAATGAAGCTGATGAAATCCAATGGTTCTCAGAGACTAGGTCTTCACACATTCCCTAGAAGTTAAGCACTAGGAGTAAACTTATTGAAAAGATTAGCACTATCCTTGTATTGCTTACACAATGTCTTATTAGAAAATAACCAGGTATCTGTATTAATTACAAAATCTATTCTTCTCTAAATTAGGAAAGATAAAAACTTTCAGTTACATTAGATTATTGATGATATTTTAGGATGGCACAATATACATATTAATTTATTAGACAATACATTAGGAAGGTTGATATTTCTCTTAGTTCTTGTGACTAGGAGCATTACTAAATATGAGCACTATGTTCAGCTGGTGGATAATGCTTCAGATTCAGATATAGACATGTAAGAAGGGGTTTCTAGGTAGGAGATACAGCAAGAACCTGGCCAAGGGAGGATGGTTAAGTGAGTACTAGAGACCAACCCACAGGCAGATCTGAAATGTGAGACTGACTTTTTTTTTTACAAATGCCAAGTTTGTAAAGAATAGTCATTTTTAAATTCACCCTTTGTCCTCTGTGCAGTAATGAAAAAAGTGAAATTTGAATATTTTCTCTATTTAGAGTGACACTAGCGACTCCCGGCACTAGATATCGAAACAGAAATACTACTGCACTAGAAACTGTAAAGTAAATACTAAGAGATAAAACTGGACTTGAGAAAGTAAAGGCGTTGGATCATGCTGAAATGTGTGCTTTTTGGGCTGAGAACCTACATTCTAATTTTAATTCCAACACTTTCCAGCTTGTAAATAAAAGAATTGATTGACTTCACCTCTAGGAGCTGTAGTTTCGTTATTTGTAACATATCTATAATGGTGATGTCCTCTCTCTGTTTGGGCTCCCAAGTAGAACAAATAAGACAATGTATTGAAGCCGTTGGTCCTAAGTGGGCACTTAGTGAACATTCAATAAGTGATGTTACTATTGACATTGTCATTACAGGAAGTGAACTCAGTTAAAAGGTGTACAGTTGTTTAGGGGAGCATGAATAAGTCCCCCAGTAGTGAAGCCTGGGGCGAAAGGGTACAAGCAAGGAAAAAAATGTCTGTCTCACAATGTGCCACTTAGGAAAAATTTAAAGCATAACCAACACTTTAGCAGACACACATAAAGAAAAATAAGCCTTATAACACAATTAAAGGCATAAAATAAGTACATTTTTCAATTAGTCATAGTTTTGTAATCATTCTGTAATCAAGGGAATTCTTTTGTTGTTTTATATTTATTTTCTGGTTATATTGAAATTAGAACGGTGTGACTCTACTTGATTAATGAAATAAAGGTAAAATTCTTTTAAACATACAAAATAAAGGGGAAAACGGGAATATTTTAAATTTTATCTATCATGCATTTAAGATGCACACTCCAATGACATCGTAAGAGAAAAGCTCAGTTATTCGTTGAAAGCTCAACTTTTCAACCTGAGTGGCTAAGCACATTTTAGTAGGAAGCTGTCACAGAAACTGCTGTTCCCCAAAAGGGGAAGTTCCCCAAACATACCACTGGGGGGTTTCCCTTCATGATTTATTTATTGTACCTTCACTTGTGTGGCAGAAAAATCAATATTTTTGAAGATACGTTTATACTCGAATGATTACAAGAAAGAAAGCAAGCAGGTATATAAAAATTATCCGCCGTGGATAATTATCAGGAAAATGAAATTAAAGCCACAGTGAGCTATCACCTCATTCAAGATTGAAAAGACTATCATCAAGAAGACCAAAGATTGAAAATTTGAGAAGGACTAGAGAAAGCCTAGAAAACTGTAGGGAGGAACATAAAGTAGTACAGTTATAAATTACATACAAACATCCCTAACAAAGAGTAGAACTACCAGTTCTAGTTGATTGAACATGATGGCTATGTTGGCAAATTCTATGTCAACTTGACCCAAGCAATATTCACCTTAAAGGAGGGAACCTAATTAGAGAAATTGTTCCCAGCAGTTCAGGATATAAGCCAATAAGCCTGTAGGGTATTTTCTTAGTGAAGGACTGGAGTGGGCCCAGCCCATTGTGGGTGGTGATACCGCTGGGGTGGAGGTCCAGGGTTCTATAATAAAGCAGGCTTAGTGAGGCAGGAGTAGCAAATTCATGAACAGCACTCCTCCATGGCCTCAGTATCAACTCTTGTCTCAAGGTTCCTAGTCTGTTTGAGTTTGTACTCTGGCTTCTTTCAAGGGACTAGGACTCCAAATACGTAAGCCAAGTAACTCTTTTCTCCTCGAATTGCTTTTGGTCATGGTGTTTCTCCCCAACAATAATAGCCACAAGACAAACGCTAAATGTGAGAAAACAGAAATGTTAAAAAGCATTTATATGGGGATAGAAAATGCAAAATATTTGCATGGTGGGATTAGTATCCAGCCATGGGAATGAATGGAATCAGCATTTGAGAAAACATGAATGGACCTGGAGATGGTTTTGTGAAATGAAAAAAGCCAGGTCTAGGGGAAAAAATGTTCTGTGATCTTACACATACATTGAATTTTCAAATGATTAATTTAGCGGAAGTCGAGAGAACGTTGTTTATTTAGAGTATGGGGCAGGTTTTTACCAAGTGGCTGTAAGTAGCAGTTAGACAAGAGTGTCAGGTGCTAGGGTACTGGTGCAGAGTATGGCAGCTATGTGCGATAAGAGTGTGATGTGTAGTTCACAACACCAAAGCAAGGGGCTGTGAATGCTTTCACCTTGAAAATCTGAGATGCCCTTAGAAGATCGAGGGCTCAAACTTGACTTAAACATTGCACAAGGTACAAAAAATGTATGAAAACATTGCATAGTAGTCTATAAATATGCATATTTTTATGTTTTATGTACCAGTTACAAATAAAATTAATTTAAATAAAACCTACATTTATGTGAATAATTCCTGCCTTTTTGGGACTTTTTACTCTAATTTCTTCCACAAATGAAATTTTGAGATATATATATATATATATATCTCACAGTGAAGCAGCATAACCTATTCAAAGATATTATACTTGCTTGCCATTTTAAATCAGTGGTGTGTGAAAATGAGCCAGTTTCTGTTCTTTAGGTTCACTGGCTAATTGGACCAAGACAGAATCTTTTACTGCAAACTTAAAATAGGCAAAGTTTCCCTGAAACCCTTGGTGTTTGTCTCCATCTTATATAAATACTTGATGCATATTTGACAAGCATTCATTTATAAATTCATGGGTAAACTGATGCTATATATGAAGAAATACAGAAGGTAGAAATGTGATACCAATAAAAAAGATACTGAAGAATTTATGTAAGTTGAGTTCCGACTTATCACAGATGGGGAGTGGATGGGCGGGAGATACATCTGAATAGCATATACTGGATCCAGCTGAGCTCTGACTTGGCATAATGTTCAAGTGATGGTAGCTAGCACAGAAGTAGAAGAAAGACATGGAAGAGAAACCTGGCAAGATAAGAAGAGACAGGATTGATTATTCTTTAAAACTTGCCTTTTAAATGTTTAAGTTTTGTTTTTTGTTTTTTTTCTTTAGAGGGAAGTTATAGCTTTAGAGAAGCAGGATACTATTTGTTTTGTGCTCTAAGATGGCATTCCTCTGAAACCAGGAACCTGAAGAAAAGCAGATGGCTGTGCAACGCACTGTTCTCTGTAACACAACATAAAAACACACACACTCACACACACAGAAGGAGAGTGAGAGAAAGACAGGACAAGAAGAAAAGGAGACAGAGAAGGGGAGGAGAGAGAGAATGTAATACTGCTCCATGAAATAAGACAGCTAAGCAAATACAACAAATAGTATATAGCAGAATGCATGGTTGCGGAAGTCTGAGTCAACCAACTGGTTAAATGATATGCCTTCATGTATCGCAAAGGAAGTGTCCAACTTTTAAACAATAGATTTTTATTATTTAATTGTTTCCATGAAATAAAAACCGTGGATAATGTTATTGTAGGAAATACACCCATAGGTCATCTATGTATAATTTCCAATGTTCTTACTGAAAGAGGGCTGTTCCTACATTTTCATCCCACAAAATATTTTAGGAAGAAAGCATAGTGAAAATTTTGCACTGTCTCTGCTTTATGAGTTTTCAGTGTAAACTAGTACTGACTAATTATTAGGAGAAAAAAAAAAAGAAAGAAAAGGAAGCTATCTGCACTTCCAAGCTGATAGTGAAAGGCCATTGTTTCTGACCAGAGAAATATTGCATAAGAGTATTAAATTAAAAATTAAAAAAAGAGGGAGAAAACTTGGCTTCTTCTATGATTTGATTACTGAAAAAATACACTTCCCAAAAGCACTAGTTAGTCATTTAAGAAGAATCCTGCTGATAAAAATGGATCTAGTACCTCAGGTCCCAACAATATTTATGTTTCATGGTCTGCTTGTGAATCAAGAACATTCATTTTGAATTTATCTTTCATCCAAATGGTTAGAATCTAAAATTAAAACATTCACAATAAGTGTGATGTTACAGGTAAATTTCTTCATGTGGTTTTTTTTTTCTGGTTGTCTGAAAATAGAGTGATTTTTTTCCCTAGGTGGGGGTAAAAGAAGATTTAAAAACTGTGTAGTGAAGCCAAAAACCTTATTTGCTGTGAACATTGCAAATGTTTGCCTCAAGCAAATATGTGAAAATTTGCAATTTGTTGTAGGTGTGGAATTTTGCTATTTTTCACAGTGGAAGAACTGCTCACTGTAGTTTGCTTTTCTCCCCCTTAGATGTGTGAATTCTCAGAGAAATTCTGAGATTTACGCATTTTGATGCCAAAGATGGCAAGGTGAACAATACTTTCAACAATAAAACTAAATTCAGCTATACATCTCAAATACATTTTTTTTCAAAGAGTGTTTAGAATGAAGAGGAATCTCAACTTCACTCTGATCTTAGATCTAGTCAAAGGTTCTATAATAGCTACAATATTATTCAAGAAGGGAAAGACGTGCAAAATGAAAGATATAGAAAGTAGGTACATGAAAAATCACGAAATCTTTTACGATCTATAATAAGGAATATAAAGTCCTGAGATCAATGTCAGAATGACAAAATTGGATTCAGATGCCATAAAAATTGACCAGTGAGTGGACCACAAAATACCAACTCTAAGATTATATGATAAAGATAAATTCTAATCTAACTGTATAACATTCTTTTTCACTTATAGTTGTAGGTTTACAGATTTTTCACTAGTTAACAAATTATCTACTCAAGAAAAGGGAAAGAAAGTAACTATTGTTTTGAGCACACACACACAGAGACACACCTATATGAGTTGAAATTGGGGCTTTATGTATTCTAGGCAGGCAGTCTAGCACTTAGCTATATTCTCAGCTTTGTTGGATCTTTCTCCTCATTTGTCAAAGCAAAGTAAGTATCCAAATTTAAAGAATATCATGGTGATGTCATTTGCATGCTAATGAGATGAGTGGTGGCTGGCAGTTTCTAGGAAGTTTGAGCATGGGGGCATGGCTCATAATGACCAATACACCACTAGGAAACAGGGCATTTAATCCACCCTTCCCCTTGGCTGGGGAGGAAAGTGATATTAGTTATAGTAACAAGTGTGAGTGGAGAGTTAAAACCAAAGCAGGGAGCTGAGGAAACTTTAGTTTCTAATGAGCTTAACGAGAGCCTGGGAGGACCAAGTGCTCTGCTGCTGCCTACAAGTTGATGATGTAGCCAGACCCAGCAGCTACAGTACTACTGCTTTCTGGAAACAGATTTTCACACACTTCAAGTTGACCAGAAGTTTAAGAAAGGTAAAGTCATTAAAAAAACATACAAACACAAAACAAACAAACAAATGGTATGGGAGAATTGTCTGTAATCTGTCAATCATGTTTTAAATAAAAGCTGATTGGCCAGGCAGGAAGTATAGGCAGGAAAACCAGACAGGAAGTAGAAATGATGTAATGAGAACAGAAGAATTCTGGGAAGGAGGTAGTTGATTCCTCCCACTCCTGCCCAGACCACCAAAGCAGCAGGATGTGATATGCCCCACTGAAAAAGGTACTGAGCCACATGGCTAACATAGATCAAAATAATGGGTTAATATAAGCTACAAGAGCTAATAAGTAGCCTGACCTAATGGGCCAATCAGCTTCATAACTTATAGAGATCTCTTTGTGATTTTCTTTGGGACTTGCTGACTGTGGGGTACTGGGTGGGAGAAAAACCCCAACAAGCAGGCCCCATTTCTTGTTACAAACAAGCATACTAAGAGAATTTGTTTGTTATGTCTTCACAGTAATATTGCAGTTTCTTCTTATGTATGTGACACGGTGACCTCTGTATTCCAACTCTAGATTATGATAAGCTGATGAAGCACTGTATTATCTGTGTGTAGTTCCACAGGTGAAGTCCACCTTGGGAGCAGGGAGATAGAGTTCTATGCCCACTGTCCCTTCCTTTCCTGCAGATAAATGATTTTTCCTAATTCTCATCTTGCCAGGGATACCTGCCTTTAAACTCTACAATTTGAATGGGCTCCTTTCTTTCAGTAAGCTGTGAAACAAATGACAATGTCTCTTTAGTTTTTGGGCTTAGAATTCTTCCACAGAAGGTTTAAGACAATGTATTATTTCCACTTAGTGAGATTTCTTTTTTTCTGTGCTGGGAGCAAATTCCTGACTGCTTGTTTTAAAGCTATCTAGTTATTCTATTCAAACTTTGATTTAATAAACAGCTTAGTATATGAGAACAATTTGAAATGATAGCTTATCATTTGCATTCATCACACAGAATGTCTTTCAGCTTCTTGAGTATCAAAATCTCTAGCAATTGAGCAACTTTGCACATAATTTTTGTACCTTACCAATCTTAGTCGGAAAGATACAAGAAATTATTTTAGGTATGCTTGAGTTTTACAAGACTTATTTCCTGAAAAGCTCTTGTTAAAAATGTTATAACTGTAGCATGGGTATCTACTTGATTTTCATCGTGTGTCTCAGACTTTATGTCTCCACAGAGCTATAGAGAAAATTCAGTGTTAAAAGTTTCCTAGTATATGTACCTGGCACAAGAAATGATGAAGGAGACAAGAGAATACATCTGTTTGTAACTGTAGTAGTACTTTTCCTTTTAAAGTTGAAGTTCTATTTAAAAACTATTAACAACCTAAAGTTAACACTAAGAATATTTATAAAGCTAAAAGCATTATAGTATAAGTTGATACTAATAAAACTGGAGTAATGACATTATTACATGCAAAAATAGCTTCACATTAACAGGAAACAAACATTACAGCTTAAAAGTTCATTGCGATTTTTTGTCAGCTTGGAAAATGCTCTTGAAGTATAATTCTTTAGTGAATTTCATTTACAGATCACTCTTCTCAGTTGTCTACATGGCAATAACCCCAAGAAATGTCTCCTTTCTGTGTCCAGACCATATCGCTGCCCTTCTTCTTGTCTGCCCAATTAGCTTTATAGACCTTAGCTATCACCAGCTTAACTGCCTCGGAGCCCTTAGATGAAAGTTCTTTTTCCTAGGCTGTTCTATTCATCAGGATGCTAGCAAAACTTAGGTTTGAATAGTTTCCTGCAAAACACCTCCCATTCAACTGATTTGTGGTCTCTAATGAACCATGGGCTGATGCACAAATTTCACTTGGCAGAGCCCTGTGGAACTTTGAAAGGGTACTCGGGATCACACAGGCTGCATATGTGAGTTCATTTTAACTTTGGATACAAGCTGTTTGACAGGAGAAAGAAATATAACAAGATTCTAAATGGAATAACCTGAAAAAATAATGTTAACTTGAAAGCACACATTTCCTATTTTTGGTGTTCAAAAAACCAATAAGATAATAATTTCCCATTGTTAATCATCACCAGGGTGAATTCTAACTACACAGGAACTGGCAATTTTATGAAAAAAAAAAAAAAAAAAAAAACCACAACTCATTTTGTACCTTACATGAAATCCAATAGTGATAAATAAAGAACAAACGAACATTTTTTTTTTCTTAAAAAAGGAGACCATTTTCAGCTTGCTAAATTAGAAGTTTAAAATGCCATTTAGGCTTGAAGCCACATTTTGGCTCTCTTTCAGAAAGTATCTCTTAAATAATCCAGCACAGGTTGCATATTTCGAAGCAAGTGGATGGTCAAGACTTCTGAGACATGATGATGAATAAGTAATTGTTGACGTCACTTGAAAATGTCATTAGTTAGTATCTTCATTAGAGTTTCTATTTGTGAAGAAACACCATAACCACAGTAATACCTAAAAGGAATAACATTTCATTAAGATGGCTTACATTTTCAGAGGTTTAGTTTATTATCATCGTGGTGCGACGTGGTGGAGTGGAAACAGGCAGAGTGCTGGAGAAGTAGCCAAGTAACCTGCATCTTGGTTTGCAAGCAACAGAAAATGGACTGTTCCAATGGGCGTGGATTGAACATATATAAGACCTTGAACCCTTCACCACAGTGAGACACTTCTTCCAACAAATTCCTGCCTACCTCAACAAGACCACACCTCCTAATAGTGCCACGCCCTTTGGGGGCCATTTTCTTTTCATATGCTTTCTTTAGTTTCATCTGATCCATTATGTGTAGAAAACTGTGCCTTATGGAGGTGAACAGAGCAAAACCAGAGGTGACACTTTATAAGTATGTGGTAGATTGGATCAAATAATCCCCTTCTAAATATCACGTGGGCGGTGGATAAAAGTGTGTCTGTGCAGGTACATGACCAAGTATGCAAACAGGTACTTAGATTTGAATAGTTAGGATAGTTTTTTTATTGTTACTTTCATGTGCTTTGGTTCAGTTTTAGAAAAGGCAACACTATTGTTAAAGCTAAAGACCAGGTTACTATTATAAATTTAGATTTACTGCCCGTATAAAATAGGTACAAAAACAATGCATTCCTTTATATAAGATTTGAAAATCAAAGCTTGCAGCACTATGAGGTTGCTAACCTCTGTGTTCCACCACAGTAAAATGTCAGCAGAAACAGCATGTAGCACAGTGGGTGTCCATCATCTTTCTATGTCTAGTGAAGTAGATACTGGGTTTAGGTAATTCTACACTGTAGAAAAATATAAGTAATAAAAGAAACTTTAAAAGGCGGGGGATAAAATGATTGAGGCCTAGCTGCTTATCTGCAAGATAGTTTTGATCTTTCTTTCTTTCCAACCTATTTTTAAGTTATTGACAAGTAAATAAGTTGCCTTAGCAAACAATTACTGTATGTCCAGTTGTGATGAATTTTATCTGCATATTTATTATATATCATACAGTAGAATCCTATGATTCTAGATTCTAGAGAAACTGCTGATAATTCAACCTTGTCCTTTTTCAATTTGTGGAAAAAGTTAAGAGGCAGAGTACTAGGCTAGCATGTGTTAGGGTCTGGGTTAGTAACAAAAGTAAAAAGGAAAGAAAAAAATCAGAGAAGAGGAGAGGAGAGAAAAGAAGTGATCACTCTTATACTCGTGTACGTAAAATGGACTCATCATCTTGTATGTCTCAATATTCCATCATTTTTGTAAGATCTACACTGCAAACATGCCACAACACATCAGAGTTGACATTCAGAAGTCTTTCTAGGCCATCAAGAGTACAATACAAAAACGCACCTACAATACTTTAATGAGCAACTAATAGATGTTATTTTAAAACTGAAATTGGGAGGCATTATGATATAGTACAGCACCATACAAAACAACCCAAAATATAGACTTTATTTAAAACTTCTTTGACCTATAATGCGTTTATTTGCTTATGCATTTAAATATAAGCCATGAGTTTTTCTTCACATTTTATGTGAAAAGAATGCAATGCTTCCTACTGGCTGTCTTCTGTCACAAAGCTTACTACTTATTATACATAATGGGAGTTTGCTATGATCTGTTGTTTAAAATCTTTAATATTTGAAATTATATGTAGTGCAGCTTAGTCTGGGTGATATAGATTTTTATGTTTTAATAATATGTTTAGGAGATATTTTCTAAGGGTCATTGTCAACATTGCTTGGTTGATTAAATTTCTTTTACGGTATGCAGGTATATAAATAGTATAAGATATAGCAGAAAATCCACAATAAAAAACAAGAACACTTGAAAGTGCCAGTCTTGCATTATGACATTGAACAGTGGTGATGTTCTTGTGAATGCTTATTAACAACATAGAATAGTTTCCATTCAAGGGAAAGCATAAAGGTTTTAAAATGTATGTACATATGCTTGTGCATGTGAATGTGTGTGTGTGCACGTGTGTGTGCATGTGTGTGTGTATGTGTGTGTGTGTGTGTAGGCTAAAGAACAGTGTCAGGTAGCATTTCTCTGGAATGCTATCTATCTTACTCATTTTGTTTGCACTTGAAAACATTTTACTGACTAATATATTCCCCAAGAATAATAAATAATATTTTACAAGAATTTATACTCATTTATTCAGCCCCTTGATGATGCCTTACAATGTCAGCCTGAAACTGAGATTTTGAAATTAGAAACTGGTAAATATTTCTTGTGCACAAAGAAAAATATCCTTAAAAATGGGCTGTTAAGTGAATCTTCATGAGATGGCCATTTAGTCTACTATAAATAATTAGTGATTTCTAGGCTGAATCATGTCAAACGCTCAGAAAATTCAATTAATTATACCAAAAATAAATCAATGTTCTAACAGTTTACTATATTATGTTTATATGATAGAAAAACAAGAGTTGACAACTTTATTAAAAAATAAGGAAGGTTTGGAGGGACAAAAGCAAGAGAGAATTGTAACTGAATTACAATCACAAAAATAAAAATTATAGAAACAATAATTAATTATTATCTTTTCATTAAAAAATATGAAACATCTACCTGAATATCCAAATAGCATTTTTTAAACATTTTATTTTGAGATTGCTTTAGTGTTAGAGTTTGATTAAAAAAAAATACTGTTGCCTTTTTAACTTGTGTTTGTTTCTTTCTTGATGCACAATTTTACTATGCTGCCCAGGCCAGCCTTTATTTTATTTTTATTTTTTTTCAGAAGTAAAACCCACAATTGCAGCAAGAGATCTGGCTCTGGTCCTATGTTTCCCCCCTTTTATAATTTTTAATATTTTATTCATTTTACATACCAACCACGGCTCCTGCTCTCTTTCTGCCCCCCTCCCTGCTGCCCACCTCCCCTCACCCTATCCCCCATCCACTCCTTTAAAAGGGTAAGGCCTCCCATGGGAAGTCAACAAAGCCTGGCACATTAAGTTGAGGCAGGGTCAACACCCACCCCACCCCCCCTTGCATTGAGGTTGAACAAAGTATCCCACCATAGGGAATGGACTTCCAGAAAGCCAGCTCATACAGCAGGGATGGATTCTGGGCTCACTGCTAGGGGTCCCTCAAGCAGACCAAACTATACAACTGTGGCCCACACGCAGAGGGCCCACGGACCAGCCTTTAAAACCTCCAGTCCTTCTGCCTGAGCCTTCCTAGTTCTGGGATTGTGGACAAGTAGGATGGCCTCCTCCGGAAATTATTTCTTAAAGTGTTTTCTAAGCTCTTGCACTTGTGTCTGTGAGTTGAGTTCTTTGCTTTTGGTTTGGTTTTTCTCCTTTCTGACCAAACTCAGTTTCTGAATGCACTGTGTTCCAATAGCAAATGTGAACAAGAGAGATTTGCTCCGCTTGACCAATGTGAATTTAATGGGACAAGAGCTGCTTACTTTCACATCAGGTGCAGGTGATGCCAACTTGGTCCTGGAGATGCAGGAAGTCACCTCTGGATGAGAATGTCTCTCATCACTTCCTGAAGCCAAAGAACTAGGAGTGGATTTGCAATATAACATAGAAAGCCTTCTATTTATTCGGCTTTGCCCCTTTTGAATCAACCCATCTTCTTTACCAGTGAAGAACTGTGTCATTATGATTGAAACTGTCTTAAGAAGTAAAATTTAACAACTATACAGCAGGCAGTCTATCAAAACATCTTCTAACAATAGAAATAATATTTTGAATAATATTAGTGCCTATATTATAATATGAAAATATTGAAGCCACGGACACTAACAGTACACTTTATCCAGGGCCTTAGCAGAGATTAAAGAGTGAAGCTGAGGTTTCAACTCAAATCCTGACACTCCAAATTTACACTTCTTTCTATGCTAGCCTAATGTTCTCTAATTAATCCATTTACACTGAGAAGGGGGAAAGGCCGATAAAGATTTAAGTAGTGATTACTAAGATTGCCTTGGGAATGTCAAAAAATTAATAATGATCCCTCAAGCTTGAGCTTTAGCTACCACATTGCAAAGGTCTAGGGTTTTGTGAGGTGTCTGTAACGCGACCATTTTTTTTCCTCGGTTATCTCTACGCAGTCTTGCTACTCAAGCCAGATTTGGGGACTTTTTAAGAGTATTGAGCCAGCCTTAAAGATTTTGCAAGAATATTTGCATTTTTCAAGAGAAAAGAATGTATCTTTAAAATGAAGTTTTTCTGCTCAGAGTTTTTGTCCTTTGTGGGTGGTCTGAGAGGCATGGTGAGGAAGGGACACTTTCTTGCCTCTTTGAAACATTGACTTGAATGATGTAGTTCACTGTACCCTCTCAAAGCTGTACCCATGTTTCGAACATCCACTAAGTCATTCCTTCATTTAGTGGAGTAGAATGTGACCTGTTTGGCCTGTTAGGTGTGCCATGATGTAACCAGCATTTCTTTTCAAGGAGCTTACACTTTGAGATCCTCAAATTTCTAAGTTCTTGTTTATTTATTTGCTTTCTTTTCATTTCTTTTGTCTTTGTTGTTTTATTGTTGTGTTTTTATTTGTTTGTTTGTTTGTTTTGAAACAAGTTCTCACTCTGTAGCTTTGGTTGTCCTGAAACTCTCAGTTTAGACCAGATTGGCCAGGAAGCCACAAAGCTCCTCCCTCATCTGATTCCCAGGTGCTGGGATTAAAGGTGTGTGCCACCATTCGGAGCTTTACTTGCAAACTTCTGAATCAAATCAAACTCCTGTTTGAAAGTATTAATATTACATCCCATTAATCTTACACTTTGAGAGTCTCCCTTTATTTCTAAAGCATTGGAAACACATGTGATTTTGTTTCTAATCAAGGAGGTAGTATGAAAAGAAGCTTTGGGTTTGTCAAGTAGGAATATTCATATTGTGTGGAATAGTAGCAGAAAGTGAAATTGATCTCCAAAATAAGATTCATGCAAGCTATTGAACAACCACTTATCCCTTTTCTGTGTAAGGATATATACAGGTATTTATCTGATTGCGTCTATAGATGTGTGTAAAAGTTTGTACATGTATGTCTGTAGAATTAGAAATGACTATGTAGTTGCTACATCCTTTTGCATGAGCTATGAAATGTAATTCTCTGTTCAATGGGCTAGATTCATTATTACTTCATGTCATTTAATTCCTTATCCTCTATAACAAATACAAACTCAGATGTGACCACCAATTTGAATAGTCCCTGAACCTCTTTTATTACGTTTTCTCCAGATCCTCAGAGTTCTCCTCCCTTGGGTAGTATTTTCTAAAATAACCACTTTATTTGTCAAGAATCAAAGATCTGAAAATTATCTTGTACACAGTGATTTTAGGGTCCTTCAAATTTGAGGCAAGACAAGATGAGATTTAATGTCTCCAAGTCTAACTTCAGACCCCTATTTATTTGTTTTCTGTATGTAGGCGCTCCAACTTTCAACCAGGAGGTATTTAAATGTCAGAGGCCAGGCAACCCAAATAAGCTCTCGTTCCGCAAGCTCCTTCCCGATACCCTCTCTGGATTTCCTGTTAACTTTATCTTACACTTAGTTTTGTGGAACAAACCTGACCCTCTGATTGGTAGTTAACTTTAGGGAATGACTGCCCATTTCAAAGTGACAGACTCATTATTCCTGGAGAAGGTAATTATTGACAGAAAACCAAGAGCAGAACAGGAAAAAGATAGACCTCATAGCACTTGGAGAATTGTTTCTGGTGGCTTTGATCTGATTTCCAGAACCTGAATTGCAAAAGGACAATCTTTTCTTCATCTAAATATGTGTGTAAATGTGAAATGTTATGTTCAATTATAAAGTTATGTGCAATTGTATATCAGAGATTTATTGTGGAAAATATTTTTCTTACTAAAGCTATGGAAAGGATACACATCTTTCATTGAAGGCCAGACTGCCTCATGCCCCTTTCTATACCTCATTTTTGAAAAAGTATGTGCAGCTGTCTTCAGTCATTTAGGAACCAAATATCAAACATTTGATTTTTATTTTCTGAATACAATCTTTAATGAAAATGGACATACAATTTATTAAATAACACTGTTGAAGTTTTGCATCACTCTCATTGATGCCTCTGCCTTAGGCCCTTTAGCTTCCCTTTCACATATCTCTGCTCTCGTACCTCTTTCCTTTAACAGGCAACAAAATCACCCATGGCAATCATGAGCTACAGAATTTAGGGGTGAGAAATCTTCCATAAAGACACATCCAAAAATGATTTTTTCTCATATCAAGAGCCCTTTAAAATTCTTTTTTAAAATAACACTTTGAAAAAATAACATCTGCTTAAATCCTTTTATCATGATTTAAACACATTTTCAGTTATCACATTTTTCTCCTCTTTTTTTTCCCTTTTTTTTCAAAGTTCTTTTTATACTTGTTACCATGGACACAATGTTGCCTGCTTCACAGTGTAATTAAAATGGTTACTTGTTCAGCCATGGAATTAGAGAATTATCATGTGTTCAGGGAGTGGCTTCAAAATCTAAGTAAACTACTGTTTAGTTCTCTTGATAGCATTGTTTCTAATCTACCATATTATTCTTATTTTTCAGAATCATTTTATCAGTAGCTTACTAAAATAAAGACTCAAAAAATACTGTTTAGAAGCTATGTACCAGAAATAAATATTGTGTTTTTCTGTTTTCGGGGTGGATTTCTATGGGTACATAAAAACATATATATATGCTACATTATACATCATCTGGATAATGATTGGACATGTGTACTTAGGCTCATAGTACAATTTGAACAAAAATTACTTCCAAAAACGTTTCCTAGCTTTCAGTTTTTTACAAATTATAGTTCATCTCTCTCTCATTTTATTTTCTACATAGTTGATTCTTTTTGTCTGAATAATTTGGTTTTGTGTTAGGAAAATTCATGCTTGCATTTAGTTGTGATACGATTTTAGTCTAATACACCCCACCCAAACATTTATATAAGAAGCTGAACACGTCAGAAAGAGACTGCAATTCTGCAATAACAAAAGTGCATCACCGAAAATGTTCACTACCTCACCGCCCAGAATAGACGATTTAATGCGCGAGTTCCCATGGTTTTCTAGCATGTGTATTCATGCAGCGCATAAAATGTTCAGAAGTGGAGATATTTTCTATTTTCTTCAATTTCCACAACCCACTTACTTTGGCAGCTTTATTTTTATCATGTCCCAACACTGTAAAGCCCTTTGATTGCCCAGCATCTTGGGAGAAGTACTCAAAAGGTGTTCAGATGATGTAACACGGGTTCCCAATTCCCAGGATTCCAGCATATGTTTAGCAGAATTCTTCTTCGGGTGTGTGTGTGTGTGTGTGTGTGTGTGTGTGTGATGTGTGTGTGTGTGAACCATATGACCTCAAAAATCTTTTTTTTTTTTTGATTGAGGAATTTGTACAAGGGTTCTAATGTGAAATCCCTGATGTTCAACTAAGTTATCTTAAGTGAAATCTGAAGAGGCTTTCAAGAGCTAAAATTCTGTCTTTACAAAAGCATTTTGGTAGTCTATCAGAACAATACATATACCATAAATCTTTAAGTGCTAAATGCTGTCTGTGAGCATTGATTTCTTTGGTTCAGAATTGGTGGCTTTCTATTAAAATATATAGCCTAATATAGCCAATGTGTTTAGTCAGATTTGTAGTGCTGAGTGCGTCAGCAAGCAAGAAACTAACAAATTTATGTTTTGTCCTCAGGCACACAAAACTAAGTTTTTTTTTTTATACTGGCATTATAGGAAAGAGAGAGGAGAGTTATTTCTATATAATATTTAATAATATTTTTATGCCCTTTCTGCTGTCTCATCAAGCAGTTCTGACTAAAGAACTGCCAATCTTGCCCACAACATTAGATCAGGAGACACCTTTGCTTTGTAAGGATACCAGTGACTGTGTTGACCAAAGGGTAAAATGACAAATAATTCCAGAAGAGAAGTAGATCCTAATAGACCTACTTTGAACAACAACAAAAAACTTAAACTATAAATAGAATTTAACTCACTTATATTTAAATATCTACTTACCAATGATTAGTGAAGACTTAGGAAAAGGTTTAACATTAAAAGCATACAATACCTTTTTATTACTTTAATGTGTTTTAGGGTCATGTATAAAATCATACAATAAAATTAAAATATATTTTATATATATTTCCAATATAGTGGAGCATATTAAATATAAAGTATCATGTAAGTTACTTATAAATGCACCAGACTTTGGTCAGATGCAGTAAGAAAAAACAGAGAAGGGTAATTCACTCAGGTAATTTGTATTCTCCTGAGACACAAATGATGAATTTGAAAACAAAGAAACAAACAGATATTTCAGACAACACTAAAATTTTAGAAAAGCTAAAAAGTGTGGTGATCAAAACTTGGTCTCCTAAACTAGTTGGAGAGGGTGTGCTTCAGCTGATTACTGAATGATGAGGGAAGCTCAGTAAGCACATATATGAGAAACAGTCCTCACGAAAGACTTTCAAAACTATTGCCAGAGCCGGGCGGTGGTGGCGCATGCCTTTAATCCCAGCACTTGGGAGGCAGAGGCAGGCGGATCTCTGTGAGTTCGAGACCAGCCTGGTCTACAAGAGCTAGTTCCAGGACAGGCTCCAAAGCCACAGAGAAACCCTGTCTTGAAAAACCAAATATTGCCAGGAGTTTGAGTTTCTCTACACGAGATTGGAAGCTGCTGACACACATGATATATTTTCACTAGCTGACTCAATGTCAGATTCCAACGTCAAATATCTTGTCTTTTATGAAGCTTCTCTCTTGATCAACCAGGTTTTCAATTAAAGTTGCTTAGCCGGGCGGTGGTGGCGCATGCCTTTAATCCCAGCACACGGGAGGCAGAGGCAGTCAGATCTCTGTGAGTTCGAGACCAGCCTGGTCTACAAGAGCTAGTTCCAGGACAGGCTCCAAAACCACAGAGAAACCCTGTCTCGAAAAACAAAAAACAAAAACAAAAACAAACAAACAAACAAAAAACAATTAAAGTTGCTCACAACACAATGATGTCCTTCTTGATGATATTTGGTACTCATAATTTTTTTTGTAGTTTCTCATTTGTTGTTTCTGAGTTTCACACAGCTAGACATATTGTTTGTTCCTGTTTGTCACATATACTCCTGAACTTAGCATAATATTTCCAGATGACCCTGCTGTGCACGTGTATAAAAATGTACTCTACAGTATTCATCAAATGAATGCTTAAAGAGTTTAAGAAATGATTTTCTCTGGAAACTAATGATAGCGAATACTTTATAGAGATTATATAAGAATGACGCTTAGCTAAGTTTATTCCTCCTGAAATCTATCATGTGTGCTGGGGAGGTGGCTCAGCATCTACCAGTGCTTGCTAGTCTTCCAGAGAAGTGAAATTTAGTTCCCATCACCAACGTGAGAAGCCCACATCACTGCCAGTAACTACAATTCCAGAGATCTAATATCTCTTTGTTGTCTCTGAGATATCCTTGTACATGTGTGCATATACACACAGACAAACACACACACATACACACACATTCAAAATAAAAATTAAATTAAAAATATCCTCTAGTATTTTGATAACAAATTGTTAAAAAATGAAAAAAAAAAAACCACAGCAGTAAATGTAATATTTCTTATATACTCCTTTGTTAGATTACTGATATTTCCAAATAGATCTGAGGAAGATTAGGTATATGCATAGTTTCTTCATAGCTGGCAACTCTTTTTGCAAAGTGACTCTCAAAATGCTGTTCATAGTTATACTATTATAACTGTAGCCAGAATAAGATCCTTAGTCAACTATCTTTGCGATCACAAAGGAAGTTAGGAAGTAGAATGCAGAGTTGAAACATGAAGGGTAAATAAAGGTAGTTTGTGTTGAGACACCTATTATAATTTATGCAAATCATTATAGACATGATGCTATTGGTTGTACTGGAAAGGGCATGTAGTGTCATAAAGGAAAGATGGAAGATGAAATAACGTTGTTGATTTTTAATTTCAAAGTAAAACTTTACTTCTCTTTGACAGAGACTGAAAGTAAAGTACCAGATGAGTGTTCAGGGACCCAGACACAATATTTTTAGTATTTTGGAATAGTCAATCACAGTGATAAAGGTGAAAGGTGATAGATACATGACTACAGTGTTTAAAATGGTTGGGAATGATAGCAATCAAATATCAACAATGACCTCTAATATATTTAGGTAGCTGAAACACTCACTGTGCACAGCATTGGGCAAAGAACGAATCGAATAAGGATAGTCTTGGTCTGTTTTTGATATGATGAAGTGGGCTTGCTTCTAGAACACAACCCCAAGATGTAAACAGCTATATTAGAACTTAGAATAGATGGTTTGATACACACATTTGAAGGGCATTGTCTATGGATAATGACGGAAAACACCTTATCCTGAATACAAATTCCCAGAGGAAAAAATGAGCCTTGAGAGAATTAAAAGTACGAGATAAGCATTCAAGAAGACCAGAAGGAAGGGAGTGAGGAACTACTGTCCTGCAGCAAAGGAAAGAAAATAAATTAATTCTAACATAGTTTGAAAATAATGTTTATATATATGAACCATACAGTGAGTAATGAGCACCACGTGACAATATGGTTTAGAGGGCTAGAGAATAAAATAAATGTAATCCATTTCTTTTATTAAATGTAAGTCTATATTAATTTATCCTTAATAACAATCAAAGCATCCCACCTAGGACAATGAAGTCTGAACACAGGAAAGTTAATATGAACTTAAGTAAATCAAACAATTCATTATGTTTGGTTAGTACACCCAGATATACATTATTTGAAATAATTTCTCTGTGTTTTTGAGAATGCATTGTTTGGTTAGTGGAAAGAAGACAGTAGCTTAAGAAAACATTACACTATGTTGACCTTTTCTGTATTCTATTTTTGATTGGTTGAATTGGAATATCTTATCATGTCCATCCAAGTAAGGGCAAGACTGTAAACACTGCAAAGTTGACTAGCCACCCAATCAAATTATAGAGTGCTGTAAAGGTCAAAGCAATACAAAATGCTACTATAATTTACATAACATATGTGCAGCATTACAAGTCCAATATTTTACCCTCAGACAAGGATTGAACAAGATCATAAAAAGTCAAAACGTGATTGCATTCTCCTGACAGTAATAGCACATGCAAAAAAAAAAAAAAAGAAACTCTTAGAAGAAAATGTTACTGAGTTTTCAGAATAGCTAATGAAATTTTAAGAAGAAAGTATGTTAATTTCTTGTTAATTATCAGTTAGAAGATTAGAAACAAAAGGTGGCATATAAAGATTTGATAATTTTTTTAAGAAAGTAGAGTGTCACAAATATAAATTCTTCTAAAATTTAAAAGACCTAAAGTCTACTTCATGCTTTTTTTACTAATTGTAAGGTATGGAAAGGTTATTTGATGTTTCTAAGTCATTTAATGGAAATATGTATCACCAATATTTAATATCAGAAATAATAGATGAAAGTTAAAATAATAGGTGAAGATTAAGGAGACAGAAGCATATATATATATATACATATATATACACATACATGTATATATACTTCTATAATTACATCTATAATTATAGTACAGAAGATAATGTATATATATACTTCTATAATTACATCTATAATTACAGTACAGAATATAATGTGAGATTAAATAAAATTTAGTTATTTTGTTTATTTTATATAATGATGTAGGAACAAAGCACATACCCAGCCTAAAGTCCATCATATTGCTGCCTCTGACCATGTGAAAGGTTTGTATTTATAAAAATACAGGGATTCTGTACAATTTCCATAGTCTTACAACTATGAAACATTGAAATTTACTTTGATGAGCTACGTTGACATACACAATCTCTGAGAAAAACTTTTTAAAGAATTGTTTGAGGTTTTTTTTTGTTATGTAAGAAAAAAAACTTCTTTGATTCACCAAATTAATAAATAATTATAGGCCTAGTTCATTGACAGAATTTAGACAAAGTAAAAGGGAGACAGGGAGTAGGAAACACACTGTTATATGCCTCCCTCTCTTTCACTTCACTCCCTCCTTCAGTCCTTCTACTGATGGGGCCAAACTTGGGAAATCAAACCCTAGCTATGGGAACCTAGGTGATACATTCCCTAGAGTCCAACCTGCTCTCCCTCTTGATAACAAAAGGATTAGATGTTGTCAGCAGGGTAGAATATTTCTAAATTTCATCCATATCTTTCCCTTTTTCCCCTTTACATGCAACATAATTTTAGCTCCTACAGTGATTTACATTTCTTTGTAGGTTCCAGGTTCACTGTATTCTACTTCTCTGATTCTCTATATCCCTGTCTCTACCTCTCTTTTTCTCAGTGTCTTTCTTTCACTTCTATGTTCCTGTCTTTATTTTGAATATTATAATAATTATTAGTATTCAAGTGTGTTCAGTCTCAGAAACCATTAAGACATATTATGTTACTCAGCAGAAGTAATAATGTCTGACATTCTTATGAACCCAGAAATCACAACTAATGGCCATATAACACATCACATTCTTACTGTGACAGATTTCAAATGAGTGAAGTCCACACATATCTTTCTAACAATGTTAGGCCACTGTGCAGACTGGGAAGAGTCCACTGAAACCTCACTCAACACCTGGAAATCAAGTCAGCAGCTACAAAACAGTTGCTTTGAGTGACAATATTCTGACTTCATCTTCAAATAGATTATCTAGAGTTTAGTCTAAAGAAACCACCTAATTACAGGGATAGGATGAACCAACAAGACAAGATATATTTCAGGCTAGTTTTTTTCAGGCTAACTTAGAGTATTACCCAAGATTTAGTGACTTGAAATAGCACCCATTACTCATATTTCTACTCTATAGGTTGAGATATAAAATACACGACACTAATCTATCATTCTGCATCAATATCACAGGAGGTTGTCTCAGAATCTATTTTGTACCCTTACAAGCTTCTTTATCCAACTGCATTCCTTCCATCCAAGAAAAATCCCTTAAAATTAAATCAAAACACTTGTGTTTATCTTATTCTGTCTGAACACAACTAGAAAAGTTGTCAGCTGTCAAGATCTATACATCTCGAGTGATCTCACGTCAGTAATTCAGAATTGTTCTCCTATTTCATGGTGCTTGACTTTCACAATTAAGTCTGTTGAACCCCGTTATCCCACAGGTACTACATTTTCTTGATGTAGTAGCTAAAGTGTGGTCTTCCTTAGGGGACTATTCTATTGCCTGCCATGATATTTTTTGTAGTATGGAGGTCGCTAGTTAGTTCCTGGCCATTTAAACCCAAAATAACCACACAGATACTATATTAATTAAAACACTGCTTGGCCCATTAACTCTAATTTCTTATTGGCTAACACTTATATCTTAATTTAACCTATCTCCATTAGTCTATGTATTGCCATGAGACTGTGGCCTACGAGCAAAGTTTCAGTGCATCTGTCTTCTGCAGCTCCGTGGCTACTCCCTGACTCTGCCTCATTGCTCCCTGCCTTCAGCCTAGCTTTCCCTGCCTACTTAAGTTCTGCTTTGCTATAGGTCCATAACAGTTTCTTTATTAATCAATGGTGCAGAGGGAAATCCCACATCATTTCCCCTTTTCTGTTTAAATAAAAAGGAAGGTTTTAATTTTGACATAGTAAAATTACATATAATAAAACAGGTACCAAGCAAGAATTACAGTTACAATATTTATATCTACTTTATCTTTTATCATAACTAAGGAAAACTATAACTGGCTATTCTTCAATTCTGTCAAAGACTCCAGAAGGATATGATATTACCTTAGAAAACCAGAAGTACATTGCAAGTAACCAAAACTCTAGAAATGACAGAGACAGATATTGAGATGAGGGGAAACATTGAGTATGTCGCTATTTGTCTGAAATATTCCCCTAAATATGCATTATCTTTTAACTTTTCTTTATAACCAAACTTCTGTAATAATTTCTTTTTTACTGTCTTTGAGACATGCTTTCCCATTTACTTATAAAAGTAATAAAAATATATCATCACTTTATCCTTTAATGACAATAAACTTCCTCAAGTTACTGAGGACTTCTTGCTGGTAAATCAAAGGAATATTTCCCAATTTAGATATCACCAGTGGCTACTAATAACTGCTCTTGCTTCTCTGAATTTTCTACTACATTTCCCTTCAGAACTTTCCCTATATCTATTAATAATGTTGCTTTTATCTCCTTATCTACACATATGTTGTTATATGTTTATAGGAATCCATATATGATATCATATATGTTACAAATGTATTGTTGAAATGATAAAATTTTCCCCATAATTAATAGGTAATAATTACTCAGCTTAACTTAAGCATTATTATAGGTCTGTTGTAGTCTTCCTACAGTATTATCTGTGAAATCCAGAAATATCCAGAGACTCGGCTTTATTGAGAGTTATACAATCTAAGCTAAATTCTGTATATAAATAACTTCACTTAGTGTTATTGATAATCCATTAGAGTGGGTGGGTGCTTTTATTATCTTCATTTCATAACTGAGTAAGTTAAGGTCCAGATATATAAGCCAATTTGCTCTTCCACTATATAATTCTATAGAATACTGACCCAAAGCACATTTCCTGTGCACAACCTAATGCACTGGAGTATAGTTTGGTAAGAAGACATAAACAAGGATTTAAAGAGAAGGGTGATAGCTTTAAGGTCACATTGAAAATAAGGGTTTTTTGTTATTTTGTTTAATTCTATGTGCCAGTTTTTAATTAAGTTATTTTTTGTAGATGATTTGTTTTTGAGACTTTTGTTCATTCTGTATAGTATCTCTTTGTTGCACATATAGCTGTTAATGCCTGGAATAAGTCTTCTTTGGAGTTGCTGTCTATCACCATTATTCCTGGTTACTCTCCAGAAATTGACAAGGAAGATCCCTATTTCTGAAGATACCACATACCTGAGTAAAGAAAATGGTGAAATCAAGGTGGTACTGACCTGCAAATGCTATTACTGTTGGCAAGAGTTTATCATAGTGCTGTGCCCACTGCCAGAACAGAAAAGTAATCATCAGCCTCATCCAGATGTGAAACCCATGAACTACAATATTGACAGGCCTGTCAGGACATGTCCACCATTGCAATAGTGACTCCAACCACATTTGACTTGATTTAAGAGCTACTTCCTACAATAGAATCCATATATAAAACTGTTATTAGGACAGTGACCCTGTAGCTAGACAAGCCTTAATGGAGAATTTATTACTATTAATATGCTGTTTCGGTGGAGTGTTAAACCATTTCTTTATGACTTATTGTTATAACCAGAGTTTAGTGGATCTTTCAAGTCTCATCCTAAGAATTTTCTTTTTGTAGCAAATGTTCATCAAAAGAAACATACAACTGGTTAAATTGCAGAGAATATGAGACTACAGAAATCTCAGCAGTAAGTGGGACATCTATATCACACACACCTTCTAGTGAGTCTCGGGAATTATTGAGGAAAAGGGGAAAGAATGTTTGTAAGAGTCAACGGTGAGGCATGAAGAGAACCAAGCCATGTTTTACAGACACAACTGTATTTTACAGTTTCTTTGTACTCAAAGTTGTTGGTACAGCATGTACAAGGCTGGTGTAAGTTCCAGCCACATAAAATCTCAGAGGGAGATTTTTGGGAGGGAAGGTGGGCATGAGAGTTGATAGCTTCTGGAAATGGAGTTAGTTTTCTTTAAGGGTGTCCCATTTAGTAGGACATTCATGTCACAGCAGCTGGCTGCACACCCAAAGGTACATATATCATACAAATGAGCTTAAAATAAGACACAAAATAGATTAGAAGAGAAAAGGGTGTAGATATAGCAGGAGTTGAAAGAAAGGGGTGAATACAACTGAATTATAACAAAAAATTTTCAAAGAATAATAATTTAAAACGATTTCTTTGGTTTATTATATTTTTCACCTCTTATGGAAGTGAACATAACATACATAAGGCTTTGATAAAATTCTGACACTAATACTTGGTCGTTAAAAGTATAGTAAATCATGATGTTAATGCAGGCGCTGCTTATGATTCATGTACTCGCTTGAGTCAATCACTCAGGAATGGAGAATGAGTGGGTATTGTATGAAACGTGTTCTAAATTTAATTCTCTCTTATGTATGGCTTTGATGGCAAAAGTCCCGAGCTTAATATGTTAGTCATAAAAGAACTCAGCTCCACCCAACACTTTGCATGGAGCATGGCAGCATGACAGAGGAGCAGAGAGAGTAAGTCCTGGAGACTTTGGGTCGCTGTGCAGAGAGCAAGAACCTGCCACTGAAGTTGCTAGACAGAGAGGAAGTCATCTGCCTGTACCCTGTCCCAGCTCCTTCTTGCTCATGTGCAGTCACTTTTCTCATTTATTCTTCTGTTACTTCTTCCACCGCTACCCATTTTGTCTTTCTCTAAGCTTTCTCTTCTTTGACTATATTTTCCCCTTCCTACGAAGTTTCAGTTTCAGCTAGACTTCAGAATTAATATCACTTGTTGTTTAATCCAGACTCACTGTGAAGTTTATCCAGCAGAAGCATATTTTCTTAGAGAAAACTCTGGAATAGTAAGGGAATCAGGTGACTCTGAAAGCCATACTGAAAAGGATCAGGAGCCAACTGTATAATCTAACTTAAATTTAATGTTTAAAAAAGTGTGCTTCTTTCTCATTTGAAATTCCGTTCAAATTTATGCCAAGAGGGGTTAATATTATTTTGTGGCATGATTTAGATTTTCATGCTTCTTATATATCTTGTACAGAGAGCTATAGGACAAACGCCAAGTAGAAAATAATTTGAGGATCATATTGAGCTGCTAAAATGTAGCTCTGAAGTTGTGGTCTTTCAATTGAAGCATTTGAAGACATTGCTAGGCTCTACTTGCTAATTGACCTTTGGCAGTAAAAATAAGGAAGTCATCCCTTAAAGCAGTAACTCCCTGTCTTTGCCATATGTTATTTATTCTTTGCATTTTTCATGCTTAAAATCATCTTTATTAAAAACAACTTATTTAATCTTTCTCATACCATATTTTAAAGAAGCTTCTTGAAATCAAGGGAATTGTCACATCCCCTCCTATATCTCTCTGGCACATAGCCCTGTGCCTGGACCATTCTGGAGACCTACATATTATAGTTACCCTTCAACATCCCATTTGAAAATATATGATAGGAAAGTGAGTGTGATCAAAGTATGACACCTTATTTGGTGTTCACGGTGGGGTAAAATGGGGCGAAGAAACTCATTTAAAACTGATCAGGTGATGGCATCCTTTCTGTAGAAACAAAACCTAAAATGTCAGTGACATATGTTCTAATATATCACTCCTGGTAGATGAAACTTAGTGTGTCACATGTCTCCTCTTCTCTTCCCAGTGCCACAGGAATTGTCATAAAGAAAAAGAAGGTGGATATTTTTGCATATTCCCTAGAGCAAACTTTGACATGTTTTTTTTTTATTTCTTTGTTTCTATGTGTGTATAATTATTCTAAGTGCAAGATACTATAATAAAGAGGGAGTTGACTATGCCATGTTGTACCTTCAGATAGTGTGATGCAGAGTTATCTTACCCTAAACATAATACTTTTATTCACAGACATGAAGTACATGGTGATATCTTAATGATAAATGGTTATGGATGTGATGGTGGTGAGAATGAAGATAATGGATTAAGAATTTCCTCTCACCTAAAGACACAAGAGCCATCACAGCATAAAAGAACAAACTGGTGCTTGGTATGATGATTATCTCATCACCATGGTGATGACCCATCACCAACTGATGCTGTAACATTGCAGCATCATACAACACACACTGATCACATGTCCACATATATGCTGCTACACTGTACTGTATTCATAACAGCAAAATTGCCATATGTGTTTTTCAGCATGGATACTGACCATTAGATATGTCTATTCTTCACTATACTCAACTTCGTTTTAGAAACCCATTTCCAGAAACCAAGCAAAATATGGGGGCCCCATACATGCTTTCATTCTCTTCTTGTTTATTTTATTCTACTCTTTCATTTATTTATTTATTTATTTATTTATTTATTTATTTATTTATGCTTTTAAGACAATATGTCACACAACCCAAGTTTCCATCACACTGAGTTCTAAGGCCAACAATAACCTGATCCTTCCATTTTGGTCTCCCCTGTACTAGGACTACAGACAAATGTCTACAGCCCAGGCTTTCATTAGTTCGTTAAATTCCAAATGCTTCTGATTATCATATAGTATGTGCCCCCACCCCACCAGAATATGCTTGTTTAAGATTTTCTTGTTAACTTTTGCCACTTCTTTATATCTTAAATATGAAAATTACTTTATAAATCTTGGTTTATCTTCTCACAGTAGGTCAACTATTCCATGATATATGTTTACTTTAAAATAAAAATTTCCACTACAGATATAATTTCCTTATATGATTAGCTATGATCATTTGATTAATGGTATCTCTGCCACTATTCTGAAGGTCCACATGGGCCAAAAGAGTACTGAAGTATTTGTTGAATAAGAATATAAAACCTCTAGCATAGAGCTGATAACTGCCAATTTTTAATGCTACCATACAAATATGGATAAATTAAAAGAAATAACATAAAGGTAAACAAACAACAGTTAAGGAAAATTATATCTTTCAATAATTTGTTTCTGTCATTTTGCAAATGTTTTCAATGGCATAGATTGTGTTTTTAATTTTAAAATAGATGGTTGAGCTTATACAATAAGAGAAATGGATACTATAGGTCTGTTATATTCAGTTTACTTTAATGCTTTTCTATTATTCAATCTATACCTTAGTCTCAAGCTAATATAAAAACATAGGATACAGTAAAAATCAATAAGACACAACTTAATTCTAATACTCTTTTAGTTCTACATTAATCAATCAATCCATCAATAACACATTTAAAAATCAAACATTTATCCAACACTAGAACTTACAGAATAAATGTCTCTTTATATATCAGATTAATCAGAGTTTTTACCCTGAATAATTTTGACTTTGTACACAATCATAATTACACAAATAACAATGTTCGGCCGGTGGAATGGGAGACATCAAGCCTACACCAAACTTCTGTGGATTTTTTAAAATCAATTTATTTATACAATATCCTGCCTGTAGGCCAGAAGAGGGCACTATATCTCATTATAGGTGATTGTGAGGCACCACGTGGTTGCTGGGAATTGAACTCAGGACCTCTGAAAGAGCAGTCAGTGCTCTTAACCGCTGAGCCATCTCTCCAGCCCCAACTTCTGGGGATTTTAACAGTGTAGTTAGAGGGAATGGGGTAGGAAGATGGCTAGACAGCATTCCTCTTGTCCATGATGGAACCAGAAATGTTTTGTTTGGTGAAAAGAAAATAGTCCAACAGAGAAAATGACATGGGCTTAAGTTCTAGAAAGCATAGGACACATATGTCAAAGTCCTTGTAGCATGTGGCAAAGCTGCTTAGACTATTGAAAATATTTCCTAAGTATTAATAAGTACAGTCACATTGTAACTTTCATAATATGAATTAAAATCAAAATAATTTAGTATTTTTAAAAATATGCTATTTTAAAACTATAGCACCACATTTTTCTCATTAATAGATAGAAAAGATAACAGTTCACAGGATCTATAATCCCTTACTAGAAGTGAGACAATGAAAAGAAACCTTCCCAATGAGATCATGGGCTACTCAAGTTTGGAACACTGTCACAAGCAAATGGAGTAAATACAGTGTACTGTTACGACCATGTCAGCTTTCAGGTCATATCTAAAGATCCTTTCGCTTCTATTAGCAAATATTGTTTAAAATTAATAAATACAATTATTTTAATAATATTTTTGTAAATGACTTGCAGCTGTACATATTCCAATGGAGTTCCTAGGCAAATAATGAGGGGTGGTGTTGCTTTGAAGCCTAAGGCAGGAAGATTGCTTAAGTCCATCCAGTTCTAGACATACCTGGGCAACTGAGGAAAATAGTGTTTTTTAAAGAGTGGCACAGGATTTCCTGGTGAAAAAATTAGAATAAAAAAACTGACATCAATGTGAGATTTTCCTCTGTGTGCTGTATTTATCATTGGTTAGTAATAGAACTGCATTGGGCCTATAGAAGAGCTATAGGAGAACAAAGCTAGGTGGGGAAAACTACACTGAATGCTGGGAGGAAGGAGTTAGAGTCAGAGAAAAGCCAGGTAGCCCTGCCAGAGACAGATGCTGGTTGGAATATTGTCAGTAAGTCACAACCATATGGCAGTACACAGATTTTTTTTTTTTTTTAAAAAAGAGGTTAAACTGAGTTGTAAGAGTTAGCCAATAAGAAGCTAGAGCTAATGGGCCAAGCAGTCATTTAATGAATTCGGTCTCTGTGTGATTATCTCTGGGCTAAGTGGCCGGGAACCAACAAGTGGCCTCCTTATTAAACCACCTTTTTTTTTCCTTTGATATAAAATTGTTAATGAGTTAGGTTAATGTTCACAGTAAACATTAAAAACTTTGAGTTTGTGAGTAGCCTGACCTGTATAGTGTTCCCTCTTCTATCTTGAGCTCCCTGGGCTAGACGTTATCTCAAGAAGTTAGGTAGGAAGAAAAATAAAATACTTCTATTCAAATTTTAAATAAGCCCTGCTGTGTGACTTACTGCATACTGAAATATTAACATGTGGCCACAAATGATAATGATTGGCACTTTGTTTGCCTCTGATCAGAGGAGTTGAACATGCTGGTTGTGATGGTGGCTCATAGAACAATTCACTTCTTCATTGTAAGAATCAAAAGTGAGTGAAGCAGGAATATATTAAAACTATACTTTAATGTGTCCCTGGGTATCAGAGACATGACTACCTGAAAATCCATATTTTTAGTTCTCTTGGCTAGTGGAAGAAATTTTTTTTCAATTGCCCATACTGTCCATTCTGGTCATATTCCTACCAAAGGCAGCCGTCAATTGAGATATTCCACTAAAGGTCCAACTCAACTCCTCTTGCTTTTTATGCGATTGTGTTTGGTCTGTCACAGACACTCAGAACAACTGCTGAGCATCCTTCTCATAAATGTTTCATATACTTGATGACAGTATTTATCCCTTAGTTTCCGCATATTTGGATTTTATTCAATATCCTTTTAGTTGATGTGGAGGAAAGAGAGACGGCACTTATGCTTCGTACTGCACGCTGCTGCCAGCACTATGTGAAACACAAATTGATAATGTCAGATCCTGCTTGCAATTTTCTAGTGATTTCCCACTGTCTTCAAACTAAGCCCAGCTACCATAACACAGGCCAAAAGATCTCTCATCCCAGACACACACACACAAAAGAAAAAACTGTAACAAGGGTTGCTGTTTTGAAACTCAGTTCTTTTCTGTTCTTATTTTCTCTGCCTAGAATGCACATTTACGTCTTCTTCAGGTTAATGACTACTCATGCTGGGCTAGTTTCAAACAACAGTTAAATTAAAGGTTCCCTGTGCTCACATGACAATTATTCACTTCTGTAGTATTCCAAGTTATTCTGCCTTCTTTGGTTCATCTTTCAACCTTGTAATGTAATTACAAATCCACCCATATCTCCCACACTGGATGTTACATCACTGAAGACAGAGTATGCTTACAACGTAAATAAATGATGACCAATAAGTGTAAGGGATGCTACCATGATATCAGGATTAAAGGTTAGCCAATCTCCAGTAGATACTGGAATGCAGTCATGATGATGAGTGATGTAGGAGGGTCTTCTTTCTATGTGTTGCTTTCATTGGGTAATTAATAAAGAAACTGTTTGGCCTGATAGGTCAGAACATAGGTGGGTAGAGTAGACTGAACAGAATGCTGGGAGAAAGAAGCAGAGTCATGCAGACACCATAATCCACTTCCCGAGATGGACGCTGACTAGACTCATGCCTGTAAACCACGACCTCGTGGTGGCATACAGATTATTAGATATGGGTTAGTAAAGATGTGAGAGTTAGCCAATCATAGGATAGAACTAATGGGCCAGGCAGTGTTTAAATGAATACAGTTTCCGTGTAATTATTTTGGGTGTAAAGCTAGCCAGGTGGTGGGACGCAGCCCACCACTCCTTTTACTACAGATGAGCTTACTTCACCAGACTTCAGGTCTCGCCTATTGTCTTAGAGGCCGTCATCATTCCCAGATGATATGTATAGATCGGCTAATAGAAAAAGCATTTTAAAAAAGGAGTTGGGATTTGCAACATATATCTGTCCAAGATTTCTACTTTCATTTAATACCCATGATTGTAGCACGAATAGTAAAAACCCAGAGAAAGAATTGGGGTTCAGCCTGAAAACCAGAAAAGCAAAGCAGCCAAACCACTAGAGAAATTTTACCTCTACCAAGGCTAAAATATTGCAAACTAACCAGCCTAAGACTCTTTCTTCTCTCTCGTTTTATGTTTGCTCTAGTGCCGAGATTAAAGATGTAGGCTACCACCCCTTGGATTTGTTCTGCACTGATCTTGTGTAGAAACCCTGGGGTGGCCTTGAACTCACAGAAATCCATCTGCCTCTGTCTCCCCAATCCTGGGATTAAAGGTATGTGTAACCCTTATCTGACCTCTAGTGACTTTACATTTGCCTCTGGTCTTTAAGCAAGATTTATTTATCAAAACACAAATAATAGATCATCACATGGGACTCTATCACATATCTATATTCTTGTGTAAAAGGACATTGGAATTGTGAAAAGTGTGGACTGGTTATATTTTCTCCACTAAGGAAATAAAAGTTGTAATAGTAAGATAAAAGTCAGGTCATTAGTTGCATGAAGTATATTTATTATATGCTTAGGCCCTTCACAGTTATTAAATACATGCATACCCAACTGACACAGCTTGCTCTTCAAAACAGTATATTTTCTGCCCAAATAATTTGAACTAAGGGCTAACAACTGCTAAAGACAATGAAAACCTCAACACAACAGAGGATCCCCAGTGTTGGGTGGGAAGGGAGTGTGTGTGTGTGTGTGTGTGTGTGTGTGTGTAGATATGGGAGATTTTCAGTATAGGATGCAGTTGAAAAAAACATGGTGTTCAAAATTCTCAAGGAAGAAAAAACATCTTGTCTTTTCTTTTTGTTCAACTTCTTTTTTATTGATTTTTATTGAGCTCTACATTTTTCTCTGCTCCCCTCCCTGCCTCTCTCCTCCCTTTCAACTGTTTCCCAAGGTCCCCATGCTCCCAATTTACTCAGGAGATCTTGTCTTTTTCTACTTCCCATGTATATTAGATCTAAATATGTCTCTCTTAGGGTCCTCATTGTTGTCTAGGTTCTCTGGGATTATGATTTGTAGGCTGGTTTTCTTTGCTGTATGTTTAAAAAACACTTATGAGTAAGTACATGTGATAATTTGTCTTTCTGGGTCTGGCTTACCTCACTCAAAATGATGTTTTCTAGCTTCATCTACTTGCCAGCAAAATTCAAGATGTCATTTTTTTCTGCTGTGTAATACTCCATTGTGTAAATGTACCACATTTTACTTATCCATTTTTCTGTGGAGGGGCATTTTAGTCGTTTCCAGGTTCTGGCTATGACAAACAAAGCAGCTATGAACATAGTTGAGCACTTGTCCTTGTGGCACGATTGAGCATCCTTTGGATATATACACAAAAGTGATATAGCTGGGTCTTGAGAAAGGTTGTTTCTTAATTTTCTGAGAAATTGCCACACTGGCATCCAAAGTGGCTGTACTAGTTTGCATTCCCACCAGCAACGGAGGAGTGTTCCCTTATCCCCCAAATCTCTCCAGCATAAGTTGTCATCAGTGATTTTGATCTTGGCCATCCTTACAGGTGTAAGATGGAATCTCAGGGTTGTTTTGATTTGCATTTCTCTGATGGCTAAGATGTTGAGCATTACCTTAAGTCTTTCAGCCATTTGATATTCCTTTGTTTAGGTCTGTACTCCATTTTTTTATGGGAATATTTGTTCTTTTGATGACCAATTTCTTGAGTTTTTTGTATATTTTGGAGATCAGACCTTTGTCTGATATAACATTAGTGAAAATCTTTTCCTATAACTATAAGCTGTCGTTTTGTCTTGCTGACCATGTCCTTTGCTTTACAGAAGCTTTTCAGTTTCAGGAGGTACCATTTATTAATTATTTCTCTCAGTGTCTCTGCTACCAGGGTTATATTTAGGAAGTGGTCTCCTGTGCCAATGCGTTCAAGTGTACTTCCCACTTTCTCTTCTATTAGGTTCATTGTGGCTGGCTTTATGTTGAGGTCTTTGATCTATTTGGACTTGAGTTTTGTGCATGGTGATAGATATGGATCTATTTTCATTCTTCTACATGTTGATATCCTGTTATGCCAGCACCATTTGTCAAATATGCTTTCTTTTTTTTTCATTTGATCTTTAGTGATTTTTGAGTTCTCTCCTGTCACTTTTATTATTTAATTAAAAATTTCCACCTCCTCCCCTCCACCCATTTCCCTCCCGCTCCCCCATCCCCTTTCCCCTCCCTCTCCAGTCAAAAGAGCAGTCGGGGTTCCCTGCCCTGTTCTCCATCCAGGACTAGGAAGGTGATCATCCAATCAGACTAGGCTACCACAAAGTCATTACATGCAGTAGAATCAAAACCCAGTGCCATTGTCCTTGACTTCTCAGTTAGCCCTCCTTGTCAGCCACATCAGGGGGTCCAGTTCGATCACATACTCTATCATCCAGCTGGCCTTGGTGAGCTCCCATTAAATCAGTCCCACCGTCTCAGTGGGTGGGAACACCCCTCGCAGTCCTAACTTCCTTGGTCATGTTCTCCCTCCTTCTGCTCCTCATTTGGACCTTTGGAGCTCAGTCCTGTGATTTTTTTAAGTCCAGTGATTTTTTAAGTTAGCAAGATTTAACCATTTTAAGTAAAGGTCATTTGCTTTCCTGTTCATTTTTCTAGAATTATTATTTTTTTTTGATTTTTATTAAGCTCTACATTTTTCTCTGCTCCCCTCCCTATCTCTCACCTCCCCTTCAACCCTCTCCGTTTTCTAGAATTGTTATAAAATAGAAGCTATCTTTCTATATTAGGCATTTTCTCTTAACTGTACAGGCAGTAAAAGCAATAAACAAATGAGCTACTATACAACCATAACTTATTAATTTAAAACTTTTAAATTGTGAAACTCTATTATTTTTAATGAATCAATACAAACTTAATATTCTTTTAAACCCATTCAAGGATTTTGCATATCATTAGTTTATAAAATTCTAAGTCATACTATTGAATAAGGCTAACTTTTATATAATCTATCACTTTTATTTAGTAAATGAAAAAATAAGTATAGATACATTGTATGTATGCTGTTTATATTAAATATTTGCTTAGACAATAGAGTGCATACTGTAACGCACTTCAGTCTCTTCCACAATTTCATTTCTTCTAAAAATTCCCCACTATGACATTTTTAAAATTAAAATAACATTCTAGCAAATATTTATTGAACTTATCCCATATGGCAGAGACTGATCTGCATGCTTAGAATCTATTAGAAAATTAATGTAAAATGCCTCCAGATTGTAGATTAATTCGAACTATTACTCATGTAAGCCAAGTCCTGTGGAGGTAACGTAGGCTCTCCATATTACTCAACTCAATGGTCAAATCTTTGTTATATTTTGACACATATCAATTACAATAGCTGCCTTCATTTTATACAGCCACCCACACATACTTCTAGCACACAACACCCCACTGAGGTCATTATGATTCATTGTTTATATTGTTTCATTCCCCTGTGCTCAGTCTCTAAAAGATTTGAGCTTTATGTGACTTGATTACTCGACCTTTTAAACTTTGTTGATATTTTTCCCAATGATTTAATTTGATCTTATACTTCTCAGTATTCTGTATATACTGAAAATTTTACTAGTTGAAATCCAGTCATTCTTCATTTAGCATATCCAGCATGAATGTGATAAAAATATATGAAATCTCACATAAATAAATCACACTCCAGGTATCTATTTGTGTACCCTAAATTTCTTCTTTCTGTGTCAATTTTTTACCTATATGATGGATATTTCATTCGTTCCCCATTTCTCAAGTGAATTTTTATGTATTTTTCCTTAATATTATTCTTCTTGTTTCTCACTCATTCTCCAGTACTACTGTAAGTGTTAATATTAAGTTCAACAATTACTCACTGCTTTTAGTCTGAAGGGTGCACATTGTTTATCTCCATATTACTGAGATTTGTTTATCTATTCTCCCTCTTGCAATCATTGCCTATTTAAAGTTGGAAGAGTGATCCTGTTTAAAGTGAAGGAGATAATTTTGCTTATTATTTTAAAGCAATTTGGTACCCTTTGATCAAGACAAAAATTTAAGAAATTAATATTGTCCAGCATATTTTTATACTGTCTTAGTCCCTTCTTTATCAGCTATGATGACCCTCAGAATGCACTAGGAACAATGGTATATTTCTTGTTGTCAGTTTATTTAGGAATACCATGATTATTTTGTTTCATTTTATTTACGTTTCTTTTAGAATTTTTTTCCCCTGGAAAGCTCTGTAGTTTTCCCCTCATTTTCTGCAGTACTCTGCAGAAATTTATTTCAGTGATACTTAAGGGGACCAATGACCATGCATGGCATTCTGAACCTAAAACACAATACTCATATTTTTCTTTAGTCTTTTCACCATGGATTTGATAAAAAAAAAATCAGTCAGACACCAATCAAATGTATACTCCTTCTCCTTGTTATTTATTGTATCTAACCATTGTAGTACTAGTCATAAACAAATCCTTTTGGTTCATTAAATTAGTCATCCTCTGGAATACATGCATTCAGTTAAGTATATAGCGGAAATTAAATGCAGTTTTAATATATAAGAATAAGTGGATATGAGGTTGTAGAGATTCTTAGTGGTTATGATCATTGGACATTTTCCCAGAAAACATGTACTTGACTTGCAACATTCATGGGATGCTTCAAAATTATCTGTAACTCCAAGTCTAAGGAACATGATGGCCTCTTCTAGTCTCTGCTGTCATGGGGCAAGCACGATGTAGAGTCATGCACACAGAATACCCATGCACATACAATAAATAAATAAATTTTAAAAATGAATAAAGGAATAAACAAATATAGATATCATTCTGGCATTTCCTTAAAAAAAAAAAACTGAATAGCCAGTCCTCTAATGTATGAGTAAGCATTGAAATGCACACATCCCCATCTCAAATCAATCCGTTAAGAAGGGTTTGAAGTATTTAATAGAAGATTCAGTCGTTTCAGTTTGCTTTTATCACTTGCTTGGGAGTGTAGTTCCAACTTACTAAACTTTTGAATTTATTAATGACCAAGGGAAGGCAATCAAAGAAACATCTCCAAAACAAATTGAGACTTTCTTACTTACAAGTGACCATTGCAGCATGATACTGCTTCATTTCATAGACACTCATAAGGATAATGTCCTTTCATCAAAATGAGAACACCTATTTCAATATATCCTTTAAGGCAGCGATAATATCCTTGATCCTCTATGGAAATAAAAAAAGGTATGTGTTTAATGGTTTTCTACTTTAAACTTCTACCTCAAAAAGAAGGTAGCAATTATTTCTAGTAACAAATGAAACGATTTCCTACTTTGTTTCCATATTTCAGTTTGAATAGAGTCACCAAATGAAGAGAAGATGAGAGCAAAGGAAAGAAAAGAAAGAAAAGAAAATTCTGTAGGAAGTAACATATAAACTACTGTTTCTCAAGGTTTGGTAAGGAAAAAAATGTTTTGTTTAGTTTTATTTTGTTTTTTAGCATGTGGAGAATGAGATCACACTTAACAAAATATGATTAGCACCATTTACATTTTTACTCTTTATTTTTTATTAACACTGGTTACAAACTAGAACCAAAAGGTGCTTTTTAAATTTACATTTACTTACTATAATTTTTTTTTTCATTTTATATACCAATCCCAGTTCCCACTTCCTCTCTTCCTCCAATTTCCTCTACCTACCTCCCAGACCACCACTCATCCACTTTTCAGAGATGGTAAGTCAGATTGTTTTGAGGAAGGTCCAAGGCCCTCCCTACTATATCTAGGCTGAGCAAGGTATCTATCAAAAGAGAATAAGCTCCCCAAAAGCTAAGTAGAAGCAATAGGAATAAATCCTGTTGCCACAGCCAGTGGCCCTGCAGTGTGCCCCAGCCATACAACTTTCACCCACTTTCAGAGGGACTAGTTAGGACCTTTGCTGCTTCCTTCCCTATACATTTGAAGTTGGTGAGCTCCTATTAGCGCAGGTAAGCTGTTTCAGTGGGTGTCCTTATTGTGGTCTTGACCTTTTTGCTCATATTATCACTCCTCCCACTCTTCAACTGGATTTTGGGAGTTCAGCCTCATGCTCCCCTGTGTGTCTCTGCCTCAGTTTTCATCAGTTGCTGGATGAAGGTTCTATGGTGACTTTTAAAGTATTCATCAATTTGACTACAAGGAAAGGCCAGTTCAGGCACCTTCTCCTCTATTGCTTAGGGTCTTAGCTGGGGTCATCCTTGTAGATTCCTGGGAATTTTTCTAGTGTAAGGATTCTGAATATTAGCCCCATAATGGCTCCCTCAATCAAAATATCTCTTTCCTTGCTCTCATCTCTGTCCTTCCTCCATCTTGACTACCTTGTTCCCTCAAGTACCCCTTCTCCTCAGGTGATCTTGTTTATTTCCCCTTTCCAGGTGGATCTATGCATGTATTTCTTAGGATTCACCTTGTTTTTCTTACCTTCTTTACGATTGTAAACTATAGGCTGATTAGTCTTTGCTCTACAACTAGTTTCCACTTAGGAGTAAGTACATACCATGTTCCTCTTTCTTAGTCTGAGACACCACACTCAGGATGGTTTTTTTCTAGTTCCATTCTTTTGCATGCAAATTTCAAGATATCAATTTTTTTTATCAGTTTTTCTTTATCCATTCCGCCATTGAGGGGCATCTAAGTTGTTTCCAGGTTCCGGCTACAAATAATGCTGCTATGAACATAGTTGAACAAATGTAGTAGTATTATCTTTATAGTATTATTGAGCACCTTTTGAGTATATGCCCAAGAATGGAATTGCTGGGTCCTGAGGTAGGTTGACTCTCCATTTTCTGAGAAGCCATTGAGGTCTGCTCTCCACTTTCTCTTTTATCAGATTCAGTGTGGTCCGGTTTATATTGAGGCCTTTTAATCCATTTGTATTTGAGTTCTGTTCATGGGGATAGATATGGATCTATTTTATTCTTCTACATGTTGACATCCAGTTATGTCAGGACCATTTGTTGGAAATGCTTTCTCTTTTCCATTGTATAATTTTAGCTTCTTTGCCAAAAATAAGGTGTTCATAGGTGTGTGGATCAATGTCTGGGTCTTCAATTCCATTGGTCAACCTGTCTGTTTTTACACCAATACCAAGGTCTTTTCATTACTGTAGCTCTGTAACAGAGCTTGATGTCAGGGATGGAGATGCCTCTGGACGTTCTTTTATTTTACACAATTGTTCTGGTTATTCTGAGTTTTTTCTTTTCCACATGAAGTTGATTATTGTTCTTTCAAAGTCTGGGAAGAATTGTGTTAGGAATTTGATAGGGATTGCATTGAATCAATAGATTGCTTTTGATAGGATTGCTGTTTTTATTATGTTGATCTTACCTATCTAAGAGCATTGGAGATCTTTCCATTTTGTTCTTCAATTTCTTTCTTCAAAGACAAAGTTCTTGTTGAATGAGCCTTTCACCTCTTGGGTTAGTGTTACCCTCAAGATATTTTACATTATTTATGGCTATTATAAAGGGTGATGTTTCACTGATTTCTTTCTCAGCTTCTTTATCTTTTGTATATAGGAGGGCTGAAAGACTTTTTTTGAGTTGATCTTCTATCCTGCCACATTACTGGAGGTATTTAGCAGCTGCAGGAGTTCTCTAATAGAGTTTTTTTTTTGGTCACTTATACATACTATTAAATCATCTACAAATAGTAAAAGTTTGCCTCCTCCCTTTCCAATTTGAATCCCCTGGATTTCCTTTTCTTGTCTTATTGCTCTAGCCAGAACGTCAAGAACTATGTTGAATAGATATGGAGAGAAAGGACAACCGTGTCTTGTTCCTGATTTTCATGGAATTGCTTTGAGTTTCCTTCCATTTAATTTGATGCTGGCTGTCGGCTTCTTGTATATTGATTTTTATTATTTTTACATATGCTTCTTGTATCCCTGAACTCTACAAGACCTTTAGCATGAAGGTGTGTTGGATTTTGTTGAATCCTTTTTCAGCATCTAATGAGATGATCATATGTTTCTTTCTCTCTCAGTTTATTTATATGGTGGATTACATTGATAAATTTTTGTATGTTGAACCATATCTGCATCTCTGGGATGAAGCTGACTTGATCATAGTGGATGATTTTTTTGATCTGTTCTTGGATTTGGTTTGCCAGTATTTAATTGAGTATGTTTGCATCTATGATCATGAGTGAGATTGGTCTGTAATTCTCTTTCTTGGTTGAGTCTTTATGTGGTTTCAGTATCAGGGTGACTGTAGCTTCAGAAAAAGTTTGGCACTGTTCTTTCTGTTTCTATTATGTGGAACACTTTGAGGAGTATAGGATATTAGCACTTCTTTGAAGCTCTGATAGATTTCAGCACTGAAACCATCCAGCTCTGGGTTTTTTTTCGGCTGGGAGACTTTTGATGACTGCTTCTATTTTCTTGCAGGCTATAAGTCTACTTAAATTGTTCTTCTGGTCTTGATTTAAATTTTGTATGCAGAAAATTGTCCACCTTTTTTACTTATTTCTAATTTTGTGAAGTACAGGATTTTGTAGTATGAACTAAATGATTCTCTGAATTTCCTCAGTAACTGTTGTTATGTCCCTCTTTTCATTTCTAAATTTGTTAATTTGGATATTCTCTTTCTGCCTTTTATTAGTTTGGATAAGGATTTGTGTATCTTGTTGATTTTCTCAAAGAAAATCAACTCTTTGTTTCATTGATTCTTTGTATTTTTTCTTTGTTTTTATTTTATTGATTTCAGCCCTCAATTTGATTATTTCCTCTCATCTACTCCTCCTGGGTGAGGCTGCCTCTTTTTTTTTCCAGAGCTTCTAGGTGTGCTGTTAAGTCACTAGTGTGTGCTTTCTCCATTTTCTTTCTGTAGGCACTTAGTGCTATGAATTTTCCTCTTAGCACTGCTTTCATAGTGTTCCACAGGTTTGGGTATATTGCACCTTCATTTTTGTTGAGTTATGGGAAGGTTTTAATGTCTTTATTTCTTCCTTAATCCAGGGGTGATTCGATAAAGCACTGTTAAATTTCATGACTTTGTAGGCTTTCTGTGATTAGTGTTGTTGTTAAATTCTAAATTTTAAACCATGGTGACCTGCTAAGATACAGGTGGTTACTCCAAGTTTTTTGTATCTGTTGAGGTTTGCTTTGTTACTGAGGATATAATCAATTTTAGAGAAGGTTCCATGCGGTGCTGAGAAGAAGGTATATTCTTTTGTATTTGGGTGGAATGTTCTATAGCTGTCTGTTAAGTCCATTTGAGTAATGACATTTGTTAGTTCCCTTACTTCTCTGTTAAGTTTCTTTCTGGTTGACCTGTCCATTGGTGAGAGTGGAGTGGTGAAGTCTCCTACTATTAGTGTGGGGAATTTGATGTGTAATTTAAGCTTTAGCAATGTTTCTTTCTCATACGTGGGTGCTTCTATATTTAGGGCATAGATGTTCAGAATTGAGACGTTACCTGGATTGATTGTCCTGTTATGGTATAAAGTGTCCTTCTCCATCTTTTATGATTGATTTTAGTTTGAAATCTATTTTATTAGATATTAGGATAGCTACAACCACTTGTTTCTTAGATCCATTTGATTAGAAGATCTTTCCCCACACTTTACTCTGAGATAATGTCTGTCTTTGAGGTTGAGGTGTGTTTCTTGTATACAACACAAAGATGAATTCTGTTTCTGTATCCATTCTCTTAACCTGTGTCTTTTTATAGGTGAATTGAATCCATTGATATTAAGAGATATTAATAACCAGTGGTTGTTAATTTCAATTATTTTTCGGTAGTAATGTTTATGTGTTTCCCTTCTTTGGCTGATGGCGGGTTATCAGTTGCCTATGTTTTTGTGGGTACAGTTAACTTTTTTTGGGTTGGAGTTTTCCTTCTAGTACTTTCTGTATGGCTGGATTTGTGAATAAGTATTTAAAATCTGGTTTTGCCATGGGATATCTTGTTTGCTTCACTGATGGTGATTAAAAGCTTTGCTAGGTATAGTAGTCTGGGCTTGCATCTGTGGTCTCTTAATATCTGCAGCATATTTGTCCAGGACCTTCTGTCTTTCATGCTTTTCATTGAGAACTCAGTGTAATTCTGATAGGTCTGCCTTTATATGTTACTTGTCCTTTTTCCCTTGCTGCTCTTAATATTCTTTCTTTATTCTGTATGTTTTGTATTTTGATTACTGATTTTTGTTTGTTTTTTCCTCCATTTCTTTAAGGAAAAATTTCATTTTCTCTTCAAAGGTCTCCATCATAATTATCATGAAGTTATATTTAAAATCGTTTTCTTGTGCTTCTTTTGGGTTATGATGATCAAGTCTTCCTGTTGCATAACCACTGGGTTCTGGTGTTACCATGTTGCTTTTTAGGTTGTTGGATGAATTCTTGCATTGGCCCCTACCCACCTCTTCCTTTAATAATTGGTGACAGCAGTGTCTTTAACTCTTAATCCAATCCTTGCAATGGCTGTCTGTGTCTTTGGGAACTATTCTTGGTCTGCTCTGTACTGTTACTCTCTGTGTCTCAGCAAGTCACTAAAGTCTCTTTTGGTCCTCTCTCTTGGCCTACTATCTTGGTCTGCTCTCTTGGTCCAGTCTGTGCAATCACAGCTTGTGCTTCAGAGATCCTATCTTGGTCCTCTCTATGTAGCTGCAGCTTGTGCTTAAGCATTCCTCTGAGATTGCAGGGTTGGGGGTGAGTTGGGATAGGAGGGTTTGGGGATGGAGTGGGATGCATAGCTTCCAGAATCTGATGGATGAGATGGAGGTGTTGGAGCAGCTTACCTGCAGGAGACCTGCTTACTCACTTGCTAGAGAAGCTGAGGCAGATAGAGGAGGAACCCAGTGTTTTGCTTTAATTTGGAGGGCCTAGAGAGTGGGGTGTCCTTCTGGATGGGTGGTCACTCACCTCTTGGTCCTCTCTGTGTAGTAGCAGGTTTTGTTTTAGAGTTCCACCAAGGTTTCGGGTGGGAGGGATAGGAGGGTTTGAGGGCAGAGTGGGACTTGTAGCTTTCATGGTTTGATGGATGGGATGGGGGTTTTGGAGCAGCCCACCTGCAGGAAACTTGCCTGCTGGCTAGCTAGATAAGTCAAGGCAGGTGGGGAAGGGATCTGAAGTTTTGCCCCAGGATGGAGGGCCTAGAGAGTGGGGTGCTCCACCAGGTGGGTGGTCACTCACCTATTGGTCCTTTCTGTGAAGTAGCAGGCCGTGTTTCAGTTTCACTGAGGTTGCAGGGGGTGGGATAGGAGGGCTTGGGGACAGAGTGGAACTTGTAACTTTCATGGTGCAATGGATGGGATGGGGGTGTTGGACCAGCCTACCTGCAGGAAACTAGCCTGCTGGCTAAAGGCTCTGTTTTAAAGCACTCTGAAATATTAAAGAGATTGTGTAGGAGAAGCAGTTAAAGAAATTATTCTTCTCAAAGTCTCTCCTGCTCACAAACTCCAGCTGAACCACTTGCTCATTTTCCCTGACTTCCTTCTTTCCTTTCTTTGATTTTCTTTATTTTCCATTTTCTTTCAGATATTCTTTTTTTTTAAATATTTATTTATTTATCATGTATACAATATTCTGTTTGTGTGTATGCCTGCAGGCCAGAAGAGGGCAACAGACCCCGTTACAGATGGTTGTGAGCCACCATGTGGTTGCTGGGAATTGAACTCAGAACCTTTGGAAGAGCAGGCAATGCTCTTAACCTCTGAGCCATCTCTCCAGCCCCCATCTTTATGCCATCCACAGTTCAGCTTTGTGAAGCTAACACTATTGGGACAGACATAGCAACGAGAATTCAACGATCTACCACAACCCAACATATCACCATGGGGTCCAGCCAGTCAGCGATGGCACATGCCTTTAATCCCAGCACTCCTCGGGAGGCAGAGACAGATGGTTCTCTGTGAGTTCAAGGCCAGCCTGTTCTACAAGAGCTAGTTTCAGGACAGGATCCAAAGCTACAGAGAAACCCTTTCTCAACAAAACAAAACAAAACAAAAATATAAAAACAAACAAAAAACAGCAAGAATGGGTTCAGTATGCTAGTAATGTGCAGTTGCAAAATATGCTAATTTCAGATTTTTTTACTTCTGTTTAACTGGTATTTGAATACAGGTAGACAGATAAATAGATGGGTAACTTTAACAATGTACTCTATGTATAAAGTTCAATTTTTAATAATTCTTTTCTTTTAGTTTATTTTAACTTCAGATGTACCCTAAATTTATCTATCTATCTACCCATACATTGTCAATTTAAGCACATGAGAGGAATGAACAATGTATGAATTTGAATTAGGTATAGAATATCTAACATGTGGCCACAATAATAGTACTTACAATAAGAATAGTATTTATAATATATCTGTAATGCAGTATTTATAATAAATAATTATACTTATAATAGAGCATTCCCTAACCATTATTCCTTCACATAGGGCTCCAACAGACAGACAGAGAATACTGAGAAGTAGGTTAACTGACATAATTAAGTTAAGGACTTCTAGATTGATCACAAAAGTTTTAGGGCACCAAGAGTCTAAAAGGCATGATCAGCTTGCCTTTCTGAACGTTCATAACAGAACTTTCTATCCATGTACACATTTTCCCAGGCATAAATGGCCTACTTGTTTATAAGATCAGAAACTGTAAATGAAGGCTGCTATTTCATTTCCCCGGTCACCCATACCTGAATAATCACAAAAAACCTATATTAATTACAACAGCCTTTGGCCTACTATCTCAGGCTTCTTATTAACTAACTTACATCTTAAATTAAGCCATTTCTATTCAGCTGTGTATCACCATGAGGCTGTGGCTTACCAGTAAGTTTCTAGCATCTTTCTCCTTTGACAGCTACATGGCATTTCCTTGACTCCACCTATACTCTTTGTACATCTCTGTTTAGATTTCCCAGTAGGTACATTGCTAAGCCATTGGCCAAAGCAGCTTTATCCATCAACCAAAAAAAAGCAACACATATACTGAAGAACATACCAAATCAAGATATCAGTGTCATTCTTTCTTTGAAGTATTTACATAATCAAACTATAGAAAGGCTAACAGCTAAGGAATAATGAAAATTTGAGAAATTGTAATCATTGATATACTTCTAAAATACTGTGTTTGAGGTACATTAGTAAGTACAATAAATGAATTCTAGTCAAAAATTTCACAATATGTTACTCATCACCTTTTTCTTTTAATTTTTATTGATTTTTATTGATCTCTACATTTTTCTCTGCTCCCTTCCCTGCCTCACTCCTCCCCTTCATCTCTCTCTAAAGGTCCCTATGCTCCCAATTTACTCAGGAGATCTTGTCTTTTTCTACTTCCCATGCAGATTAATTCTTTGTATTTCTCTCTTAGGGTCCTCATTGTTGACTAGATTCTCTGGGATTACGAGAATGAAGAGGTGAGGCAGGCACAAAACCCTATCATACTGGTAGAGTTAAGGCAATATTAGCTTCTAGGAGAGAAAGAGACAATTTTGTCTAAGTATATAACCCTTAGTAAGCCAACCTTTCTGCAGAAGAAGACATCTAGGAGGATTTGAGTAGCACATTGGTCTTGAAAGATCAAAACAAAGTTGGGTGGATAGTAAAGTGGGATAAATCTGGGAAGTATTGGGGGTGCATATAATCAAAACACATTGTACGAAACTCTCCAAGAACTAAAAACAATAGAATTTGAAAAATAGCATAGTAATACCAGTTGACATTAAGTATGTAGCAGGCTAAAGTAGGATAATGCGAAAAGATTTCTTCTCCAGTAGTATCTACCTACATTTCAAGGCTAGAAAAGGGTAAAATGGATAGATAAAAGTCTTATTTTAGAATCTAAGTTTCTAAACTTCCTAATGAACTGAAATGACTCTCAAGGAATCAGGAATAGAACTCATATTCCCAAATATTCTTTTGGGCAAAGAGATCTCTTTGACAACTTTTTCAAGTTTAAAGTCACTTAAGGCAAGTGACTAAGAGAAGTCTACTGAATTAAAAGAATGCAGTGCAGAACTGTTTCCTTGTTATAGCAATATATTCTAAAGATTAGATGAGAAATCAGAGGCACGGACCCCTCAATTGTTATGACACGCATTCTTTACATTCTTTATAATTTTTATTTGAAAGTTCTACTCTGGATTCCTTGAACTTTTGCTTTGTTTTAGCAGTATGGTTCCAATAAACTTGACTAACATGTCAATGTCACAATATGAGGGAGAATATGTTCGACCAACCACTTAGGCTGCAATTACTTTTCAGGACTGTGAATAATTGAAGAAAGTTCACTTGAATCTTTCTCAATAGTTATACTGAATACCTCTTCTTATAATAGTTTACATGATAAAGCTAAAGCAAAGATAGCCACTGTTTGCTACAAATTAGAAAACATAAATTAAAAAACAAGAACTAGATTGGGTCATAGAGATGATAGAGACTGTGGGGACACCAGAAAGGAAATGACACAATGGCAATTAAAGACTAATTGTTATCTGGTGTAAAATTTCAAAACACATTTTCATATACAATGTTTTCTTTTTGTCATATATAGTGCTTGGTATGATAGTTATTTGGCCAGCAAGTTATATTTCAATTACAAAATATTCATTATATTATTGGGCTTTAATAATACCTGTGTGAACAAAAATCATGAATTTGTGTTATTAGATGCCAATTTTTAAAAAAAAAAAAACAATTCTTATTGTAAACTGTTAGTTACATAAAATGTGTTTGATGGATCACCAAAATTGGGTAATACAATTGACATTCTTGCAACAAAATACAATCTGTTTTATAATTTGTTTTTTATAATCTGTTTTATAATCACACAAGTTTTGTGATTAAATTAGGAAAGAAATGACAGCCCCAACTATCTTCAACCTTTCGGATTCCATGTGTTTAAGTTAAAACAGAAAAAGAAGTGAAGTAATAAATCCAATTGGAAGTACATAACATGAAATATGAAACAGAAAGGACAATTACTTTTCAGATTTCAGAATCCCACTGTCATCCTCAAATGCTCCTGAGTTAACTCACCTTACCTAGTTTCTCTCCCTTATCTTTGAAAATTTACTCTGTTGCTCATATAAATTTGTTTTAGAAAAAATGAAATATTTTTTAAATCTATCTTCCTAATTTTGCAAGAAAAAAAGGAAGTAGCATAAGGGCATTTGTCTTGGGTGACTAGACATTTGGGGAACAAACAGACTGTTCTAACAGACGAGCTAAAGGTCTGTCAACCATAGAAGTGGGAGGTCCTCCCTCTTCTGCCTGCTGAAGGGAGAATATTGAAAGGAAGCCAGAGTGCAAACTGAAAAGGAAAAATACAAAGACAAACTGCTCAAGAAATCAGATCCACATGAGAAGCGAATGTTGGAAATATGAAATTCTACGTGAATGCTTACATAATCTTTCTATTATTATTTCCTTGAGATAATACTTGCTAAAGTTTCATCTGCTTCATCTCCCCCAATATCAAACCATAAACTTGTACCAAAGTTTTTGATGACATGTGAAGCCCTTCCGGTAGCTGTGGCCTCTCCTTCTGCTCCACTGGCGGCAATCTTTTCCACCCATTGCTCCAGATGCCCCCTGCCTCATTCTGGTTCTAGCTCAACCTCCTTGGTGCAGTAGCTGTTTATTTCAGAACAAACAAAAAACAAACGAAAATCTTTTAGTTTGATTTTTCCTGTATAAAAATAACCAGAGGAGCTCTCAGTGATTTTGAAAAACTGTTTATGATGCTAAAAAAGCGACCTATCCCAAGTGACTAAAGCTACCTACCTATACAAAGTTGGAATGTTTGTGGCATAAGAAAAACTTGCAAGCCTGGAGGTAGCATGGCAGGTAAACGTGTTTGCTGCTTAGGCTGACTCTTTGAGTTCCATCTCAGGCCCTACATGATGAAAGGAGAGAACTGACTCTTCCCTGTTGCCCATCTGGCCCCAACATAGTTTTACTCCCTCCTAATAACAAATACCGTCTTAATAAGGCAGATGTTTTGAGGCTTGTTAAAAGTGAGCACTAGTCTTAATGCAAAGCGAAAGCTGGTCAGTGGCTGGTGTGAGTAGACGGCTTAAGTGAGTTAGAAGTTCCACGTACTTTATCATGAGCTCTGTACAGATGAGTCAGCCATAAAATAAGACTGGTGCATTTATTTCATGTATAGACTATATGAACCACAGAAGGGTGTGGCGTTGGCTTTCTTAGAATTGCAAAATCACTGATGAGAAAAGAGTTGTTGCGCAGAGAAAACTGGCCAGATAGACATGACTAAATCCTTCAGAAAATTTGAAACAGTTTGAACGTCATAGTGTTCCCCAGACTATTTTTCTGTTGTTGTCTGCTTTTTTTTTTTTTAGAGAAACTGGGTGGTCCCGAAGGCAGTTTCATTGTTGAGTCCAACCAGATCCTGAAGAAACTGAAATCATCACATTCTCTTTCTTCTAAAACATAGGGCTCCTGTTCTGATGGGGTCTTCCTTGGTTTTAAGCCTTTGTGGTATCATAGGTAGTAAAACAAACAAGAAAGTTTAAAAAAATGTGACCTTTTTCCATATACTGTTTTGTCTCAGGAATGGTCCTCACTACCATTTTAGTGCTCTCCTCAGTTTTGAGCTGCTTAGGAGGGTGGGCAAGTCGGTGGTGTATTGTCTGAGTCCAGTTCAGAAGCTTCTTTCAGGCTCTAGGGAGGAAGGCTTTCCCAGCGTGAATATGGAAATGGAGGAAGACTGCACTAGACTGCACTCTCCGCATAAACTCCATATTCCTCATGGCATTCAAACCTATGCTCTACCCAAGTACATGGGATGCAACAGTAGAATTTTATCTTAGAGAGAAAAAAGAATATTTTGAGGTGAGGATGTTGGGTTTCAGTATCACAAATGGATATCTTTGCTTAATTCTTAAACTAGATCAACTTTAGATGAATAATTCGCTTCTGAAAAATTCCATGCTTGACTTTATTCTTTAAATAGAGGGGTCAGTACTTGAGAAATAATGAGTGTTTTGGGTTGGTATTTCTGGCTCTGTCTTTAGAAGTAAGAGAACTCTTCACAGAATCACATGTTTGATAGGTACTTGATTGATATATGTTTAATTAAGTGAGGTTTATTTTCCTGAACTATGTTTGTGGTGAGGCTTAAGAGTATAGCTGTTCCCCATGCCACTGAAAAGTGGCGGAGAGGGGGTATTATTGAGAAATAAAAAGAAAAACTGAAGGATGAAAAAATTTCAATCACAGTACTAGTAGCTTTGAAATCACTATCAGGATTTCCTAATTGATTGTAATCTCTTTCAAAAGACATTTCCGTACTTTAAATCATCAAAACTATAAAATGAAGTATGATAAAGTTGGAAAGGAGTATAAAATTTAGTTTAATATAGTTAGTATGGATTAATATTGTCTATGAATTTATATTACAATTTGTTGTCTGAGTCCACATATTTTAAGATTATAATATAAAGTGTATTTATTTCATTGTGTTGGACAAAGAAATATAAGCTATGCCACCTCAGAGAAATGGTACTTGTCTGTTTTTTAAGTGCCCATGGTGTATCTTGTCAACTGGTTGCCGAATATCAATATAGCACTGACACCTAGCATATAACTGTATTTGGCAAATGAAGACCTTCAGTAACATGCACCATGTGAGAATCTAGCTTAGGCAAGTTTTCAACTTGTCCATAATGTACTCATTGGTTTGGAACTCTATAGAGGTACCTGTCACTTGGTATGGATGGATTTGTCTGACTTCTTGTCAAATAGATGTTTATTGACTAAAATCTATTTTGTTGTTTTGTCCCAGATATCTACATTGGCACAAATCTCTGTGGATATTTGGCTAGTCAGTGGTAACCAGAGATGCCAGCTAGAGTTTTACTGTTTTTATGGTGCCAGCTGCTTTCTTGGCTTTGGTTTCTTTTGTTCAGATTGTAAATGAGGGCAAGACACCCAAATCCACCCCGGTGTGCTCAGTGGGAAATGACAGGAGCCCAATAGCTTAAGGCTAAGCAGCAGGAGCTTTCATGAATGAGGGGTCAGATACAGTAGTGACTGCAATTGTGGAACAGTGCTAATGGTTGGTATGTCTAGGAGTATTCTCTCTCTCTCTGTGTGTGTGTGTGTGAATGTGTGCACTGTGTGTAAGACAGACCAAGAGGTAAAATAATTGCATTTGGAAGGAATTTTCATTTTTTATTAATATCTCACTACTTCTGACCATATAAAAGACGAATTTTTCTTAAACACACAGGAGAGCTAAGCACAAGAGAAAAGGTGTTCTCCAAAGGTTGTGAACATGTGGTAGATGTTTTAAAACATTCATATATTATTTGATGGATCATTAAATTTGGGGTGACAGAGAACTGTTTCTGTCTGGGTAAAGAAAGATTTTTTTTTTTTTATTTTGAATGTCTTAATTGGGGACAGGGCAAGCTGGTTTGGTTTGAAATAAGGAGCAGCCACCTGGAGAGGTCAGTTTTCACTTTCTCCTACTGGGATGCACTGGAAAGGAATACCGACAGGAACCAGTTTAAGACAAATCCTTTCGTTCCTATGTGCTCCAATTGTGTTACTTGTCAGGTTAAAGGATACACACTATTAGCCAACTAAAATGGTAGGTTCCTTCTTTTGGATTAATGTAATTGTGATTTGATCAATTAAATTCTAAGTTTTCAACTTTACTCTTTTAATAGTTACCAATTTCCTTCCTTTGTATATAAATGAATTTACTTACCACTAGACATATTCTTCTGCAATGATAAATTGCAAAAATCTGATGAGTACTTAATGCCTATGATACACACTGCAAGTGGAGAAGTGAAAGAAAGGGAGCTATTGATTCCTAGCCTAATTTCTAAGACCTGTTTATTTTGTTGAAGGGCAATCAAACTCTTGATGTCAAAACTGACATTTCCCCATTGATTTCTTGTCCAAGACCCCATTTTGAGTCTTCTTTAATCTGGCCACCCAGACTGTCTTTGCATAAAAGGGACTGAAGGCTGGCATGGTAGTGGGATTTCCCTAAATTCATAGTGCTAAGCAGAGAGACACTTGTCCACTGTCTTCCTCTCTAACTACATCTTCTAACACTTTCTGTTTTAATTGTTAAGAATCACCAAAACTCAATTTGTATTCTGATTCTATGACAGTTGAAAAATGAAATAATGATCGCCAAGAGCAACATGAAACCCCAAGGGGGACAGTTTGTGGCATGAAGGGACAAGAAGAGGGCCCCAAGCTGGCAGAGAATGAGAGTCTGGAAATAACATAAAGTATAATGATATACATCTATGAAAACATCATAATCAATCCCATTACTCTGTATGCTAACACAATTAAATTAAAAAATAATTATATACCTATAACTGATTCAATATAAGTGTTTTTGTCAATATCTAAAAAAAAAATGAGCTTCCTCTGAGAAAATGAGCCCCACCAAAAACCAGAAGAGAAAGCACAGACACATCCTGGGTTCCTCCACCCATCCCTGAATCAAGTGAGAACTTCACATTTTTAAAACGAAATTCCATAATAATTGGTTTTCTGCTGTGCTGCATAAAATCATGAGACATAGAACGTTTGCCAAATACTTCTGAGCCTCTTAGCGTGATCAACCTCTTGTAAAAAATGAAAAGGGATTCAGACGGATTCCTTTACTATTGAGATCACAAATTTACAGAAGACTATGAAGCCAGCCTAATATCTTAAAGGCAGGAAGCCTAAAAAAAAAAAATGGTGAAATGACAGCATGCACCCTTCACACTTAAATATTTAAGGAAATGTCATATTTGTGTACCCACAGAACCTTATGTGGGATCCTAAATGATGGAATATTTAGACAGTAATTAAGACAAGGAGAAATGTAACTTTCTTTCTCCTAGAAAATGTCCTATTTAACTCACATATGAATTAAGTGAAAACATTCAGAATAATATCTTAAGTAGATGTTTACCAAAGTAGTCTTATTTGAAAGTTTCAGAAAAGAGACCAGAAATCCAGTAGTTGTATTATTTAACCTAGATTCAGACTTTTTATTTTATGAATTATATAGGCATTGCAAACATTCAAATTTATTTAAAGGTCAACATACCGTTCATGTATATATAAACACATGCTCTAGGACTGTACTGCCATGGAAGAAGTGGACTTAAATATTATTTCACGGTAACTCCACTCCTTAATATCTTGAAGAGTTCCCAATAAGCAGACACAGGACTTGAGCCATTATAAAGTCCAAACATTTCAATCTGTGTCTTCTAGAGTTTTGGTTATAAACTGATTAACCTGTGAGGTCCCACCATATCAGCTAGACGGCAAGTGTCGGAGTTCAGCTTAGGTTTTGACAAGCAGGCCAGAATGCTTGAGCTTTTAGCTATCCACAGGGACCACCTTAGGCTTATGTAAGACAAGAGATCTGCATAACCTTTCTGGGTCATTCAAATAAGGCAAACAATATTGAGGGTCTTTGGTCTTTGGAATGTTCAACTTTCCTGCTCACGTATTTGAAAACATGTTCTTTCTCAGCTAGAGGTAGGGATCTTTGTTACAATTTTGTCCTGGGGCATATATAGAGAAAAAATGCATGGCAATATGGAAAAAAAAAAAAAACCTGTTTCCCCACAAGCATTCAACGAAACACTGAATTTTCCAGGGAACTTGAAAACTCTAGTAAGCCCCTAAATCAAAGCTGAGCAAGTTAGCTATAAAGATGCTGAGGAAAAGACCTGGGAGACTTACGTACATTTTGCCTTTTATAAATGTGAAATTAATATTAATGGATACAATGGAAATCAGCTCAGGAAATAATGCGACTGAGTTTGTCTAAGAAGAAATGGAACCACCAGGGTTACATAAATATACATACTTCCCGGTGATACAGCATTTGTAAGAGGGAATTTCCTCCAGCAAAGGGACATGAGTAATGTGATAGACGATGACTCGACAAGCAATTGAAAATGTGTAAAAATACTTCCCTGGAAAATGTGTTTAAGGCACCTACAATTTTATGGAGGAAAAAAATGTAAATTCAGAGGTTGGAGTGCCTGATTATTTTTTTAATCATAAACCATTCATGTAAGGTGTCTGATCTTCCTTTGCTTCATGATAAAAAGAACTAAAATGTATCCTCTCACTCCCCCAGATCTCTGGCAGAATTCTGTGTCTTGAAAATATGTGCCTAGATTGCAGGAATAAGCAAGGTCTGTAACAAAAATATAATAAATTGAAATTTTCCAATAGAATTGCATTTAAAGATTGCTTCTTAGCATCATAAAAAATAAACATTTTCTAGGTCTAAAAATCTATCATTCTAGTGCAAGAAAAAAAATGAGAACATGTTTTGTATCCCACAATCCTATTTGAGTTGAGACTGAGTACATAATTAAACCTGGCCTGAAATCAACTATATAAGAGTTGAATGGATACCAAGTCCAACTGAGAAGGATTTTACCATATGAATGTTCTTTTCCTAAGACTAAAACACAGGTTAGATTTCCAAGTTTCAGAATGTTGCTCAATGAAAGAAATATATTGCCCATGTGAAAAGAGTAAATAGAATGATTGTGTAATCTATAATCAGAGGCACCAATAGCCACAGAACATGCAGAACAAAGGTTTTTTTGAGCTAGGCAGGACAAAGGGGAAAATTTCTTACATAATCCATTCCAAGTAAAGATTGTTTCTTCATCATTCACTTGGTCATCTATAACTAAAAATGAAGGATTATTGTGGCTTATAGGATTTTTTTCACCCGATTTGTTCTTGTTTTTAACCAGTTTTAAGACTAACACACATAATTAACTCTTTTTATAATGGGAGAATATTAAGACAGAAATATTTTCCAAGATATTATTATTTTAACTTAACTGTAATTTCACAACATAAAATACCTTGTTAAACTATATATTTTTTTAATTTATCTTAAATCCATTGGAAAATTCCCCCAGGGAAGCATTTTTTTTTTTGCAAGAAAAAACAAAGGTTGGTCTCAACTTGGAATTTCTTGTTCAGAAAACATTTGATAGGTATCACCAGTACTTGCAAAAGAACACAATGATGATATCTGCCCATCCTACACAATGGGATGGTAAGTTATAACATAGGGGTAGAAAAGAGAGCCATCATATTTACCGTTTGATTTACAGGTATAGGAGATAAGTGGTATTCATCAGAGTGCAGATGGCTTTGATTTCTTCCAAAGCTTCAATACTTTTAATACTTCAATCATTTAGTTTCAGTCCATTAGAGAAGAAGGAAAAGGAGACTAGAATTCAGAAGGAAAGTGGAAAACAGGAGACCAGAGAAGAGAGAAAGGGAGGACAGGAAAGAGGAAGAGAGGACGGCACATGTGTGTTGCATCTAGCAGTGATGTGGGTGGTGCATACAAAGTATGTGCTATTAGCAGTAAGGAAAAAACTGGTCAGATTCTTTATTTAAGGGTATTAAAAAAGTATGGATAAATTATTGAATTTTTTATCAGGATACTGTCCAAACTAAGGAAATAATTAATTTCTCTAAAAAGAAAAATAACTTTAATATTATAAAAAATTCAATTCTGCAATTAACTGTATTAAATGTGTATAGATAATTCCTCCACAATAACAATGCATTTATGTTTGTTTTGTAACTCTTATTTACATATTCTACCCTAACAAATAAAATCTAAAATTCTTGAGGAAAGGGGATATTTTGTTATTTTTCCTCATTATTTATTCTAAAATTAGTGAATTGAAATGGTCAAAATATAAGCTGGTCATCTTGGAAATTCAAATTCTTTTTGAAAGAATATCTTTTGCTTCCTGGTTAGGCATGAGTTTGTAGTTTTATTTATGCCCATTACTAACCCTGACTATACGATCAACTGTTCAGTAAAGGAGCTGACTTCTTGAAATGCAATAGTTTAGTCAGATCTTGGGACAAGCCCTGAGTATCCTACACAATGGAAAATCTTTTACATGCAATAGATCTCTTATCACACAAATTTTCACACTGATTTTTATTTACAACTATTTTTCACAATGTTTTTTTTTATTCTGAATATTAATCTCCTGTAGGTTCTGAGGGGCTACAGCTTTAACAACACATTTAGAAGGTAGGAGAAAGGGGGATTGATCCTTGTGCTTTGGCAATGGACTTACATCTGTAACTACTGAGAGGATATTTTTCTGTTTAGAAACAAATTACCCAGAAAAGAACTAAGAGGAAGTATGAGAAAAACTAGAAATTTAGAAAATAGAGACTATGGCATGAAAACTGTTTTAATATTAAATATTATCAAAATATGATGAAGAAAAAAAAGACAAAAATATTTAAATTGGTGAATTTGGTTTTGTTTATTCTAATATAACTAAAAATTCCAAGTGTGTGTCAGGAGATCAATTTTCAATGTCTTGGACAGGTTTCCAAAAGGCCTGCTGAGCTTGGCATAACTGACACCAAAACAATATTCTGTGCTATAAAATATTTCTTTAATTATTATTATAAGAAATAAACATAGAAGGTGGTAAGATAGAAAGAACACAGCCTTTAGACAGAAATAACAAATATCTAATATTGTGGAGTTACAAATTACTTTATTGTCTTAGGAATTTTAATTTTGAGGTTTCAGTATCTTTCAGTATGTAGAAAACTCCATGCTATCTAAGATCTTATTTAAAAACCTGTTTTTGGCTGGGCGGTGGTGGCGCACGCCTTTAATCCCAGCACTTGGGAGGCAGAGGCAGGTGGATCTCTGTGAGTTCGAGACCAGCCTGGTCTACAAGAGCTAGTTCCAGGACAGGCTCCAGAACCACAGAGAAACCCTGTCTTGAAAAAAAAACAAAAATGAACAAATAAATAAATAAGTAAATAAATGAATGAATAAATACCTGTTTTTTCCACTAGTTTGGACTCACTCATTAATGTTTATTAGCTTTATTTGGTTTTGTTTGTTTTGTTTTGTTTTTGCATTCTTAAAATGACTGTTAGAAATCTGTAAGAACATTAATTTGACCTCTTGGCATTCCTTCTACCTACAAGGTTGTGGGAAGATATGGGATTGACCGGGATACAGAGCCTGGTTTAAGGTTCTGGCCCAGTGATTTCCAGGTATTGGAAGCTTAATGTTCCGTGCTATCACGGTGTCACAACAGATGCTCTTCAAATGAATCTAAGTCATTTTTATGAGGGATAAGATGAAAAGTACAGACAGAGAGTTGAGAAAGAAGAAACACAGCCTATGGTTTTTACAACAAAGCAACAGGAAGCAATAAAGTAGGCATCAGAATGTAGATTGATAAGAGTCTGGAGGTCTAAGACCAGAGGACTAAATTCACAAAATAAAACAAAGGAGCCAGGGATTGTCTGAGATCACAACAGAAAGCCCAAAACAAAAGAAGTAGATCCATAGAAACAAAACATTGGCTGCATACTGATTTGAACATGAATAGTCTTCTATGGTTTCTATTAACATGTAAGATTTGATATAAATGTGCAAATATTTTGTTTCAATAATCTAAAGCAGTAGTTGACTTAGGTAAATTGTATTTTCCTATACATTATCAGCCTATTTTTGCACCATATTGAAAAAAAGGTAACAGGACACAAACTGATAATTAAAGGCACCAAAACATACAACTAAATATACAATATACTTCATCTGTGATGAACTCCTGTTAAACAAAATGTTTTACATAGTTGTAATTATGTTGATGATGCTTATTGTGTATATATTATATGTATGTGTTCATGTGATGTGTATTTGGAAGGGGGTATGAGAATAAATGCCACTGCTTGCACGTGTGGGTCAGAGGACAAATTTTTAAAATAGATTTTCTTTTTCCACCTTCTGGTATTAAGCTCAAATCACCAGGGATCACACAACTGAGCTATCTCTTTGTTGTGGCAATGATCTCTTAATTCCTTGGACTTATCATTTAAAAGTAGTAATGTGTTCATACCAGAAATGAAAAACTAGAAAATCAATATTAATGTTTTCCTGAAAAAGAGACAGAATATATAAACTTGATATTTAAGGAGAAGACTAATCTTTGGTTAGGGCATAGACACAGAAAGTGGGTGTACATTCCCAGAAGGCCAATAATGTACATTGGAAATCTGTACAAACACATGCATGAAACAAACACACACAAATAAATAAATACATAAATGAATGAATGAATGAATGAATGAATGAATGATTAAATAGTAAAGATCTGCCCTTAGTGAAAACTAGCCTCAGAGAGATAACGATGTCCCACCTTTCTGGCTGGGTTCATTGCCTTCTCGTCTGCAATAGTTGAGGGGTGACCCCAGAATAGGATTGTGAAATATTAGAAACTTTCATAGTTGTAGAAGGATGAGGAGACCCTTCTTTACAACATCAGGTTCATTTTTCCCAAGACTTGGGCTTTATGGGCCATCGTGAGGTTCAGTTTTGCTGGGGAAAATTACCTCCAAAACCTCTGCTGAGAGATCATTATCTCGAACTCAAACTGTTAACTCAGATGTTGTATATAATTGCCATGTGAAAAAGTCAGACAAGAAAGAAGGAGAAAGGAGAGTGAGGAAGGGAGGGAGGAAGAAGAAAACCTGAATACTGTTTGTATCTCAGGTTGTTAGCATCCAGAACACCATCTGAATATTTCTAATTAAAAAATAATGCTTTCATGAATATTCATTTTGTGCAATTAGGGTATCTAGGTTTATTGAATATAAATTTTTTGACTATAATATTTGTCGAATGTTTGCCATAGTGCAAATATTAGGAGAAAAGTAAGTAAAATTAGAAATAGTGGTATAGCCGGGCCGTGATGGCGCACACCTTTAATCCCAGCACTCGGGAAGCAGAGGCAGGCGGATCTCTGTGAGTTCGAGGCCAGCCTGGTCTACAAGAGCTAGTTCCAGGGCAGAAAGCAAAAAGCTATGGAGAAACCCTGTCTCGAAAATCCAAAAAAAGAAAAACAGAAAAGAAAACAGAAATAGTGGTATAATGAACATATTTACTTTTAGGTTATTGTTTTATATTTCTAATTCACATTCCAAATCAATAGATTTTAATTATGAAGTCTAGAAAAGTTCATGTTCTAACAAATTTAGAGAAACAAGCTATAAAATAAAAATAAAAAAGTTGTTAGTTACAAGGAAGAAGATAGTGCCATGACACTGATTTGTCCTTACAGAGAAATACTCAATGTGATTTTTGAATGTAAAGGAAAAAAAGGGTATTATTAAAAAGGCTTAACATAAAAAGAAACTTTATATAACTAATCAAAATTAAATATTTTTACTCTGTTGATCTCTTTTACCTCACGAAGACATATTTATAAAATTGGTTCCAGAGTATTAAAGATCCAGGTGCTTTGGATCACTTAGTAACCCAACTATTCTTGCTTTCTGACCCCAAATCACATCCCTTAGACAAAAAGGTAGTTTAACTCTGTTCAGTAACAGTTGAGAGAATTCAATTCAAGAATAATTATTTAAATTATCATCAACCTCCTCTTTAATACCAGCAATAATTTCCTTACAGTGTTACTGCAAAAGAGTGGTTTTCCAAAACGTGTCTTTCAGGCCACCAGAACCACAGTTAGCTAGGCTGTGCACAGATTATCAGTGATCAGCTGTAAGCTACTAGTTAGGATCTTGTGGTATTTGCCCTGAGAACATATGGTTTTATCATTTACATAGACAATTGTTTGTACAGCAGTTTGATACCCTCAGCTAAACTCAGATGAGATATTGCTCCAAATTTCAGATAAGGTGGTTCCTTTGCTATGGCATGCTCCTTGCTCTGAAGTATCGTTGTGAGGCCTCCATTGGTGAATAGGAAGCATCTTGCTAGGGAGAAATATCACTAGACATTCAGACCAGGTGAACAATGCCTGTGCATGGAAAGATATTATAAGGAAATGTAACATCCTTGTACTTGTCATACATTAACTCCATAAGGCCACAGTTCATAACTGAAGGGCTGGTGTTCACTGTGAACTAGAGATTAAATTAGTTAAGTATTTGAGGAAGCATGCTCAATGTGACAATGACCATGAGCAATAAGTTTTATAGAAACAAACGTGACAATAAACAAAGGGCGGATTTGTGTTCCAACTAAACTATATTTTCAATACTGGAATAATATTTTCATTCACTTTTAAGAAATTAGTTATTAGTTAGACCTTTGTAAATCATTATGTATATACTATTATATATATACATATAATAGTATGTACAAAATATATATATAGTTGCATTAAATTGCAAGATTATACCACAACACACAGTGGACAGGATTTCACACAGCGGTCGTAGTTTCCCAATTGCTACTCTAAAATTACAGATTTCAAAAGTTAAATTTGCCTGAAGGAAAACATTAAAACCCACATTGTTGAGGTTCCCAAGCAGTGCTTTTGCCGTTGAAAATCAGAGATAAAGGCCGATGAGTCATGACTTCTCAAGAATCCTAGATGGGGTTGAGTTCCACCATTGCCAGGCACAATATGCTTGTGCATCTCTGACACCCTTCGTGTAAGTCCTCTGCTTGAGAGACAAGGAAGGAAGTTATAAGAACTTATAAGTTATAAGAGGTTGTAAGAAAATAAGAAAAATGTTCAAGAATTCTATGGAAAGCCTGGCTTAGACTTGCTTATCAGCAGCAGATGAGATGTGGAAAATTCTTGGCTCAAGAGACTGGGGAGGAGAAGAAAATAACCGAGAAACAGGGTGGAGCACCTTGTTCTTATTACACTGCTCACAGGTTTGTCTGATTCATGCTGACCTTAAAGCCATCTAATAGGAGAGCTGACATTGTTCCATATGAATCATCTTTACTGAGTTCCAAGTCATTATTTTTGTTTTTATTGTTAAAGAATAAGATGTTTGTATAGTCAAGAAACTATTTTACAATTCCAGGCAACTGAAACCAAAATCTTTCCCAATACTAGGACCTTACTTTTAGATCTTTTCTACTTTGTGCTAGTTTGAATGCAAGGGACTTTCCCTCTGGGGTCTCCAGCCTATTCTAGAGATCATAGATTGAAAGTGACAGAGGAAAAATGTCTCCCATTCCCTTGTGCCTCCTTCTTTTGCTTCTTTGGGACCTATCTTTGTCAAGTATCTTATCTTCCTTTTTCCCTTTCTGCATCAGCACTACCTCCTGTCTTTGCCATCAACTCACTCCAGTGTTTTTCTTTTTAATCATAAAAGACTGTGCAAATATGTCTCCACTCAGGTCTACTTTTTTATTCATTCCTGGAAAAGTCAGATGGGAAAGTAAAGACTCACCAGATGTGTCATTGTTAAATTGGCTGGAATTGAACATCCCTATGAGACATTCCTCTGGATGTGTCTGTGGTGTCTTTGATAATATTTCCTGAGAAATTTAACTAAGGAGAAATATATCCCCCCAAATATGGGTATGAATTTTACAGTTTTAGTTTGAATTGATTACATAATTTAGTTTCATAATAATCACTCATCTTAATTAACAGATGATAAATACTAGGAAAATGCTTCATGAGGAAAAGTGAAAGCCAAAAGCTACACCCAACTCTGAGCTGTTAAATGTAAAGGACCAAACATTGCTGCCCTGGCCCTTTGAGTCATGCTAAACACGTCATGCCTTTGCCAGATTTTCAGTGTGTTTATTTACATATCTCTTACACACAATCCCTTCTTTTGAGAGGTTATTTATTTGTGTGTGTGTGTGTGTGTGTTAAATATATGTATCTCTTACCCTATCATTAAAAACTGAAAAAGAACATATAGGATTTGCCTCTCTGTTCCTGGATTACCTCAATATATTTTTCCCCGATCTTTGTATTTCCTTACAAATTTTATTATTTTATTATATTTACAGCTCAGTAATACTCCCTGAACAATTTTCTACAATAGAATACACAAATTTTATAGTTATGACTTAGGAATAAAACTTTAAGTAAAATGATCTCGTCAATCCTATAATTAGAACTGTATACTGACACTGTTCATTAAAGCACTAAAATTAATAAAGTCAATGAAATGAAAAAAATTAGAAAGTCTGAGATATCATTAAAACTTTTAGAATAAAAATTTATATAGGCAAATAATTAGATAGTCTATAGTTTAAAATATACTGAGTTTTTGTGTAATATGCCTTTCATCCAAGCACTTGAGAGGCAGAGTCAGGCTTATCTCTATGACTTGAGTTCAAATCCAACCTGATCCACAGAGCAATTTCCAGCATAGTCAAAGCTGTTAGACATCAAAACCCTGTTTTGAAAACAAACAAAAAAAAAAAAAGAAAAAGAATTTAGCATCATCCCCAAGAAAAATAAAATCAAGAAAAATTCTTGGTCCTCTTCTCTGTCCCTCTCTGTCCCAAGAATTTTTCAAGTTTTATTTTTTAAATATTTTATGTTAAAAATTAAGCACTTACAATCATGTTTCTGATTATGATAATTTTTCTAAGCACATTCATGAATGTTAGGAAAAAGAATAAGCCTCAGCAATAATGACTTTAAAATAGTTAACTATCTATGGATGCTCATGATTTCCTAATGGAGAAGTCTGGATATTAATAAAAGATAATACTTTCACTTGAACTTAGACAGTAAATTGAGATTATCTAATTGCACCATAAAATTATTATGATCTACAGGATAAGAGACCTGATCAAATTGTAATTTCTAAGCCATGAGGAACATCTCCATACCACCTTAATATGCTGTAATTTACATCTATTGTCCCACTAGTACAAATGGAATTTACATAAAAATACCCATAGTTGTTAAAGAGCAATCTTCAAAAAATATTGAAATTTTCAGAGAAAATTCAGGGATTCTGAATTCTGAATTAGAGGATGCCCACATTTCACAAGACAAAATAAAATGCATGTAAAAAATGTGTTTATATCATGGTTGCTTATGCTTTCTATTTAGTGGACAAAATAAGAAAATAACACCACTTTCTTTAAAATACTCTTAGAATGCCCTAGTGACTTCCGTCTTATCTAGGGTAGAATGTTCTTGTAGTATGTGGGATGTGTACAGTCAAATCTTCAGTCAAGGTCATAATCTCTCCAGACACAATCTATTCAGGCACACTGTCCTAGCCAGTACTCCATTACTGTGATAAAAAGCCATGACCAAAAATCAAGTTTGGCAGGAAAGTGTTTATTTGTTTTACATTTCTATACCACTGTCTATTAACAAAGGAAGGTAGGGACAGGTACTCCAATTTGCAGGAACCTGGAGGTAGAAGCTGATGCAGAGGCCATGGACGGGTGCTTCCCAAGGCTTGCTCAGCCTGTTTTCTTATAGAACCCAGGACCACCAATCCAGGGATGGTACCTCCCACAATGGGCTGTACCCTTCTCCATAAAAATGTTGCTGGAGGGAGTGTAAATGTGTAAAGCAACTTTGGAAATTTGTATCGCAATTTCTCAGAAAATTAGAAAACAATCTTCCTCAAGATCCAGAAATTCTGATATTGGGTATATACCCAAAGGACACTCAATCATACCACAAGGGCATATGCTCAACTATGTCTGTAGCAGCATTATTTGTAATATCCAGAAATTGGAAACATTCAATATGCCCCTCAACTGAAGAATGGATAAAGAAAATTTGGTATATTTATACAATGGAGTATTACACAGCAGTAAAAAAAAATTACATTTTGAAATTTGCAGGCAAATTGATGGATCTAGAAAAAAATATATTAAGTGAGGTAACCCAGACCCATAAATATAAATATAACATGTACTCACTCATAAGTGGCTTTTAGACATAAAGCAAAACAAACAAACACACAGAAAACAATCTACAGTCCACAACCCCAGAGAACTTAGACAATAAAGAGGACCCTAAGAGAGACTTTAATTGATCTACATAGGAAGGTGAAAAAGACAGGATCTTCTGAGTAAATTTGGAGTGTGGGGGTCACAGGAGAGCATAGAGGGGGATAAGGAAGGGAGGGAGGGGACTAGAGAAAAATGTACAACTCAATTTAAAATAAAGAAAATACCTTACATGCCTGTCTAACACCTAATCTTGTAAAATTTATGTAGGCGTTTTCTCATTTGAGATTGCCTCCTCTCAGATGACTTTAGTTTGGGTCAACCTGGCATAAAACTATCCAGCACACTTATTTTCAGTTATGTCTACTTAAAAAGAAGACAAAAGGGATTTTTGAAAGTGCATGCACCTGGAAAAGAAAGGCAATCTGTGATTTCAGTGTAGGCGGTTTATATTAACGCTGATGGCTGCAGCAGGTGAACAACAAAATGCATCTTACATCAGTAAAGGCAATTGCTTTAATGTTGTCTAAACGTAGAAGAAGCAGAAGAAAAAAATAACAGACGGGGGATTTGAAATGATCCCAGCATATGCTTGAATCTGTGTGTTCACAGCCTATGAAATAAACAGCAAAGATTAATTGAAACTTCTTATTTCTTAGGAAGTTCGTGAGCCTTGTGTGCATATGAAACATCACACTGCATCCAACTTTTAGCATTCACATATTTATAGGTAGGCTCTGACGGACAGACAGACTCATTAGTTCTTTCGTTATCACACACCCAGCACATCTGGGTATTGCCCTTTAAAACACCAGGTTAACTAAATAAACTATTTCTCAACCCTGACAAAGTTTCTTGAATTACATAATTGACGTTCTTTTTTCTTTTTTTTAAATTGATTTTTATTGAACTCTACATTTTTCTCTGCTCCCCTCTGTACCTCTCCCCTCAGCCTTTAACCCTCCCCTCTTCAGCCCTCCCCCAAAGTCTCCATGCTCCCAATTTACTCAGGAGATCTTGTTTTTTTTTTCTACTTTCCATGTAGATTAGATCTATGTAACTCTCTCTTAGACAACAAGGAGGACACTAAGAATTGACACTCTTAGGGTAAACGAACTAATGTGCTTGAGTATCATAGACAGGTTACTCAGAAACTGATCTACAACTTTATGAAATTGTCAATCTCATGTTCCACATTGCCTTATATCCATTCTTATTCTCAGAGCTCTACTGCATTTGAGGAAAGCACATACGTTTGGATAAATCCAAGCCTTCGTCTGACTGTGTGGGGTAAGGATTAATGCCTTAGATCACACGTGAGAGCTCACGGATGGGATAATGGCTTGACTAATAAGAAAGGGCACGTGGCTTATTATACTCACAACAGACAGCAGAATGAACTTTGGAATTTCTTTGCTGTTTGAAAGAAGCATGCTCTTTGCTGAAACAGCGTGTCGTTGGCAGAGCCAATGGGATGCTTCAAGTAAAATTCATAAGAACACATTTGCTTAAAACACTGAAAACAGGAAAGGACATGTTCTTCACAAAATGAGAAGTAGAGCTGACACAAACAGGAATTGTGTAAGCTAAATAGAAAGGTCAGCTACATTTAGATTTCATAAATAAGAGAAAAACTGTAGTTAAGTCTGAAAGAATCAGACCACAATTGTGTGTATGTGTGCACATGACTGCATTGTACACTCCACACATGTGGTTTTGAACCATCTTTTCAATAATGTCACAAATTTTTAAACTTTTTTTTTAAACAGAGCACTCACATATCTTTCAACCAGTTACAAATTTTTCTTCACATTGTTACTGACAATGTCCAAAATCATTCCTTTGGGTAATTATTTTCCTATGACACAGGTACCTGAAATCAGTCTAAGTTTAGAGCTTCTCTCGTTTGTGATTGTAAATGTGGATATTTGTAACAGGCCTTTCTTATGGAATCTGTGATCTAAAGCTTCTTCTTATGAGGACCAGATGGAAAAGTAAAGGAATAAATGCCTAAAAAATAATAAAAAGTATATGTAATGAAATCCAGGGGTTGCTTTCTTTTTAACTATGCTGTTATTAGCACATTCAAATGCAAAGGCGGACATTAAAACTCCCACGTAGACTCGCAAGTTTCATGCTTTCATCCCACATCTTTCCGGTTTTACTTCTCTAATAGCGATGCTGCAAAGTGGAACTTCAGGCAGCTCTCACTAGCACAGCCCAGTGTTAAACACAGCTAATAACCCCTCTGGCTCCGATTTCGGGTTACCTGCTACAGTTAGCTCTGCCAGATGTAATTCTGCTATGGGATAATCTTTTTTACTGACAACACACACTGTCTTAAAACTAGGGAGTACTTAGGTGACTAGTGTACAAACCACACATATCCTTTTGGTTAAAATGTAATATGAGTCTAAATTTAGCCTTTAATTACATTTCCTTTCCTATCTTCACCAAGCAAATTTCTATAACATCTCCAGGGGTGAAAAAATAAAAGAAAAAGTCATGTTTTGTGACTTACTACTCTGGAAGCAGCAGGAGCTAAACATCATTTAGGATTTTTTCGTTATTTGTATTAATCAAAGACATATATCCTCTGCATTTTTAATGACCTTAAATGGCTAATGCCTGCCCTAGAAACCATGTTGACCTCAGGATTTCAGACTTTTATTCAACTATTAATAGGAAAATTGCAATTATTCTCGTATGGAACATCAAGAAACTTTTTTATGCAGGGTATTTCTGAAACACATCAGGTACCAGGACTGGCTCAGAGGCATCTTAATTTCAGGGATGAGAATATATCTCAATCAAGAAAAAAAATAAATTCACTAAGGATAAGGAAATCATTTTCTGTCAAAATAGAAGTGAAATATTTTCCTTTAAAAACATTCAAGCTAAGCACTGTTTAAATGGTCCTCCCTAAGATGACATGTCTGTCATTTTCTTTCTTCACTTTGACATTAGCCCCCATGGAGACAGCATTATTCAATCAGCATTGTCCTGACAAAAGAAAAACAGGTTCACATTCTACCATGTGCTTAAACAAGCAAAACTAAGTACTAAATCTGAGTGTGCTGTGCTTTAAGAAATACTTCACAAGTGGGAAGTTTTTCAGCTCATATCGTTCATCCATTTTTCTGAAACCCTTAAATCTATATAGCACATTAAATGCCAAAAGCTCCAAAAATATCTTTAACTATTGATATCTATTTGTAGAAAGCAATATAAATCCTGTCATAATTTCGAACAAGCAAATGCCTCTAATTTGGATCATTGTTCTACTCTTCTGGGAGCATTTTTCTAATTACATTAATATCAGTGGGCAAGAATTATTATAATTACTGCAGTAATTTGTAAATTAGGGTCATTGAAAGTCAGTATTGGATATTGATATCCCAAATTTATATTGACCATAATATATACATATTTCCTATATACTGTGTGTGCATGCACTCTAGGCTTTTGTTATACAGATACTATGAAAAGAAAGATGAAACATACCAGGTCACAGGACTGTACTCAGACAATGGCTTCTGTTAGCTGAGACATTGTTACCTGCTCAAACATCCCAAGGAAATAAACCTAAATGTCTATTTTCTACTTATGTACGTGTTCAGAGCTGGGGAGACGGCCCAGTTGGTAATGTTTGCCATGTAAGGATGAGAAAAGTAGTTCAGATCACCAGTATTGACAACAACAATGAAAAGAGCCAGGCATTGTGTCAGTAGAGAAAGGCAAATTCTGAAGATCACTGTCCTTCAGTGAGTGCAAAGTAAGGAGTACACAACAGGAGACATTTCACATTAAACTCTGGTGTCTACCCATGCATACATGTATAGACATACTTGCTTTCACAAGTGTATTCGCAAATGAGTATGTAAGTAAACAGGTACATAAAAACACTCATACTTACAATGAGTGTTTAGAAAGGGGGTGTTTCATTTTTCAGGTTTGGCCTGCTTTGCAGTCTTGGTTATCATGTATCATCAAGCCAATTTGATCTAATCTCAGTTTTCCACAAGGCAAAGTTTGAACCTTTACCTTGCTGTTGGATTTACACCATATCATTGGTCTTTTATATTTTCTACATTCATATTCCACCAATTTCACATATCAATTTAATTATATCAGATTATTTGCATTGCTTTAATCATGTACTACACACAAGTATCTACATGCTTGTGTTTACACATTTAGTCTATCTAATATCTTTCTTAGGGTTTCTATTGGTATACTATTGTTATACAACATGGGGAGGAAAATATTTATTTATGCTCACTATGTATGTATGTTTAGGATGAAGGTCCATAAGGAAAGGAACTCAAGATAGGATTTTGTAGGCAGGAACTAAAAATCAAAAAAATAAAAATATAAAGGAACAAACACTGCTTACTGATTTGCTCCTCATGACTTGCTCATTCTGCTTTATTATACAACTCATGATCAACTGTAAAAGCATAGCACTGTGATGTGGAATAACCCTCTGTATGCTGTGAATATGTCTTATTATTGTTGGTTAATAGAGAGGCTGCTTTGTCCTACGGCAGTGCAGAATACAGGAAGGCCAGAAATCCAAGCAGAGATAAAAAGAGAAAGAAGGCAGAGTTGAGGAAGATGCGAGCTGCTGCCTGAGAAGCAAAATGTGAGGTAACAAGTCACTAGCCTCGTAGTAAAATATAAAATAACAGAAATGGGTTAATTTAAGTTGTAAGAGCTAATTAATAATCAACTTGAGATAATAGATCAAAGAGTTTATAACTAATATAAGTTTCCATGTGATTATTTGGGACTGGGTGGCCAGGAAACAAAATTACAACCTCCAATTACAACACTACCCACAGTGGAAAAGGCTCTCCCATCTCAATTACCAATCAAGAAAATGCCCAAAGCTTTGTTATATGCCATTCCTATGAAGTTAATGTCTCAGTTGTGATTCTCTTTTCTCAGATAATTCCAGACTTCTGTCAAGTTGACACAAATCAATCAGGATTTTTTTTCAGTTCTTTTTTTTTCCATATAAAGAAATTCTGCTCATCCATAATGTTCACTTAACTTTCTATGTAGTGTATGTTTATGTATATGTATTACATGCACATATGCATGCACATATTTTGTGTGTGTTTTCCCCTTTGTGTGTGTGCATGTGGATATTAAATGTTGATATCTACTATCTTCCTTGGTCATCACTCATATTTTTTTGAGAAAAAATCTCTCATTGATCCTGGACCTTTATAACTTGACTATTCTGACTGCCCAGCAACTCTCAGACATCCTCCTGTCTCTGTCTTTCCAGTGCTGATATTAAAAGACTGAGAAATGCCTAAGTTTTATGTGGATATTGGGAACCTGAAATTGCACAGCAGGTGCTTGAACTACTGAGCCATCTCCTGAGAACCTAAAATATTAAATTTAACAGCGTCTACTTTGTCTTTTCTAGAAGGACTTGGCATTGTCATCTTTGCACACAAATAAATCTTGTTTTAAGCTTCTGAAACTCATCCATACCTATGGTTATTACCTAAATCCCGTTATTGAGAGATTCCAAATATTGTGGGTTGATGTATATCCTAAACATAAACCCTCTAGAATAAAATATGGCATGTTAGATTTTTAAAATGAGTAGATTTTAGTTTTTAGTTTGCATTTATATTTAGTAAACAATTTCTAGTCCAAGTAAAAAGTGGGTTATATATTTTTGTACAAATAGAAAACTTAATGTAAAATTCACATATAAATTTCATTGTTTGGTTGAACAGTTAGCTCCAATTCAGAAAAATTTGATCAACTACACTAGCCATTTCCTCATATTATGAAGAATTTTTCATATTTTCTATCCTATACTATCACTTACCAGGATATTCTGCCAAGTGCTTCTTCCAGTCATAACCTTTAAAATATGTTCTCTAATATAAGTAGTACTTAGTCATCATTCTCCATAGGACCATGTGTTGAATTTTGATCTGCATTTTTTCTAATTCTTGATGAGTTACATAAACTTTATTAGGATTGGAAGCAATTAATCTTTTCCCATCCATATACATGCCATTATCTTCTTCTCAGAAGGTAGTAGATGGAATTATTGAATCGAAATTTATAACAAAAGCAAAAATGTTCATTCTATCATAGTGACTTCATAGTAGATACCTTGTTCCCACGCATGAACAAAACCACCATCCAAATCAATTCCTGTAGAGAAACTCTAAGAGTTTTACTGCTTAATTCCAAGATCTTATAAATCACTGGAATGTCTGGAACTTATTTTTGATTCATTTAGAAAGCTTGGCATACTATTATTATTCACTACTTACAACAATAACTTGCTAGATTATATGCTATATCAAAATACTATTCATTGTCATGATTTAATTTATGATGAAAATACTGACTGGCAAATATCAGGCACTCAAACAAGGAAAAAAATGAACAAAAGCAATCTTGCAAATATTTACTTAAGTGAGCCCTCTACACTTTAACCAAATATGTGTGATTCCAAGTCTAGTTTTGAATACCAAAACCTTATGGGGCTCTGGTGTAGGAAATTCTTCTGTATATGTGTTGCTTTTATTGGTTAATGAATAAAGAAGCTGTTTTAGGCCAATGGCTTAACAGAATATATCCATACTGGAAGAGATACATAGAGAGAGTAGGCAGGGTCAATGAGACACCATGTAGCCCTGCCAGAGACAAATGCAGGAACAAAACTTTACCTGATGAGTCACAGTCACATGGCAATACACAGATTAATAGGGATGGATTAGTTTAAGATATAAGAACTAGCCAATAAGAAGCTAGAACAAGGCCAAGCCGTGATTTAAATAATACAGTTTCTGTGTGGTTATTTGAGGTCTGGGCAGCCGGGAGCAAACTAGTGACCTCCAACAACAGATTGGAGCACAATCATGAGTGACTACATCCACATAAAACTTGAGAAAGCTTGGAAAGGAATTCTACACACACACACACACACACACACACACACACACACAAAGTTTAGCCACATTTTCTTTTTTCAGTTGACAGCATGTTACAGCTTTCTTAACAGAGGTCTTCCTGATTCAGTGGTAGCAGAAAAAAAAACCTGTATAGTTTCAAAATGGTGTCATCTTGGTTCACCAGCACAAATGACTGACTCTTTCAGGAGGTCTCATTAAGGAACATTTAAATGGGTTCTGTGAGCAGAGTGCTATAACTTGCTTAATGGCAATATAGACCTGCTGCATACTTGGAAATGGGACAATGTGCATGGCTCTCAGAGATAACAAACATATCTCTACCATGTTTGACTGGGAAAAGTCAAAAGACAAAGCAGCCTTAGCTGCTGCTAGCATTTTAAGAATTGCTCCTGGACAGAAAAGGATTTCAATACCCAATAGGACAGCTTCAGACATAAAAGACCTCTAAATGAGACACAGTGTGTTTAAATAATGTATACAGGCTTGTGAGAGAGAAGAAAAAGAGTAAAGAGAGAGTAAATATAACATAAAAGACAGACAATCATAGATTGAAAAAGTAAAGATAATAAAATAAATATTAAACTTGTAGAAAAAGTAATAAAGTAAGAAAAATAAACCACATAAAGATGGAATACTCACAGAGTCTGGATTATGTATACTTTTGTATTTTCTTTAAAATTTTGACTGTGAAGGAACTAAGTACAGAGAGAAATTTCATTGTATGGGATTCTAAGTTAAACAAGCCTATATATTGTAAAGGTATCTTGATTGCAAAATTTGGGTGTAAGGATTTGTTGCTTTGGAAAAGAGGTACTGCATTTGTTTCCACAAAAGATGAGAACCTGTGGATTAATTCTAGACTAATGTGGCTTGATGGACCAAGGCCCCATGAAAGGTCACCATGAACACCCCAAAAAATACTTCAATAAAAAGCAGGAAGCAATTGGAGAGAACAACAACCGAATTCTCAAAATGATTTTTTATAAATGTTTGTTTACATTTAAAGAAGAATATGTAATAAAGTTGACTATTTTATATTGATACAGATCTCAGTCTGTTGATACAAATTTAAGTTCAATTTTGTTATGTGTATATTTCTGTTCTTTGTAAGGTACTGTGTCTATACAGCTCATTTAAAAATGTAATGTATAACTAAGAAATATAGGTTAATAGATTGTCATGGCTGTTATATTTAGCATGTCTTACATACTGCTGATGGAAATAATTTAGGTTAAGTTTATCAAGTGGAAATAATATAATCTTTCTCCAAGTCATCAGTGAAGAAATTTTTTTCAAACTGTGTTCTGTGTAAATCATAAAATCTGTTATATTCTAATCATTGTTTTCATCATGTTATACATACAACCCTGGCCAAATTGTGAATTTAGTTCTTAAATATGCTTTCTTAAGTCTCCCTAAATTTTATGTTTGATTTTATAGGCTAAATAAAATGTTACACAACAGTCTTTCCAACTTGAAGAAAGTTGATGATAGATTTAAAATTCTCAATTAGTAATATATCTATCTACTTAATACTTTTAACATTTGTTATAGCTGTGAAAACTGTTCAGATGAATACTATTTTCTTTGTTTTGTGTTTCTACATTTGCTAGGAAAATAGAAACACAATGAGTCTGTTAAAGTGAGCCTGAATATTGGATGAAAACTTGAAGGGTATCCAGCATTCAGATTTTGCCACATGTGCCTTCTCCCTGCTACTGATACCCTCATACATCTTATCTTGTTACTGACTTCAGAACAATTTTATAGGTGCAAGCTAAAAAGAGCTTCCATCTCCAACAGTTTACACTATATTCCAACTTTCCTCCTGCCTTGATTTTCACTTTATATTGCTTCTTTATTAATTATCATCTTAATTTTTAGCCAGAGATAAACTACTTCTATACAGGACTTTTTCATCTGTCTAAAATCATGATGATCTAAACACATGCTGTTTTTAATGTTTCATGTGCCAGTGTTTTTGACTTAGCAACAGCAAGCAGAATTAGATAAATAGATTTGACAAGAAAAAGTATATGGATTTTTAAAATTTAGTTACGATGTTATATGATGAGTCATCTGACATAGCTTCTTTTCTGTTTTCATTAAACTGTAGGGATTAATAAATACACCACTGCCTCAACTTTGCTATTGAGAAGACTGGATAAAATAACTATGTGTACAACAAGAGACAACAGTGTATTAGCAATATTTGAAAACCTCATTTAAACAGGGGAATGCATTCACTTTAAACAGTTAATATTGGTTACTTAGGAAATGTCTTTGTCCTGAGTCGAGTCTGAAAGTAGTAGTTGAATCAGATTTAGATGACTGTATGGGCAGCTAACTTTCCTCAGTAATTCAGTAAATTAGTACTTGCTTGTTCAGAGCCTCCCATATGCCAGCTACTATGGTTGGAATGAAGTGTCAGCACAACAGAACATAATGTTTCTTATTTTAAATGCATTAAGGGTATAATGATTTAACTTCAAAAATCAAAATACAACAATATGCACATGGTAGAACAACTTGCAATCTCATTATTTGAGATATGCGGGTATAAGGCTCCAGATACTTAGGCTAGCCTTAGCTGTATACTATCTCAAGACCACCTTGTGCTCTGTAACCATACCTTGTATATGTGTGTGTATATATATATAATTTGCCTCTATATATATATATGTGTGTGTGTGTGTGTGTGTGTGTGTGTGTGTGTGTGTGTGAGAGAGAGAGAGAGAGAGAGAGAGAGAGAGAGAGAGAGAGAGAGAGAGAGGCAAATGATTTTCTTCACTCAGACATTTCATTATCTTGACAACATTTGAAAGTATCTGGACTAACAATGCTGCGAAATATCTCTGTAGTGCTATTGTACTAAAAGTACTTAATACTTACAGTTATGAGATGCTAATCATTCAGATAGTCACCTTCAACAATAAAGATTTTACAAGAACAATGTGCAAATAGCATTCACTTTGCTTTGAGAGGCATTGAAAGAACATTTATTTTATATGTCAATGGCGCTTAAGTCCACCTTAAGCATGGTGCTTACCATCTTCAAAAGTGGAAATCAACCCTAGTTATGGCCTGCTCGAGAAGTTGTAAACATTCATTCTAACTTGTACATTGTTGTACAGCTTGTGTGACATTTCCCGAACTACAGTAAAGGATCCAGTCTTTAGCTTTAACTCAATAATGTTTGATACAAAATCTCATATCTATTGCTGTGTTTGAAACATTACAAATTTTATAACAAACAACTACCTTAATATACAAATCCATGTCTTTCTAATTTGGGTTAAGTATCTAGATGGTCTGTTCTCTGTTGGCTCCCTCAGCTATGTTCAACAACTAGCTCTGTCTCTAAAGTGTTTTACAGCTGGTTGGGCACTACTTTTCTTCAATTTGCATTTTATTGTTGCAGAGCTAGCTTTGACTTGGGCCTTCCACACAGATGGAAGCCCTAACAACAATGCAGAAGAGAAAATTCTACTAACGCAAACAAGTCAAATGTTAATCCACAGTCAAACATAAGAACAACTTGAGGAAAGTGAATTTATTTAAAATTGATTTTCCAGTATTATGAATAGATCCTCTGAACCCCATAGCTGCATAGAAATTTGATTTATCTGTACCCAACGCTAATCCACATTTAACGTAATCATTTCGGCCGGGCAGTGGTGGCGCATGCCTTTAATCCCAGCACTCCGGAGGCAGAGGCAGGCGGATCTCTGTGAGTTCGAGGCCAGCCTGGTCTACAAGAGCTACAAGAGCTAGTTCCAGGACAGGCTCCAAAAAACCACAGAGAAACCCTGTCTCGAAAAACCAAAAAAAAAAAAAAAAAAAACCTAATCATTTCAGTTTCACAACTGCTTGGTGACTTCAGTTCAACAACTCACTGCATCCCTCATTGTTTAGCATTGCATATCAGTGTTAACCAATCTTGCAATGTCATTACTTTTGGAATAGTGAACTCTGCGTTGTTTGTGCCCCATCTGAGAGTAGTGAGTCCTCATGGAAGTGCTGGAACTAGAACATCTTCTAATTCCTCTTCCTAATTTTTCTCCTCGGCCTTTTGCATGGAAATCATTATAGCTGAACTTATTCGAGTTATTGCAAGCAAAATTATATTTAAGTTATTACAAAAATAATAAGAATGATGATACAGGACTAAGAGAAACATCTTGTTAATTCAAGGTTAATGATATTAAATTGCATCCTCAGTATTATAACGTGGCATATTATCAATGACCTAAAGGAAAGTTTTTATCTTACTAAGGATACACACACACACATGTTATACACACACACACACACACACACACACACACATATATATTTGCTGACAGCTTGTCTAAGGTGAGGAAAGAAATTTACCATTTTTAATATTTCTGCATGGGATCAAATACTGTTCAAAGATCTTTATGCAGAATAAAAAGCACTTGCCCTCCATTCTGATGCCATGGGAAACACAGAAAACCTTTAATTGTAATTCCTATGTTTAATAAGAACTCCAGGCACTTCTATAAGAATAGTTAAAATAATCACCTGCAGTTTATCCAGGTGGAAGAATTTCAGCTAACAACTCAAATGAAATTTTCTTAGCTTATAGAATCTCAGCTATTGGGTGAAAGCTAAAACTTAAATCCCCAACTTTATTTTCGAGTCTGTCTATCCTTCTCTGTTTACTTGGCAATCCGAGTTTGCTTCGCTTTCCTCTGCTTATCAGTCCAAATCCTTTCCCATGTCCCTGTTGAACACTGAAGTGAACTCACTTAGAAAAATAAACCGAAGGAATGCCCTACCACAACCCATTGGTCCAAGTAAATGACCAAGTAAAGATGACTTCATTGTTTTAAATAATCAAGACAAAGAATGTGTGTGAAACCTCTGTACTTCCTACCTCTGAGAACATATAGGTTAGTGAAGGGTTAAAATAACAGATCTCTATTTTTATTTTTACAGTTTTTTTTTTTAAATAGGAGATTAGTTAAAGAGAAATACAAGACCAAATATCCCCACTGTCCAGTCACAATTATTAGGTAAATGTCCTTCCACATTTTCTGGATTATTATGAAACAAATCAGTTATCAGATCCTTTCACTCTTGGACTATCAATAGCAAATGTTATTTATTATAAAGGAGAAGCCAGATGCCTGTGCCAGACCCAGGGGGCTTCCTCTTGCCAGTTAAACTTCAAGAGTGAATTACTGCATTCTTGGTACCTGCAAAGCCCTCTGCACGTACCATTCTGTCATCCTTGAAAACAACAAATGGAAGTCATTGAAAACAGATGAGCAGCAGGCTAGAGATTTGGCATACCTACAGCAGAGGGCACACAGCGCCATGTTCCTATTTCAAGAAAACGAAGAGTGGGTGGCCGGAAGAAAGAAAGGCTTTCCTCATCTAACCTGCAATTTAACATCTGGGACTAATTACTCCCAGCATTGCCCTCCTAATTGTCGCATCGACCATCAGTCTCCGGGGGAGACAGACTACCTGAGGGAGATGAAAGCAAAAATTCAGAAGCACGAGTTCTGTAAGACAGCAGCACCTACACCACCATGAATAGTGTTTAATTACTTGATACAAAATGAACATTTATTCTACTTATTTGCAATAGACAATTGGACTTTTGTAAGGCATCATCCATTTTGAATACTACATGTCAAAAAATCTTGTATTTCTATATTTGCATGTAATGGAGATGCTCTGGTCCATATATTTTCTCACATAATTTTGTGTGTATAAATTAGTGTGATTATTTTTAAGAAAAAAAGAGAAAAGGATGTTCTATCTTCCAAATGGGCAGGACTGATAAAATGATCTACTCACTATCTTCTATGAGTCCAACTGCTCCATAAACCTGAACACATACAACTAATTCATTAATTTACCAGTTAGAGTAGTTACCCTACAGTTAACTATATATTACATATCAAGAGAATATTTAATAGTTAATTGGAGAATTGATTTTTGGGTAAATTATTCCTCACATTTGGGATTCTTATATTATTAAAATTTTTTCTATGTGTTTTATCAAAACTAGTTGACATTTTCTCACGTAAAACACATTTCAGTCTTTTTTTAAAAAAATTAATCTTGTGTCTTTTCAAGTTTTATCCTGGTTGTTTCTCGGTTACACTTCTGGTCCATTTGTATAGCTTGAACTCTACCTATGCCTTCACAGAATGTTTTCACCTGTGATTGCTCCCTTGAAATCCAAGCTCATGTATTCAGCTGCTCTCTAAAAGACAGCTAAGAATGACCTCGAGAAACTTCTCCTAACAATCTTCTCCTAACAGCAAACTTGCTCTCTCTAGTATCCGCCCAGTATTTGGAAATGGTCTCTCCACCACTGAACTGCTCAACCTCCACCTTACAGTTAGGATTAAACCTGGCATATTCTTTCAGTCACAATATTCTGGCATCTCTCCACTAAAAAATCTGATGCCCCATTACCAATTGTGCAGCTACTGTCGAAATCTTACCTGTGTGTCTCTTCTAAGCTACCACACTAGCCTGCAAACAGACCTGCTCTCCTCTACCCTCCCATTTTTTAGGTCTATCCTTAGTACAAAGGTAAGACAGATGATTTTAAAATAAAGACAGATCATATTAACCCTCTACTAAAAATGAATTGACTCACTAAAAATAAAGGCTGAATTCATTGCAATGTGTTAAAACAAATGAAAGATATGGTTTCTATGGCCTATATCCCTTCCCTTCCTTATTCCTGGGCCATCTTTCCCCTCCACTCTTTTACTTTTTGAAAATACAGACCTGCTGTAGCTAAAGGTCTTTGTCTTTGCTATTTATTGTCTGTACCTATTTTATTTTTTTTCTTGATTGATATTCACTTAAATTACTCTCTCACCTTTTTAGGACTATATAAAATGCTACATAGTTATAACAAAACTCCTCATTACCTACAACTCTAGCATTAACCATCTCTGACTAATTTTTATATGGTAGAACATACTACAAGATGATGGAAGCTTGCATTTTTTACTATTTGTCATTTAAATTACATTTATTTTTGTGTATGTGTGTGTGTGTGAATATGTGTTGCTGCTGGAGGGAGAGAACCACTTGAAAGAATCACTTATCTCCTCCCACCATGTGAGGCCTAGGGGTCAAACTCAAGAGTCAAGTGTGCCATCAGGTACCTTTTCCTGTTGAGCTATGTCTTCAAGCCTGTATCTATTTGTTTGATTCTGCTGCATGCATGGTTTACTTTTGTTGCTGCATGGTTGGAAAAGCACACATACTGTGACTCAAAAAGAGTTAAAGACAGATTATTACATGTTGTTCTAGTCGAACAACAGCATAATCCTTACCTATGATTCATTCATCAATCTCAAGGGCAACATTTCATGAGGTAAGAATGATTGATCAAACAATTCCTTAAAATTTAATGAAATCTACAGTGTTTGGTGGCATATTTAGAAGATGATATACGGTTTCATCACCTACTCTTCCATCCCTACTTCCATATTGAAGATTAATTTCCCAAGTTGGCAGAAGTTTGAGTGCTGACTAATTAAATCTGAGTCTCATAGTTGAAACTGCCTTTAGGTAGTATGGTTGTCTATCCAAATGCATGTCATACCAAATGCAGCTCATAGCCAATGACCGGACAATGAAGCACTCATCACCAACCCAATACATACTACTTTCTGTCCCACCTCTTCCTCTTCATTCACTTCCTTTTCCTCCCCTCCAATTCTCCATCTTTTCTTTCTCCTTTTTATTTTTTGCTGTTATGGTTTTATTATGTTTTGAAGATGAAATGTTCCTTTCAAGCTTATTATTTGAACCAACTGTTACTACTTTTTGGGAGGTTGTAGAACCTTTTAAGGGTGGGACCCTGCTATTAGTAATATGTCAAATGTGGTCAGATTTATAGGTTTTAGCTTAGACTTGGCTCCCTAGCCAGGGTCTCTTGACTTTGAGTACTTTGGAAATTCAACTATCTGCAAACGACCATACCAAAGTCAGAGTCACTCCCAACATTCGGACCCCTGCCATGAAGCTGGGAACCAAAACAGTCCTTAGACCTCTAAGTTGATGTTTGTCTATTACCTGCTCACAGCAAGAAAAGAAAAGTAACTAAAATGTGATCAATATCTTCAAAATTTATTGCCAAGGTCGAAAACCCTTCTTTCTTAAAGCAGGGTTGAGAACTTTGCTTAAAGAAAATATAGATTCTTCTGTCTTGCAAAAGCCTTTATTATAATAAGTATCAGAATTCTAATAAATATCAGTTTTATATGCACTTTGAAAATACCTAAACTTTTTGGGTATTACAAGAAAAATCTCAGTTACTTGGAAATCAGGAACATCTTATAGGTGGACATGTGAAGGTGATGAGTGAAGAGCTGGATAGAACCAGGTCATTGTGAGTTCTTTAGCTGACTGTGGTCTGGAGATCACATTTCCAAACTCCAAAAGGCTAATCAGACTAAAGAATTTGACAATTGGTGAAAGACATCTTTGCTTTTTTAGTGGGAAAACCAGCTTAATTTAAAAAGTAATACCTATTAAGTGAATGGTTCCTATTCTTATAACTTATTTTTAATGTATGTCCATTGGTGATTTGACTGCATGTAAGTCTGTGTGAGTGTGTCAGAAGCCTGGAAGTGGATTAAGACAGGCATGAGCTGCCATGTGAGTGCTGGGAATTGAACCTGGGACCTCTAGAAGAACAGCCAGTGCTCTTAACCACTGAGCCATCTCTCCAGCTTAAGTTTCATTCATATATATACATATATATATTTGTTTGTGTGTGGATATACACACATATACATACAAAATACTAAACATAACCTATTAAGGGATTTACAACCGTATGATACATAAACGTAACACCTGGTATTTGATATTTGTATTAAACCAGAGTAGTGGGATTAGCAGTTCTAATAAACTGTATGACTGTACATATATCAAAATAGACCTAATCAAGGTATCAAGAACAGACTACATATATAAATATCAACTATGAGACTGTAATATATAGAATATACAATATATATATATATTCTAAATTATATATATATTATATAACCAGGTATAAATGTATTATTGTTTTGTGAATGTATAGTGAATTCATGGGCCTGAGAACCATAAGGGAAATGCTATGACTTCACTTACCAGAGCATTTAGTAGTCAGTTCAAACCATCTGTAGACATTTTTTACAGAACTTTTTGACTCTGTTTATTTGGAGATCCTGTTTCTCAGCAGAAGACTGTTTCTACTAAGGACACAAGAAGATCTGAAATTTTTTTCTCTCTGACTGACAGTCATTTCTCGGGGCTCTTAATGCTGGCAGAGAAGTGAGGTACACAATAAGATTATGCAGACTGGATTCAGACAACAAGAGGGTAGAGTGATTTCCCACATGGGTATTTTGTAGTAGTCAATAACATCAATATTTTAAGAAAATGGGAACAGGTGCACAATCTTGGTCTCACTGGTGTGTGGTTATTGGGTACTCAGTATTTCTTAACTCTGGGTCTTCTCACTAAGGAAGCTACTTAGTTCAGTAGAGTGCTGTGTAGTCTCTGAGAAGGATGATGATGTCATGAGAACCTGAAAGCCACTGCATTATGGAGAGCTGTATTTTCTATTCCTGGATGTTATATAAAATTTCACAGGAAAAGGGAACAACCAGAATTCTGGTAGCATTAGTTCCAGTTGAGAGGAGCTCACTATAAGAAGAAAGTGGACCTGAGTAAAATGGAAAAAAAAAAAAGACAAAGTTTTGGATTCTGGACATACTGGCTTCTGAGTGTCCACAGCTAGGTCCATCTCTCCGGATTATTTTAAGTTAAATAGAGCTTTCTAAAAATAATGCTGTTGCAATAGCAACGATTTTAATATTTATTACTTTTTTCTTCTTTGTTATTGATTTTTATTGAGCTCTACATTTTTCTCTGCTCCCCTCCCTGCATCTCTTCTGGCCTTCAACCCTCCCCTAAGGTCCCTATACTCCCAATTTACTCAGGAGACCTTGTCTTTTTGTACTTCCCATGTAGATTAGATCTATGTATGCCTCTCTTAGGGTCGTCATTGTTGTCTAGGTTCTCTGGGATTGTGATTTGTAGGCTGGTTTTCTTTGCTTTATATTAAAAACCACTTATGAGTGAGTGCATGTGATGATTGCCTTTCTGGGTCTGGGTTACCTCACTCAAAATGATGTTTTCTAGCTCCATCCACTTTCCTCCAAAATTCAAGATGTTGTTATTTTTTTTCTGCTGTGTGGTACTCCATTGTGTAAATATAGCACATTTTCCTTATCCACTCTTCTCTCGGAGGGGATTAAGTTGTTTCCAGGTTCTGGCTATGACAAACAATGCTGCTATGAACAAAGTTAAGCACATGTCTGAAGGTATAAGTCACAAAACAATCCCACACCAATTTGGAATTATGATTAATAAAAGAGTTATTTATTTAAAGGAAATCTTACATATCACCATCCTAGACAATAGCCCTCTGCAAGACTAGGAAAGTAGTGTAGTAATGGGAAGTGGAGTTTGAAGCAAGAGAGAGAGTGTATGGCTACCTCTGCTTTTTAAAGCAAAAGAGACCATGCCCAAGTGGGCTGGTATCTTAAAGGCTATTTGCTGAAAGAGCAGAAGGAGCTCCCATAGCACATGTCCTTGTGGCATGATTGAGTATTCTTTGAATATATACTACAAAGTGGTATTACTGCATCTTGAGGAAAGTTGTTTCCTAATTTTCTGAGAAATCACCACACTGGTATTTAAAGAGGCTACTATGCAATCTTTATTCTTCACTTTATTTGTGGTGTTTAGTAAGAGGTGCAGGTAAACATAATTTCCTATCTACAAATTTATGTCTCAAAATTTATTCTCTGAGAGCCTGACTGAAAACACAAGGTATTGGTCTGATAACAATTTTAGATATACATATTGATGTTAATGCATAATAGAAAATGATAGTACATATGCTAACTATGGTTGTATCTTTATAACTGATAAACACATGAATATTTATATATTCTCATCTATTTATCTATCTCCCTCCCTCTGTGTCTACCTCTGTCTGTCTCTCTCTTTTTGAGTTAGAGTATAAATTTGACTAATACTACCATTGATTTCAATAGGATAAATAAAATAGAAGATAACTTCATTATCCTAAAACTTTTCTAACTCTTGAATTTTTATACTCAATGTGACTTTTTTAAACATTTATTTTAGTCATGGAGGTCAAAGGACAATCTGCAAGAGTCATTTCCACCTTTCGCTTGTGCCTATAGTGATCATACCCAGATCAGTTGTCTCAAAGGCACATGCCCTCACTTTCTGAGCAATATCAGGACCTCACTTATTATATTTAATATAGCATCATTCTTATTTAAAATAATATCAGGTAATAGGTACCAATGGATTAGTACAATAAGAGATCACAGTTATCAACAGCAATGTTAGCAAAGAAAGAAAGACAAATGGCTGTTTATATGAGATCATTTGAAGTATAATAAATTTCTGATGACAGCATAGAAAACTCAAAAGTACAGGATACATGCTCATAAAACATAGGTGAACCATGGGTCCTATTTCTATAGAATAGCTTTCTAGTAAAACAAATTCAAATTTGATGTTATTGATTTAATATCTAAACTGTGTTCATGTTTAAAAATATAAAAAATACAAACTTCAAGCTCTATAAAACCACACAATGTAACCAATTACACAAATATCACTAGGTCTTAGAAGCAGGAAACCTAAAAACTACAATAGAAATTTACTAGGTTAAGAGATTTGAGTGGAAAGACAGAATATTCTCAAGAAGACTCATGATCTGCCCTACAAGCCTGGAAAAGAGAGTGAGAAAAAGACCAAAAATCTCCAGAGCCACAACCTGAGTAGCCTCTGATTCTAGGACTGTGGTGCTAAGAGGCTATTTTGTTGCATAGGTGGTCTCTGGAATAAATTTTAATTAAATTGGGTCATAAAAAACCACTGCCCTTTATGGTGAGAAAAAGCTCATAAAATTTTTTGTGTGACTGCCAGGTAATGTTTGCGTTGGTGTCCATGAGGGTTTTGGTCTTGCTGTTTTCAGCTGTACAGAAGTTTTGACGAAAAAAATAGAAGCAGTCTCCCTTTCCTTCGTGTGATTTGAGTCAAGACTGTTTCACAAAGTGTCCCAAAGTTACAGCGGTGATCCAACTATTATTGATATTAGTGATGAAGTTGTAAGGTAACAGACAAAACATTATATATCTTCTTCCCTGAAATGAAGGATGCTGATGTTTTATCGCTGATTATGGAATTTCTGTAACCATTACTGACAATTTAGAAATGAAATTTATCTTAATATTTTCTCTACAAAATTGATTGACCTCATGAAATATGTATATTTTATCTGTCCATTTAAGTACTTCTGACTTTTACCAGTCAAATATAAACTGTACTTGTACAGTCAAATCATTATTTTCTGAAATAGAAGTACATATCTGTATATTTCTGGAAGCCTCACAACATAGCCAAAGCCCAACTAACCTTGTACCATTGTCATCTCCCTGACCTCACGCGCATCTCATTTTCCAGTCAGTTGGACATGTTCGCTAGTCTACATGTGTTTTATCAAGCTCTATTATTTGCATACAAATTAACTTCTACAGAATGATCTTTTCAATTGTTCATCTTATGTATACTATTCACCCTGTGAAAGAAAGGTTCATGTTTTAAATTCAGAAAAAAATAATTTTAAGATCCTGCTTATTTGAAATGTAAATTTGAGGAAATAATTTAATATATTTTAGCTTTAGCATCTTCCTTAATACAACGGTGGTGAAATTTTCAGACTTGAGATGACTGATAAAGTTTTAGTACATGAGGGTGTTCTCAACCTGTTACATCTTCAAGTAATGTGTGCTCATAAAATATTTGGCCATTTACTTTCATTCAGAAAAATGGCAAGTCTTTTATAATAGCTTCTTTATTTAGTCCTACATATTTAGATATATTTCCTAGTATTTTGAAATATGCTTAGCATAGTCTACAAATGTTTATAACCGAAATTTTAATATTATGTAATCATCATTTAATTTTTCTTTTTCATTATTTTCATTAATATAGTAAATTTACTATTATTAATAATGATTAAATAATATCATAACCTTGATTTCATTCTATATATGATTTAACACACTAATTAAATCAACATGATCTTATACTTGTTGTTCCATTTTTATTTGTCTTGTGGTGTTATGAACTTGGGAGGACAATGTTGTAGTGACATTGATGTTTGATCAATTCTTCCCTCCTCTTTTAGGTCCTTTTGGTATCATCTATGGTTAAATGTGGCTAGGTGTTGAATTCCAACTAAAGCACTCTGAGATGAACAGTGTCATTCTTAGACCTGGTTCAAAACCCTGACCATTTCCCTCTATGCTGTCGTGGATAAGCATGAAATTTAAAGCCATGTATCAGAGATGAGAGTGGGGCCAGGTTAGGTGCCTTAGACACTATTTTGATGAAGGACACTAATCTAGGGCAATTCTGTTGTAACTAAGAAACAAGCCAATACATGGCATGCCTGGAGATTGAGAATAGCCACAGCCTCTAAATCTTTTTCTGAATAATGGTCTCTGCTGGAGCTACAAATATCTTCCACTGCAGAGTTGAAATACCTATAGACCACAGCAACTTCACTAATGCATTTCTTGCAGCCCTGAAATTTGAATTTTATATTGCATTTATGGATCACAAAGTAATATTGATCCTATGATTTTATTTCATTTTTATACATATGTGGTGTGGGGGTGTGCATGAGTGTTCATGTGTGTGGGTACATGTGTGGATGATGGTTCAAATATGCATGTGCACACAGGGTTTGTGTGTGTGGGGGGGTGTGGGGGTGTGCATGTAGAGCCCTAAGCCTGATGTTGGGTGACTTTCTCAAATGTTCTCCATCTTAGTTGAAACCATAAACTGAACCGGAAGTGAGGCCTTCTGCTAGTCTGACTCCCAGCTTGCCCAGGAATACCCTGTCTCTGCCTCACACGCAATGGGCTTTACAGGCAGGTTGCCAGGCCATTCATGCTTTTTCTTATGTTCTAGTATTCTAATGTCTGGTTTCCACATGTGAATGTGAATTGTTTTAGCCACTAAGCCATTTCCTGGCCATATTCCAAGTTTTTAAAAGTTAACGATTATGCAAAATCCACTGATAGCTTGGGGTTTGCAATGTGCTCGTCCACATTGACCACTAAAACTTAAGAGTTACTGAATTTCTAAAATTTCACTTAACTTACAAATATGAGAGTTATCATTTATTCATGATTCTATTCTCAAAGCTAATACATACATACTAGGCGTGGATAATGATATGATGAACAAATAATTGTGAAGATGGAATTAACTTGCTTTTCTCCATAGTTGAAGGGATAAAGAGTCAGTATGATGGCAAATGAAATGTCATGAATCCCAGTGGTCATCATTGCTATGTGGAAAAATGATTAAATAAAAATCAATTTATACACAGATACCCATACTCATAGGCACACACACAGATACACCCATACCACACACACATTTGAAAATAACAAAAAGTTATTTAATTTTTGACCTAATTACAAAAAAAATCAGATTGAAAATAAAATGAGACGGAATGTTTTATTAATGAATATGAAAGATATATCACTAAATTGTAGTCTTTAAAAAGTGAGAATGGAATATAGAAATGCCATAACAAATTCACTGACTGCATTGAAAGTCTTTTAATAGAATGTGTTAAATAAAGGTAGACAGAGTCAAAAGCTGCTTTCTTTACTTGATGTGTTGGAACACACATGTAATTTCAGACTTCGTGACTGAGAAGCAGAAGGATCAAGAATTCAAAGCCAACCTGTATTTTTCAGTGAAATTTCATCTTTAAAGTAAAAGGTTTGCTTGCTCTCCGTACATCCTCGCTCTTCTGATTCAGCACTAATCAAGACTGTAAAACATTCATTATTTGTTTGGATACTTATTTAATGCATTTCCCAATTAGATATTAAACCATGCAGTGGCAAGGACCATGCCTACTTTACTGCAGTCCTCTCAGCAATTAACCCAGTTCTGGGCATATATCAGACTCCCAATATATATTTTGGAAGTGACTAAATAAATTATAAATACTATTCTATTTAATTAAATGGAGGAGACTGTTGGAAGAATAATTATTATGAATTGCATGAAAATTTTATTAAAGTCAAATATACTTTACTTGGCATGATACCAAGCAGCTACAAAATAGAAACATGAAAATAGTTTCCACATTGAGAAATAAAATTCCCAAAATTAAAATAAATATAAACATAATTATTTTCCTAAACAAAATAGTACTGACATATGCATGAATATGTGCATACATATATACATATACATACTTCCTGTGTGTATGTATATGTATATATGTATGCATAAAGAGATAGATAGATAGATAGATAGATAGATAGATAGATAGATAGATAGATAAAAAGATGATGGATAGATGGATTAAATATGGATGTGCAGCACGTGCTAGGTAATTTCTCCAGCATTGAAAATTCTAGCCAGATACCTGCATATTTCTTATAGGAAGTATGTAATACTTTGTGAGATACAAATACAATCACATTCTTGAGATTACACACACAAGGAAGAAAAATAACTGTGGTAAAATAAGCTCAAGACATTTTGAAGCCTGCTAACAGACATCCTGGTTACATGCAAGTTTGCTTGGAAAGTTAAGCTTGCCAAGTCAATAGAAAACATCAGGAGTAATTTGGAAGTCTGAGTCACATAAGCAGGCTAGCAAAGAATGCCATTTTTAATCATCTTCGGTCAATTTATGAGCCTGGAACTCTATCAAACATCTAGTTATTCCCAGAGCTTAATTCAGGTACATATAGTTCCAAAGTCATAAGATTTTGGTGTCATAGAATCATAACAGAAAATGTAAACACTGCCACAAAACAAAGCATAGTATTTCAGACATACATCTCCCTTCTAAGGGTCTATCTGGGTACCCAGAAAGGTAAAAGGAACAATTCCCAGATATATAGCCCACCTAGGTAAAGCACTTTCAAATGTACTTCATTTATTTATTTTAGGCAATTTTTGGCTCAAAATCATGTAAAATTACTGTCTCCAGTTTCACTCTGCTCTTTTGAAAGAGTCCAGATTTTGTGCTAAGAGTTTAAAGCCACAGCAAAGAGTTAGGCCAAGAGGGAAACCTTTTGAAGAATTCTCACAGCTGTGAAAACACAGGCCTCAGGCTGTGTGTAGAGTTACTTCAAACAGCTGCTTCAGGTGACTAAACACCTTGAGTCTCATTCATCAAGTGTTGTTTATACTGGCTGACAGACCAGACTTGGAGAATTAACTCAGAGAAAAAAGATGTGCTACAAACCAAGTATGGGAAAGGAAGCTCGGTCTTCAGATGTGTAGCAGGAAAAAGAAGTTGACCAATTGTAAAAGAAAACAAGATTAATTTTGTTTTATGTTAACATTTCTGTTGATACATATTGCATCTTTTTAATGAAATTTAAAAGGGCGCTGATGTCCTACCAAGCAGGGAAATATCTCAACCATATGGTCATAAACATTTAGTTAATTAATATTATGAGTACATAACTTAAATCATAGGTGTACCAAATACAATGTGTCAGTTTTTAAGGAAAACAAGGTTTTATTCTTGCCTAAGTCACTGTATCGCTGAAAGCTCTTGTTTGATGAAGGCTGACAGGGTTCGTCACTCATCATTAAAAACGTCTTTCATGTATTCTACTCACAAAGGTGATATGATAAAACGTTGTAAGCCATGTAACTATTTGCATGGATCAAAAGAAGAATGAAATAAAATAACACGGGTCAGTGCCAGGCAAAGTATTCCCAGTTAAATAAGCTTTAAATATTGAAAGAGAGCTTTAATATTTCCTTTTAATCAAGAAATAAGTCACTTGATAATTTTTTTCTTCATAACATCAAGATGGTTGCTAAAAACTTTTTTTTCACATTTCCAGCTCATCATCGGTAAGCATCAAAATCCACCCTGCCCTCTCCTCTGTCAGTGCAGACGTCAGTTGTCAAGTCCACTAGCAAGTAGTTTATCATTTACATGACTGCAAGTTTCAAAAGGAAAATGTCTTTTCTGCTCCTCTAATCTCCTTCCATCTTTCATACCAGTTCACGGATGAGAGTTAAGGGTTCTGTTTTCTGATTGCTTTCTGTGTCTTCTCATCCGTTACTCTATGGCACTTCTCAAAGTGGACCTTGACTTAAGTTCATGGATGAGAGTAAAGGGTTCTGTTTTCTATTCACTCTCCGTGTCTTTTCATCAGGGACTCTATGGAGCTTCTCAAAGTGGACCTTGACTTGGAGCTCTTGAAGGGAACTTGCAGCTTCTTTTTTCTTTGGAGACCTGCAAGTTGGCAGCTCTAATAATCTTCTCGTGTGGAGAAATGCTTGAGGAAGCAGAGTCAGTCCTTGAATAATCAAGACCTGCATTACAGCTATGAAGGATATTGGTGAAGACTAACTTTTTCTCCTTAACCTTAAAGGCTACTTAAAAGTATATATATATTTGAAAATGGGAACATGTTTTCCCCAAGAATTAAAAGAAAAAGTTATTGAAAACCAGGCTAGAGTCAATATAATGTTTTATATTTTAGAATATAGAACAAAGTACTAAAATATATATTATTAATATATTGAAAAACACATTCAGGTCTTAATCCAAAAGATACTAGAGATGATCGTCCAACACAAAGAGAAATGGATTCACTATGAAAGTGAAAAGTGACGTGGTTGTGACAATGGAGGGGCTAAAAGCTAAATACTTGCAAATTTAGAAAGCAGTAATAAAATTAAGATGCGACGTTCATGACTAAAAATGAAAGACACAACTAAGTCAGAAAGAAAGGTGGCAAAAAGCATAGGCAAAAGTGTAAAGAAAAGGTACATTATGTATTTGTGTTCATACGTATGCATGCATGCTTGTGTGGGTGGAGGCCACAAGAAAACCTCGGGAGCCACTTAATTTTTGAGAAAAGGTCCCTCATTGACTCTGAATTTCCAGATTTTTTAGTTGGAATAGTCCATATGTTCAAGGCTGTCTCGTGCCCCAGTTTTACCAGCACTGGAATTACAAACTGCTATTTTAATACAACTCTGAAGATCAAACCCAGGCCCTGAGGATTGCATTCTCAGCACAGTATTGACCTCTCTCCTCACCCACAGAGGGATACTTCTCCAAAATCTATTGGTTTAGAGTTTAGAATCTTATGCTGTAACCCCTTTTAAAGACAGAGACAGGGAAGCACAAATAGGTTTAATTCATTTCTTTCAGTAATATCAAGTTTATAGATGGTAGTGATGTGAAAATAATTTCTCTCACCACAGTTTTCTGCAACTATGGTCCTGACCATTTAAGTAGTACTTGCAAGAAAAAAAAATGAAGAGTTAGAAACATTAGCTAGTTACTAGTTACATTAGCATGTTTGGAAGAAAATGAGAAATCATGTGATTTAAGAGAAAGTTCCCTGGAGAAGTAATTGTAGTGAGATGAAAATTTGAGCATGCAATAAATGAGGCAGAGTAAGAGGCAGGGATGCAGGATAAAGAAAATTAACTATGCAAAGTTTATTATTGGTTTCCATTCAGTCTCATCTGCCATATTTAATATAACAGATCAGGTAAAATATTTTTGGGGCTAAGGCTAGGGGATCTCAAGTTCAAGAGCTTGTATTTGCTGTAGAGTGGGCTTGAGGCCAACCGGGGTATTTGCAAACAAAAAGCAAAAAAGAAAGAAGAGGCGGTGAGAGAAAGAGAAAAAGAAAACAAGAGTGGAGCTCTGTGATCTTGAATTTGTCTGGTGTATATGAGGCCCTAGGCTTAATTTTCATCTGCAAAGCAAGTGCATGAATAAATGAAGAATGGAAGGAAGAGAGAGAAAGAAAAAAATCATTCCATCTAAATTCTGAAGTAATAACTTGATGGAGGAAGGTCATTGGTTAAAAAATAAAAAAATTGCTTGGCCCTCATAGGTTAGAACATAGGTGGGTGGAGTAAACAGAACAGAATGCTGGGAGGAAGAGGAAGTGAGCTCAGACTCGTTAGCTCTCATCTCTAGAGCAGATGCGATGAAGCTCCGACCCAGGATGAACGTAGGCTAGAATCTTCCCGGTAAGCGCACCTTGGGGTGCTACACACATTATTAGAAATGGGCTAGTCCAGGTGAGAGAGTTAGCTGAGAAGAGGCTAGATATAATGGACCAAGCAGTGTTTAAAAGAATACAGTTTGTGTGTTGTTATTTCGGGGCATAAGCTAGCCAGGCGACCAGGAGCTGGGGCAGCAGGAACACAGCCTGCAGCTCCCTTTCAACAATTACTACTTATGGATTAGTATGCCATGTACTAAGTTAATAAAGCACTATATAGTACATCTTAATATATTAAAAATATTTTTAAAGTTAGCAAAGTGAATTTAGCAACATTAGAAGAGTCTTAAAAAGTTGAGGCAATGAAATAATTCTCCCAGTCTTTAAGGTGAAAAAGTATTCCTGGAACCAAACACATTGATATTTATCTCTGCCCTAACCTGTGAGAAAAAGACACATCTTTCTCCATGCAACACAGAAATACAACTAAATGTAAACAGAAAACAATATGAATGTAAGAAAAACCAAGATTTTCTTTCATAAATTTTGACTTCAGGGGCAACACCTTGGCTGAAAGGCATGGTGGATAACCAGTCAATCCTATCAGTTATGAAGAGGCTGCTTGATTAGGGAAAGGCAAGGGACAAGCACAATGGTCACAACACCACATCAAATAAATTAGGTGTCATTACAACCTGTTAATGAATACTGAATAATACTGATGCATAAGAAAGGGGTCAGTGCAGGAAGAGTTATCTTGTGTTCTCACTTCTTCCATCCTGCTTCTCTGAATTTCTATGTTAGCAGTATCATTGGGATCACACACATGAGACTCCTTTTGCCAGAGAGTAGAAAAGGAAAATTAAGCTAGAAATATGCTATATGATAACTTACTTGGCTAAAGTGTTGGTTGATACAGATTCTCTTCCATAAAAGTGAGATTTTTTTTGTCAAAGTAAAAACCAACGTGACCTGGAAGAGGAGAGTATTTGGAAATACTCCAAAAGCTGTGTTCATAAGAATCTGCACAGAGATGTCACCCCTGGAATGTGATCTTGATTCATCTCAACCAATATGTTCTTTTTGCTGTTTTACTCTGGATGTTGTCCCAAGGCAAATTTGAAGCCCAATGCTCTCCTTTCTTACTTAAATTACCTGATTTTGTGGGAGAGCTACTACTCAGAAAGAGAACTTATCATCTAAGATGATGTTCTATTCACCGGCCACAAGAATTTTAAGTTTCATTAGTATTTATCAAACATCAGATGAAAATCAAAGAACAGATCTCTGTAGGGGCAGAAAGGATCTTGTCCACCAACAGAGTACATTGACTTGAACCTACGAAGAATCTGACAAAAGCATATGCAGACTTTTACTTATATTGTGGCAATATTTCTTTTCTCTCATTTTCCCCCATCTTTCTCTTCTACCTGTGACCTTAAGAATACCTTAAGAATGTCACCATGTAAAACATCGGCCCTGCAGTGTCTGACTTGCAAGCAGATTAGCAGCCAGTAGCTGTCATGTGCTTCTGATTATGCTAATGAATTAGAGGTCAAGCCCTTTGACTCTTCAGTTAAAGCAATCTGAATCCATTTAAAGGTAAAATTAAACTAAAAGGAGTTTTGGTTACCTCATAATCTCGCCAAAAATAGCTCATTTAATATGTAGTGAAGTCTGGCATAAATGAAGGTTTCTTCTTTGATCTCTGTACAACAAAGCTAGAAAACATAATTTTCCCACTTCTAAGAGTGATAATAAAATATATATTTTACTCACTGAAGCAAATGCAATTACTCATATTTTCCACTTAATGTATGGGACAAATTCCATCACAACTTCACAAGGTGAAAATGGTCAAAATGCGGGCAAACTTGGCTGCAACTTTCAGTCTGCTCCTTTGAAAGCTCAGAGAGACAGCTGCCTGGCTTGCTAGTCACATCTTGTTAACACGTATCAATAGTGTGGGGGGAGTGCTGATTCCTAGTGTGCATTGCAAGCTGGCTCTCCTCAGCCATCAGGAAATCAACGCTTTGGGGCTAGTGTGGGTTCTTGACTCAGTGGAAACAGCCTATATGTCATGACGTTCTGTTTAACATAACTGATAAAACGATTCTTTTACAGCGACGCCATTTTTCTGATCTTTATGCAGCGAGTGAAAGATTATCAAAGCCAAGCTCACAGATCAAAACTTGTGAAATTACAGAAGGAAAAAAAAAAGGAGAAACATTCTAAATTTTGTCATGGCCATGAATGTTTAGATCAAAGCTAAGGGTCAAGCTGGTTTGTAGAACTGATTTGGGAAAGTATTGCTCCAAAGGAGAGAAATAAGGTGTGGTACCAAAATAATTTCCTATCTTCTAATGATACCACTGTCTTAAAAAACATAAGGCAGATTAATTTTAGCAATCACAAGAATGTTGTCGAAATGTTATGTGACTAAATATTTTTCAAGTGAATTTCTAGGATAATTATATTAGTCAAAGTTTGTTAAACGCTGTGGCTGTCTATGTACTTCACATATTTGAACCACTCATTGCCTTACCTGATGGGAAAATTGTGATTATTACTCCCATTTTATAATGAGAATGCTGACGTAGAGTGGTTGAGTAAATTATTCCATAGCATGTAATTGGTATGGTGCAGGCTGTGATTTAAACCAAACCACACCCAACAGATTCAGCGTTCTTAACTGTGGAGCAAATTTGGCTTCCGAATATGAGTGTCCCAACAAATTTTCTTACTTATAGTTTACTGCCAAAATGGGGAGGAAAGGAGAGAACTGTGAGTGGATTTGAGGGTCTTGCCTGACACTGCTCAGTTTGTGCAGAATGTAGGTCTGAAACAACAAGCCAGTAGCTGATGTTAGGCATAATTCGGCTGAAAGCAGGACTTCTGTTGCCTGAAGAATACGGGCAGTTAGAGAAACGTGAACAGTCAAGCCTATGTAGAATGTATTTACCCACGTGAAACGTATGAAAACCATTTGGGGACGTTTTGTAGTGGGTCAGTTCAGCTATAACTATGTTTTCGAGAATTCATTTTCCTTCACCTACTTGACATCAGAGTAGGCCATGGGAAAAAATAATCACAAGTCATTTGAAAGGTACAAATAGAGAAGCAGGCAGTTTGGGGTGTAAGTCATTTTAGGAAAGACACACTTTCCATCTGTGCAATGGTTGACGCTGACATTCGTCTCATTGGTGCTGGCTGCAGTCAGGTGTAGTGGAGCTCTTCTTCAGAGTCTTTGATCATGCCTAGCTACAGAAGGTGCTAAGTTAAATATATCATCGATACTGAGGGCATCAAGGAGAGATGCAGCTCGCGTTTCTCTCACACAGTCCTGTTATTCTAAGGGCTTCCCTATTGTGCATTTAGACACAGTTATGTCCCTGCTGTCTTTAGTCCCATATTTGAATGCAGATATGACAGACTTAGCAAGAGAGTTGAGGAGAATTGTGACAATTCTAGTTCCTTTCATAGCTTTCTTCTTTGTTCTCACTCACAGTGGATATCCTTTCTTGAAGCTGATGGTATACTTTTCATGGGACTGTCTGAATTGCTGGAGGAAAACTTCTAGAATTTGGACGACAGATATCATAAGGTGAAGATGTCATGAAGGTGAAGGTAAGAAAAACTGAACCAAAAGTAGAGAATGGGGTAAGTGACATAAAGAATTCAATAAAATATAGTGCAGGAAACTGATAAGGGAACTTAAATATACACAATTTCATTATGGTGACATGGACTTTCTAAGATGGATATTATCTTGTTCACAAGAAAATAGAAATAAGTATGGATAGCATTCTTAGTGTTTTGAACAAAACTGGTGGACTTCATTAACCTCTATGTGGGTGTACCTACACATTAAATAATATCAACAAGAAATTGAATTTTATGGCTTATGATGAGCTAAATTCCATCTGTAGAGACCCTCAGGACAAATTAATTTTTATCTAAAACCACCTACCCACGAGCAATGAATAGACTCTGCCTACGGCAGTTGTGTACACCCTGGCTGCCAGAACCTAACTATATTTGATTACTGACTGCTTATAAGGAAGAAAAACTTCAGAGTGCTAAGAAACTTAATTACATAAGCATCTTTAACTCTTAAAGGAAACAGCAAACTTAAACTTGGCTAGTTTATCCATATAGACTGATTCATATTTGTGCTCAGAAAGGTAAGAATTTAGAAACAATAAAAGGATGGAAAATTAGTGGGATGATAAAATGAAGTCAAAACAAAGAAAAAGGAATGCAGTTTGCTTCAGTGATATGATGAAAATGGACAAAAAGTTATTCTATAATATGGCAATGTGCAGAAAGAGAGCCAGGGTGGCTTACTTCATCAATCTATAAGAAAACCAACTTCCAAAAGTAATAAGAGTACTAGAGTTAGTCTGTCATATCACCTGTGTGTGATAAATGAAATTTTCTGTTTATTTATTGGGCTAAATGTACTTGGAAAAGATTATATAACTAAACAGGAAAGTTCGATTTAGAAATAATTTAAACCAATGCAATTAATGATACGGATTCAGATTATAGATCCTAAACAAACAAACATACATATATACACACAGCACACATAAATATGTTTGTATAATATCTATGTGATATAATATACATCATACACTATCATTGATATTAATAGGAAAAGCAGAGGTAGACAAAAAAGTGGAAGGCATTTTAGGAGAGTTTGCCTTTGAGTCTTTGTTGCCAGGGCAAACCAGAAGGATATACGAGCTAGTTTCCTCAGCTCATTTTGTAGTAATGTTTTTCAGACCTTAGCTCCTTCCTCCCTTTCCTACTACAAAGTGAGCATATGGCACCACCGTCTCACACAAAGAAAAGAAAACACAGTAGTAAATTATCTTACATACACCTGAACGTAGGATATCCAGAGTCAAACTTTTCCTAGCTTTTTCTTTCCACGGGATTCTAGATTTAGTTTGTCACTTAAAAGTTTACTTTGGCTGTGATTGAAAATGAATTTGTTCTTCAAAGAAACACAACAATGGAAGTACAAAGGGGAAGCCTCTGTCTGCTCCCTGGGAGTTCTGAAAGTAGTAATTATAAAATGATAGGATTCTTAATGAAAACGTTGCTCAGAAAGGTTGAGGTTGGCAGCAGCACCACTGATGAGACACGAAATAAGTCACAGTGAAGCCGCAACCATAAATACAACTAGGTGATGCAATTTTAAATCCACTGAGACTTATTGTATAAATGAGCATGCATTGAATTTCCTTAAAAAAATCACTTTTAAAAAATAGCCTTTAGACATAGTATTATTAAAAATAGATTTAATGGGAGGTTTGTGAAATAATATAGCCTAAGAAAATTGACACACACATGCATTGACTCAGATGCAAGTAATTATTCTTAGTATCTTTGATTCGTTCCAATCCTACTATGAGGTCTGCACTAAACACACTGATCTGACCTCAGTTCTTTTTTCAATTGTTAACATGACCCTTGAAAAAACACACAATAAGCCATTTACCCACTATCATGTAAACACCCTCACTATCAGTAGAGAACCAAAATGCCAAGAACAGAATAAATAAAATGTCTTCTGTGCTATTTTAAGATTAATTAGAGATTAGATTTCATATTTTGCCAAAGAGTATGGCCTGAGAATCTTTCTCTACTTGCAGTTTCTATAATACCTCAGGTATGACAAACTTCAGAAGAGGTTGGGATCTTGTAAGATAACTTGTTACAGAATCCTTCAGCTTTATGTAATATTCATTATAGATACCAGCCCCAGCTCTCCCTCCCTCCCCTTCTCCTGCTACCCACCTTCCTCATCCCACATTTATCTATCCTTAGAGGGGGTGATGCCTCTCTTGGGGAATCGACAATGTCAGCCATACCAAATTAATATCAGTTTTATCTCTTTACACTTACCAGTCATGCCTCTCTTGATTCTTCTTTCCTGAAGAATTTTTTTGTCTGTTGTTTTTCTGCTTTTCCTTCTGTCAGGGATCCAGGGCCAGGCAGCATCATGCCAGCTATGGCACTAACCTATATTCCCCACCTTAAACCAATTTTATAAATTTTAAATTGCAAGTAATTAATTCCATATTAGAGGCAATACGATTTCGTTTACTATATTTCTTGCCATGTAAATACTTTTATCACAAAGGGTGTTCGATATAATCTTATTAAATCTAATTTCTTCTTTAGGAATAAGATTATTCTTTCTAGGGAAATTTTAGTATCTTAGGTATGTAGTCCTTTCAGAACCCTTCCTAATTCCAAGACTGAGAAGTTGGTCCCAGGATTGTGAGCATGAATTCTTCGTGCTGACACCTAATAATTTCGCACAAACCAGTTTCAGTATCCCATATTCTTTACAAGGAAGATACTTACTGTAAATCAATCCTCTACGCTGTTTTAAGAAGAAAGGCAACATTTCCCATAATCACAATAAAATTCACAGTGTGACTCAATCCTTTTGACTGTCCATTAATTTATCTCTAACATACTTTTAGTCAAAAGAACGCTCCTCACAAGTTGTATTATCTCAATCAGGTTGTGCCTCAATTGTACTCACAGCAGAAAAGTCAGGAGTAGATAAGGGTTTCCAAAAAGAAGTTTGAAATGTAAAACCAGGTAACTTTTCTACTGTTTCCTTACCTTCTATAAGGTTTATAATTATTTTATAATTATATTAGCTATTAGCTACAAAACAAAGAAAAATACCATGCCTTGTGGAGTGGTGTAAAGGACTTATGAACTGATAAGAAGAGACTTTTTAAAAATGATACATGCATGCTTCTGCTATCTGAACCTCCATTCATGCATACATGCAAATTAAACCCTAGTATGTAACAAACAAGATCTGTAATTCTAACTTGGGTTATGAGTATTGAACTAAAGCTTCCTTCATTGATATCGCTAAAGTAATCGAAAAACATTGTGCTTGCAAAACTATCAATCCTTCAGAAATTATTTTCTAGACTTGTGAATTTACCCATAAAATAGCATTCTGAATGAAGGGATGCTATAATCTCCCACAGAATGATTATAGTACCGACAGAAAGATTCTAATGAAGACCTTCTGGTGTGAATTATGTCCAGAGGGTAAGACTGATGAACTTGTCATGGGGATGTCTTTGAGTTACAAGCATTTAAGCGAATACAGATTCTCATCTGTACTCTTGATAGCATCAAGACCTATACAGTACTGACCATGCATGCATTACGAGTGTGTTGTGTGTGTGTCTTTACTATGGGAAAAGTTCTCACTACTGTTATCTGTAGAATGTGTTATTATACAATTGCTATTTCATTAAATTAAAACTCATGATGTGATTTACAATTATGCTTACTTATTAATTTTAAGTAAGGCTTAATTTTGTTGTCAGAATCACATATTTTTAGGAATATAATGTAACCTATTAAATTATTACAGATTTATTTTATTATAAAATATAGCATTAATTAAAATATTTTTTGTATATGCATGTTTTGTCTGGATATTTGTAGGGTAAGATTTAGAGTTACAGATCTTACCAATTACACACATTATGCATTTAGTTAAGATATGTACATGAAGGAAGGTTTAGAAACACATATACATATATTTCTCTTCATCATTTTATCCTTATTTTACTTTTTTGTTGCACTTTTCAGACTGGGTTTCACTATATGGTCTAGATTAGCCTTAAAATTGCCATGTAGTTCATGCTCATTTCAAAATTGTGATCCTCCTGTCTCAGACTCCCAAATGATAAGATTGTTGTATTCAGTCACTTTCAACTTTTAAGGCTTAGGCAACTATTTTAAAACATTTTTACATTTGTTACAACCTGGTTAAAATGATAACTTACAAAGAGTATGTCTGTGTATTTTATGAGTGCTTACTACATGCTATTTTACAGATTTATTTTTACTGTTTTTTATTATTAGAATGTGTGCATGTCTGTGTGTGAGTATGTGCATGTGAGTTTAAGCAACCATAGAACCAAAACTGAAATGTTATATAAAAGCAATGTGTGCTTTTAACCACTGAGCAATTTCTCTAGCCTCATAGTACATTTTTATGCTGAATGTTCTGATGAGTATTTCCAATAACACTTTAATGTACCATTTGAGCCACTAAAATATTTTACTGGGAAATGTAGTGATTGTCAAATTTAGATTTCTTTATTTTTGAGAGTATAACTGCATCATTTCTCACTCCTTTTTCCATCCTCCTAACTTCTCTATATATCTATCCTTACTCCCTATTAAATTCATGGTCTATTTTTATTAATTATTATTATATGTATATATTGCTAAGCGTGTGTGTGCAAACACACACACACACATATATATATTATTTCTTCAGCAATTATTAAATGCCTGTTAGTTTTAATCTATGTTGACAGAGGTTTCTGTCCCGCCCTGTCCAGCAGCCATTCAGTCTCAAAGAAATACACAGAGGTCTCCATTAATTATAAACTTATGGGTCTATTAGCACATGCTACTTATTAACTCTTACATCTTAAATTATCCCATAACTCTTGTCTGTTAGCCATGTGGCTTGGTACCTTTTACCAGCAAGGCATGCTCATCTTTGCTTCCCATGTGATGAAGGAGTTACTTTCATTTAATAAAGAAACTGCCTTGGCCCATTTATACGCCAGCCCTTAGGTGGGTGGAGTAAACAGACAGAATGTTGGGAGAAAGAAGCTGAGTGAGGGGTCGCCATGATTCTCCCACTCCAGACAGACGCAGGTTAAGATCTTTCCTGGTAAGCCAGCTCGTGGTACTATACAGAATATTAGAAATGGGTTAGATCAATATGTAAGATCTAGCCAATAAGAGGCTGGAACTAATGGGCCAGGCAGTGATTAAAAGAATACAGTTTCCGTGTAATTATTTCAGGGCGTAAGCTAGCCATGCGGGCGGCTGGGTGCCGGGGACGCAGCCCTGCCGCTCACACTTCAACAGAGTGGCGCCCAGCGTGATAATGAACTCCACATTGATATGGATTTTAAGGTCAATTTTGTTATAGTATTTCTGATCTTGATTACTGTATTGTGATTGTATAGTTCATTTAAAATGTAATGTATAATTAGGAAATATAGGTTGTTAATGGACAATCATCAATAATAGTCAAGCTTGTAGTCATGTTAGATTTTCTAGATATATAGAGATATATTTCAGTTAGATAGGCATTCTTCATATCTTTCAAAGACTACAGAATATGGCATTTTAAATGTTTTAATAATTTAGGGCTTTTCATGACAATGAGACACGTCTGCTTCTGGCAGCACCAGCTACTTCAAGAGGAAGATGGGCATTAAAGAGGCTCCTTATGGAGTTTGATAGCCATTTGGGCAAAAAACTGCTCTTGCATGGAGTGATGCATAAACTGGACATAAAGAACCCGCAGAGAGAGGACTGCTAAACTTGCCTAAAGGTGAGATGGTCTTTCGGGGTTCCTGACTCATGAAAGAGTCTGCGAGACATTCTGCAGGACACAGCAAATAGTGACTGAACTGTCTTTGGAATTTCCTGCTTGATAAAAATGTCTGCTGGATACTATGGGCCTGAAGGCTGAAGATAAATGCCCCAACGGTACAAAAGAACTTTGGGTGACTGTCCAGGCAGTGAGATGTCTCTGTCATTTCTAGAGTTTTGGATCTCTTGTTTACTTAGGTAATATTATATCCTTCTGGAGTCTTTGATGGAGTTAAAAAATGGATAGATAGTTATAATTTTCCTTAGTTATGATAAAAGATAAAATAGATATAAATATTGTAACTGTAATTCTTGCTTGATAACTGTTTTGCTATATGTAATCTTACTATGTTAAAGTGAAAGCCTTTCTTTTTTGTTTAAACAAAAAAAGGGGAAATGATGAAGGAGTTACTTTCATTTAATAAAGAAACTGCCTTGGCCCATTTATACGCCAGCCCTTAGGTGGGTGGAGTAAACAGACAGAATGCTGGGAGAAAGAAGCTGAGTGAGGGGTCGCCATGATTCTCCCACTCCAGACAGACGCAGGTTAAGATCTTTCCTGGTAAGCCAGCTCGTGGTACTATACAGAATATTAGAAATGGGTTAGATCAATATGTAAGATCTAGCCAATAAGAGGCTGGAACTAATGGGCCAGGCAGTGATTAAAAGAATACAGTTTCCATGTAATTATTTCAGGGCGTAAGCTAGCCATGCGGGCGGCTGGGTGCTGGGGATGTAGCCCTGCCGCTCTTATTACAACACCCATGTGTCTGGGTGACAACTACAGACTGAGCCTTTCTGCTTTCCAGAATTCTCTTGTTCTGGTCACCCCACCTATACTTCCTGCCTGACTATTGGCCAATCAACGTTTTATTAAAGTAATGCAAGTGACAAATCTTTTTTTTTATTATTATTATTTTTTACTTAAAATTTCCAACTGCTCCCCGTTTCCCATTTCCCTCCCCCTCCTCCCACATATTGCCCCCTCCCCCCGATCCCCTCCCCCTATCCCCACTCTTCTTCTCCTCCCCCTAGTCCACTCCCCCTCCCTCTCGATACTGAAGAGCAGTCCAAATTCCCTGCTCTACAGGAAGACCAAGGTCCTCCCACTTCTATCTAGGTCCAGGAAGGTGAGCATCCAAACAGGCTACGCTCCCACAAAGCCAGTTCATGTATTAGGATCGAAACCTAGTGCCATTGTTCTTGGCTTCTCATCAGCCTTCATTGTCCGCCTTGTTCAGAGAGTCCAGTTTCAACCCATGCTTATTCAGTCCCAGTCCAGCTGGCCTTGGAGAGCTCCCAATAGATCAGTTCCACTGTCACAGTGGGTGGGTGCACGCCTCGTGGTCCTGATTTCCTTGCTCATGTTCTCCCTCCTTCTGCTCCTCATTTGGACCTTAAGAGCTCAGACGGTTGATCCAAATTGGGTCTCTGTCTCTCTCTCGATCCATCACCAGATGAAAGTTCCTGTGCCATTCTCCTTGGCCTCTCGTCAGCTCTCATCAACCTACCCCTGGACCCAGCAATAGCACTCTTGGGAATATACCCAAGAGATGCCCTAGCATATGACAAAAGCATTTGTCCAACTATGTTCATAGCAGCATTATTTGTAATAGCCAGAACCTGGAAGCAACCTAGATGCCCTTCAATAGAAGAATGGATGAAGAAAGTGTGGAATATATATACATTAGAGTACTACTCTGCGGTAAAAAACAATGACTTCTCGAATTTTGCATGCAAATGGATGGAAATAGAAAATACGATCCTGAGTGAGGTAACCCAGACCCAAAAAGAAGATCATGGGATGTACTCACTCATAATTGGTTTCTAGCCATGGATAGGGGCCACTGAGTCTATAATTTGTGATCCTAAAGAAGCTAAACAAGAGGGTAAACCCAAGGAAAAACATATAGATATCCTCCCAGCTATGGGAAATAGACAAGATTGATGGGCAAAAAATGGGAATCTTGGGGGGTGGGGTGGGATGGGGATGAGGGGAGATGGGGAGAGAAAAGTGTGAAGGAGAGGATGAGGGTAACTGGGGGAATCGGGGTGATTGGGGGTAAAGGAAGGTTGGATGGGGGAGCAGGGGAACTCATACCTTAGTTAAGGGAGCCACCTAAGGGTTGGCAAGAGACTTGAACCTGGAATGGCTACCAGAAGCCCAGGGCAATGTCCCCAGTTAGTTCATTGGAGCACCTGAGGATAGGGAACCTGAAATGAACCTATCCTATAATCATACTGATGAATATCTTGCATATCGCCATAGAACCTTCATCTAGCGATGGATGGAGATAGAGACAGAGACCCACACTGGAGCACCAGACTGAGCTCCCAAGGTTATAATGAGGAGCAGAAGGAGAGAGAACATGAACAAGGAAGTCAGGACCATGAGGGGTGCACCCAACCACTGAGACAGGGGGGCCGATCTATTGGGAGCTCACCAAGGCCAGCTGGACTGCTACTGAAAAAAACAAGTGACAAATCTTTACAGGGTACAAGACCATTGTCCCAGAGCACTTCCCCCTTAATTATTTTCAAGACAAGAACTCTGAATCTGATCTCTTTTTTAAGCTTTTTTCCTGACTGTTATCCATAACAACTTGTAACCAGCACTCTAAGCAAATACAAATATCCATAATCCATTTTATTGGCAATGTGGGCATATTCCTGCTACTTCCTGCTGATTGTTAGCACTGATAATCTTATGAGGACCTAAAGAAAATTTATAATTATGGTCAAGTCCTGACTGGAATATTCTGTGAGGCTTGATCATCTCAACTCACTGTTGTGAGTTCATGGATGTAATATCCCTGTTATGTTTAGAAGTCACCACCTCACAGTACTTATTCAGAATTTTTGACTCTTACAATCTTTCTGCTTTCTTTTCTGCTTTTGTATTTTACTCTTATGAATTTCAAAATCTGTTGCCAAATATTTTGATATAAGCATAACTCATTATTCTTAAAAATATGCTTTATCCAAATAGTACCTTTTTTCAAGTTAAAGAGCATTTGTATTTGATCTGGTTTTCCTGATGAATGTAGAAAATGACATTGTCAATAATGTATATTGAAAAATCTAATAATAATTTGTTATGATAACAGTTGCTTTTAATTATTAGAAAATAAGTTCTTATGCTTAAAAACACATATATGACAATAAGGCTTGTACATTTGTCTTAAAATAAGCCTTCAACATTCTCCCACACTTTTCTCACCATTATCTCCATCTGTAATAATAAAACATATCTTCTGATTGCAGCTATTTCTGTTATCTCAAGTCTGAATCTAATTTATTTGCTACTCAACTTTGCTTTTCCTCTGTTATAAGATTTGTTTTTCCTGTAATGTAATACAAAGTTTTCATTTAAAAGGTACAACCCCTTTTTCCCCTAAAGACATGGTATTTTAAATTAAAAAGACAAATAAATTCAAAATAGCCTGGCATTGTTTTTGCAATAGAACATCAAACAAACTGTGTTTTTATAATCCAATAATTTTTACATAAATATGTTTTGGGCTACATGCATTGGGGAAATAATAATATCTACTTTCCAATAAGACAAAAAAACCTTAATAATTTTGAAATACTTGTGTACAAAAGCAAAGGGTTTCTCAAAAAGATTGTCATAGTCTCAGCCTTCATTGTATTAATAATGCTGTGAAATATGACATTCTTTCCCTGACACTGGCATTAAAATTTAAAAGCTAATTTAGAAACCAGAAAACCATCAGGTGGGGTGTTCTGAAAGCCTGTTCCCTGTGCACTGTTGTTTACTGCGTCATTTCTGAGAGGAAATATGTTTAATTTGTCATACCACAGAACATGCTAATGCCACATGCGTGGTAGTAGTTCACTCGATTTCCTCACATATGTGCTGCCAAGCAGGCAATTTCTCAACTCCAGTTTCTTCTACAGTAGTCTTATTGATCTGTTTTGACTTACCATGCAAGCCAAACTGCTTCCTAAATCCTCTGGTGCAATGATCACTATACAACAGAAAGACTATGCTGTGAAATTTGAATATTGTGGCTATTAGAACACATATTTTTTAAAAAAAATAGTTAAAATATTTGATAAAGCTGGTTCTAAAACTGTTTTTAAATAAAAGCATTTAAAAATGCAAATTCTACTCTTTTACCCTAGAGTTGGCAGATGGGGGGAGATGGTTATAGTTAATAGGATACTCAGGCAAGTAGCCATCCACATAGGTAAAATATTTATTGAACATTTAAAAAAACTTGATACATATTTCCTCTGTGTTTTTGAAATTTAATTATCATACATAAAGCCGTATTAAAATCTGCTATAAAAACGTAAGTCTAAACTTTGAGTCTTTGATTATTTTGCTTCCCAGGTGCATTTTCCTCCTTTAAAATATTTCTCTGTTTTGTTCATTTTTTTCTTTTAAAAAATATCCTTGCTATCATAGCTCTTTGATATTCAGAATGTGAGGGTATAGTTGAAATACATTCATTTGTGCTAATAGATTGTCAGATCGCACTAATGAATCAAATCTAAAATATTAGAAGAGAGCTTTCCCCATGAATCACCAAGTGGTTGTTCTAAAATCTGTTTCCCAGTGAAAGTTGTGTTGAACTTTGACCCTAAATAGTTGTTCTAAAACCTAAGCACGCTCACTTAAAATAACTCTTCATCATGAAAATAGCCAAAGGCACAAGAAATTATTTACAGATTAGGTAATTAATCTCATTTAGAAAAAGAAAAGCAAATCAAGGGGCAGCCAGGAAAAAGATAAAATGTGCACATATAAATCACATCCTAACCAGGATATGTCCTTCATGCATTCAAGAAAACAACCACAGCACAGATCATTTTCCTGCTTCTCTCTCATCTTTTTACTGATATGTGTGGCCCAGAATGGTCCTTCCCATTTTATCTCTACTCTCCTCTTTTCATTTTGGCCTAAACATTTCTCTCTACAGTTGTCATCGATTTCCTCTGAGAATCTTCAGATCATTAAGTTTAAGTAGTATCTTTCTCTGAAAGTTTCACTTAAAATGGCATTGAGGTAACACTCATACAATCCATTACAGTACAGATATTTGCCTTCTCCTTGCCAACATGGTTTTGTATCAGCGTATATATTCTGCGAATGACAATACAACAGCGGGAGAAAGGGTGAGGAAGAATTCCCATAAATTTTTATGCTATAAATTGTCTATTTTATTACTAACTGTTGACCTTTTATAGATATTTTTGGTAAACAAATGTATGTATTGGACAATAGTTTACATAGGGCTGAAGAGACAGTTCAGTGGTTAAGAACTCTTATGGCTGATGATAAGCCAAGGACAATGGCACTAGGTTTCGATCCTAATACATGAACTGGCTTTGTGGGAGCTTAGCCTGTTTGGACGCTCACCTTCCTGGACCTAAATAGAAGTGGGAGGACCTTGGTCTTCCCACAGGGCAGGGAATTTGGACTGCTCTTCAGTATCAAGAGGGAGGGGGAATGGAGTGGGAGGAGGAGAAGAGGAGTGGGGATAGGAGGAGGGAAGTGGGGGGAGGGGGCAATATGTGGGAGGAGGGGGAGGGAAATGGAAAACGGGGAGCAGGTGGAAATTTTAATTAAAAAAGAATAAAAATAAAACAAACAAACAAACAAAAGGAGCTCTTATGGCTCTTCCTGAAGACCAGGGTTGGGTCTCCAGTCATCTACAACTCCAGCTCTGGAGGATTCATTGCTCTTTTCTGGCCCTGGTCATACTTATATGGATGTGGCATACTCATACACAAAAGTAAAAATAAAATATCTCTTCAAACATAAAAACAATCACACATCCATGTGCTTTACTGTCCTTGGTTTCTCACATCCACTGAAAATGTTGGGACACATTCCCAGTGGATAAGAAGATGATCTATCCAAATCCATATCTTTATTTGTATGTAATCAGTTGCTCAGTTCCAAAGCAGCTATTTTCATATATCACTGTATCAGAAATTATTAGATAGTATAAAGTTGCTGACCAGATAAACTGAAAAACCAAAAAAGGGGGACGGTTGAGAGTTATGACATTGATAAAAAGAAAATCTTATTTTCCAGCTCTCAAGTTTCCACAACAGAATTAGAGAGAACTTAAAGCATCAATAACATTCAATACAGATATGGAACTAAAAAAATAGATGTGGTTGTTTGGGTAACTCGACTTCCTGCATGGAACTGCTATTTTAGTGAGGGAATGCAAATAATTAAAAAGCAAGCAAATCAACATGAACACTCTCCGATACCCATGGTATAAAGCAAGTTACAACACAAATGACATGAAAGAGTAATTGCAGAAAGAATGTTATGCAGATTGATCCAAAAAGAGTTTTCCTTGAAGAGGAAATACTGACACTATGTGAGGAGAAAAGTGTTCTGTATAGAACATTTTAGAGAGGTGTACAATTTTTAAAGCAATACTCTGATGAGGAAGTGGCCACACATTTTAGAAATGGACTTTTGCATATATAGCAATAGAGACACCTGTAGAAGATGAGTGAGGACAAGTGAGAAAGAAGCAACCTCTGGAGGAATGTGTAATGACTTGAGCACAGAAATGAGGCTGCAGTAGAGGTGATGAGATAAATTTTACAAGGTTTAGCATTAGTGCACTGTAATCACATTTGCCTTAATACTTTTTTAAAAATTGTTATTTATTTTCTTATCTTACATACCAACCAAAGTTCCCCCTTCCACTACTCCTACCATTCCCTTCACATCCCCGTCCCAAGCCCTATTTACCCCCTCAAAAAGGGTAAGGCCTCCCATGGGGAGTCAGCAAAGCCAGGCACATTAAGTTGAGGCAGGGCCAAGCCCCTCACCCAGCATCCAGTCCCAGCAAGATATCCCATCATAGGGAATGGGCTCCTAAAAGCAAGCTACTGAACCAGGGACAGATCCTGGTCTCACTTCCAGAGGCTCCCCAAACAGACCAAGCCACACAACTGTCGCCCACATGGAGCAAGCCCAGCTTGGTCCCATGTAGGCTCCGCAACTGTCACTTTATGAGTTTCTACTAGTTTGATTCAGCTGTCTCTGTAGATTTCCCTGTCATGGTCTAGACTTCTCAGACTTGCTCATATAAATCTCTCTTCCTTCTCTTTGATTGGATTCTCAGAGCTCAGCCTGGTGTTTGGTTGTGGATCCCTGCATCTGCTTCAGTCAGTTACTGGAGATGCTCTATGATGACAGTTATGGTATTTACCAATCTGATTTTAGGGGAGGGTCAGTTCACGTAACTTTTCATCTATTACTTGGAGGTCATTGTTGTGAATGATTCCTGGGAATTTCCCTAACACCAAGTTTCTCCCTAACCCCATAATGGCTCCTTCTGTCAAGGAATCTCTTTCAGGGCTCTCTCACACTGTCCTTTCCGCAACTGGGTCATCCATTCCCTCATGTACTCACCCCCATTCCTGGCACTCTCATGGCCTCCACCCCCGGTTTACCCAGTAGATTCCATCTATTTCCCCTTCTCAGGATGATCCATGCATGCCACTTAGGGTACTAATTGTTAACCTAGCTTCTCTAGAGTTGTGGATTGTAATCTGTTTATCATTTGCTTTACCTGTTTAAGTAATTGATCTGCATCCTTAGGCATCAGGGAAATGCCAATCAGAAACAACTTTGAGATACCATCTTACACCTGTCAGAAAGACTATGATCAAAACCAGTGAGGTCAGCTTATGTTGGAGAGGATGTGGTTTAAGGGGAACACTCCTTCACTGTTGGTTGGAGTACAAACTTGTACAGCCTCTTTGGAAATCGGTATGGTGAATTCTCAGAAAATTGGGAATCTCTCTACCTCAAGACCCAGTGATACCTTTTGGGGCATATACCCAGAGGATGCTCAATCATAGCCCAAGGACACTTGATCAGCTATGTTCATAGTAGCATTTTTCATAATAGCCAGAACCTGGAAGCAACCTAGATGACCCTCAACTGAAGAATGGAAGAAAAAGAAGTGGTACATTTACATAATGGAGTATTACTCAGCTTTAAAAATATGACATCGTGAAATTTGCAGGCAACTGGATGGAATGAGAAAAAAATCATCCTGAGTGAGGTAACCCATACACAGAAAGACAAACATGGTATGTAATCACTTATAAGTGGATATTAGCTGTAAAGCCTCTTAATATTTTAAGCCAGTCAACCCATCACTACTTTTTCTGTGCTTTGCATACACCTATGTTTCAGGGTTATATGTATATATAAAATGATGAAGAGTGGTGTTGGAGAAGTCTGGGGTGCACTGTGTCAGTAAGGAGACTCTGCATTGGTATGTACTTTCACTCTCAGACTAATATGTGAGGTTTAAAGTAAGATAATTATTTCACATGTACAGAATTGTTACATTATGAAACATCAACAATTTACATGATGCTTGTCAATATTGTATATTTCAGATGACACTGTTGAAAAGAACACTGCACAATCACAATGGAAAATTTGCTCTTATATTATTTTTCCCCTCAGGGGTAATTAGCTGCCATGGATATTCTACTCAAAGTGTTGGATAGATAAAGAATCTTCAGTTGGATGGCATTTGTTTGGAGGTGCAGCTCATTTTATTTCAGTTTTATTTTTCCTATGAGATCATAATTGGAAATCACATGAAACTCATTTTACTTAACACCTTTGCTTTACAAAGAAAAGAATGGAAATCAATATATCCATGTATCGATATATTGGAAACAAATGTTTGTCATGGTATTAAACACTGAAGGGTAGAATGAATCTTTCAGAAGTTAGAATAAATTATATCTGACCAAATAACTTACCTTATTCATATGGATGTAAAAATTATATTCATTGGAAAAGAGATTTAATTCTAAGCACAAAAGGAAGCTTTAAATATAGTTGTATAGTTGGCAATAATTTCTATAAATACAGAAGAAAACGTGGCATAGCAGGAAAAGGAAATTTTAAGACTTATATTAGATTTTTAAATGTATGTGCTTGTATGCATATGTGTCCATGTGTGTATATGACATGTATTTGATTATCAGATCACCATGAGCTGTATTTTCAAAAGGGTGTGAGTCCCTAGATAGGGGTGCTTTGAATCAAGCCATATCGCTGAAAGAGCAGCAAGCTCTTTTAAATGCTCAGGCACCTTTCCAATCCCTGAAGAGGTGAGGAAAATAAAGGAATAGACATTCTAATTGAGTTAAAATATAATTTTTAAGTATATATAATTTTTAAGTATATTAAGTACATTTCAGTAATGTCAGGTATATCATTGTCATTAAGGAGATCAGTTTTGATTGATTTCAATTGTATTTTTATAATTCTATGTCCTGAACAACTTAGAATTCCTGAAAGAACATTTTTTTATTTTTATTTATTTGTTCCATGTGAAAGAGAATAATAATATCTGAAGATTTTGTAAATACACACAAGTACAAGTAGTTACTAAATTATCCATCACTTCCATTTGAACCAACTGAAGATGAAAGAAAAACACGTGAGCTAGCATGAAACTACTTGACAGAGACGGGACACAAGAATCCCAGGTTTTCTTTTCTATTTCTAGAAGACACAAGATAAAATCACCCCATTCCCATTTGGAAACTGGAGTTCTGCTGAGTTTGTTCCTCAAGCCTGATGCTTAGTTCTTCTTTATTTATAGTTCTAAATCCTGAAACTCATAGAAATTCAACAAAAGTTTATGGTTACACAAGGACTGTCATGCCACTTGGATTTAGACATATATCTGAGAGAAAAAACACACTCCCCTCTTCTTCTCTGTTCACCACACTTGATTTCTGCCAGAATGAATTCTACATCAACCAAACTGAATTACAGGCAAATGCAGTTTTAATCCAACTTATCCAGTTGAAATATTATGCCAGGCATAAATGATGAGTGAGAATCCCTTGAAATTTTCAAGTGGTGGTTTTAAAAAATAAGCAGAAATATTTTATGCATATAATCATACCTAATTATAAAATTCTTTATTTATATAACCTGTAGAAGGCAATCTTCTGAACAAGTGTTGAATACAAAACAGTAAACTTAAATATTTTACTATATGTGTAAATGATCTCTGGGTATGGTCACTGCAGTGCTAATAGATGCTGAGGTATTTTAATTTTTAATTATGACTTTTAATTTTGTCACTCTTGAGGACTTTGCATGCATTCACATGTTTGATTTAATTCAGAACCTAGGTAGTAGAGAATCAGAGAATCTTACAAAACTTCCCCAACATATGTAAATAGATAAAGTATACTCACAAGGTATCTCTCTTTAAAAACCTCTTACACTTTTCTGTTTAACTCACTATATATTTGTAAATATAACTGTGCTCATATATTTTATTTTGCCTAATAAAGCAAGTACTTATGGCTTTATATCCAGCTTCGTGCTAATGTAACATGTAGGTCAAGTTCAACAATTTTCCCTTGTGGTAAAAAGGACTTCTCAAGGGCACAGAACTGTAAAAAAAAAACATTTTTTCCACTTTCCCAAATGAAAATAAACCCCAATTCCAGCTCGAGCCCCAGATTTAAAATATTAGGTTTCTGAATACACTGCATGCTGTTCTCCATCTGTATGTTGTAGAGGTAATAATGACAAACACTGACCTCTGAACATTTCCTTTTCCTAATGAAGAGCATGTGTGACCACCTCTGTTTGTGGCCACACAGGATTAGTAAAGATAAAGCAAACATTACTTCCAGCAAAGAGTCTTATTTTCTTATGCATATGACCACAGAGAGATCCTGAAGGTATAAATAGCTCCAACAAAGTGACTCTCAGGACTTAAAGTCTTCCTAAACCCTTTGTACATCCCATTTGCCAATGTTCCCAGGAAGAGGCAGAATCACAGCTCCCACGTCCAGTCTGTGTTCCTTGACTGTAGGTCCATCCACCAAGTAAACATACCTTTTACCCAGGAGTCAAAGACAAAGCAGCTCACATTATTATTTGAACAGGCTCTTAACAAAACTTCCCATCATATGTAAATAGATAACCTTTTCCCATGGATGGTAAGCACTAATTCTTTCAAGCTTTTAAATATTACCCAATTTGATTTCTTTCTACTTTTAATTCCCACCTTTCCTTTAACCCTCACTCTGGTGTCATGTTCTGCTCTGTGTCCAGTGGCTTATTTCTTTCAGCCTCCCTATTTAATGCTGTTTAAATGTCCTCTGTATAAATTCACACTCTATCATACTGATCTTGTGTGCGTGTGTTGCTTTCTCCCATGTGTGCACATGGGAAGGCTAGCCCAAGTGTCCTCTTCTAAGCTTCCCGCCCGATAGCCTTAAGAAAGGATTTCTCTCTGAGCTGGAAGCTTGTGGCACTGGTGTTGGAGGTTGTTGCTTGTTTATTTGCATAGTTAGGTTGGCTGGTCAGTCAGCTCTAGGATCTACCTGTCTCCAAACGTATTGCAGGGTTACAAGCATACACAGCTATTTCCAGCTTTTTAATGGGTACTGGGGATTTTAACTCGGTTTTCCATGCTTTCAGTATAAGGACTATTAAGCTGAGCCATCCATTGACACTTAAATTTGGACTACATTCTCCTATTTTCTCCTTTTATCTTCAAATAAAAAACTCAATTTTATAACCAATAGTATTATACACTATGTGTGCACATACTTTCAAATTTTTTGCATCTGTCCTCTTCCAAAGCTCACAGGCCACATGCACAATAGTTACTCTGATATGTAATTTCTAGTAACATGAGGGTCAGTTTTCAATAATGGAGATAGCAAGTAGCAATATGAATTAGATATTTAGTATGACACAACCTTTATTGCATCATATCATATTTTAAGCAATATATTTCAAAACATTGAGAATTAAATTTCAGAAGCCTTGTCTTTCAATTGAGAAATGAGAAGGGAGATCAAAATCGTCAATCTTTTCCACTACATCATTACATAACATATTTTAGAACATCATTCATAGCCAGAGACACGCAGAAGGCAGCTCACCAAAATAGCTGAGTGGTGAAAACGTCAAGTGCCACCATAGGTATACATAAAACATTTAACATATGGCATATTCTTTTTTTGGGGGGGGGGTTTCGAGACAGGGTTTCTCTGTGGTTTTGGAGCCTGTCCTTGAACTAGCTCTTGTAGACCAGGCTGGTCTCGAACTCACAGAGATCTGCCTACCTCTGCCTCCCGAGTGCTGGGATTAAAGGCATGTGCCACCACCGCCTGGCCATATGGCATATTCTTGAGCTGTCTGTTAACCAAAAGATAGCATGGTTTAGAGGAATCTTTATAAGCTGTTAGCCTTCAATTTTAACTCCAGAAAATAAATAATATACACAATACATGTACATATAATATGTACATAATATATATTTTAAATTGAGCTTTTCTGATTTATCCTTGTCATTTTATTTCTACATATAAATATTTATTTTTAAATCAGTTTGTCATTGTCTCACTGTAGCTGCCATTTATTATTATTATTTTTTATTCTTTGGGAACCTAGTCTGTTTGAATGCTCTCCTTCATAGACCTGGAGGGAAGGGGGAGGACTTCCTACAGGACAGGGAACCCTGACTTCTCTTTGGACTGGAGTGGGAGGGGGAGGGGAGGGGGGACAGAGGGAGGGAAATGGGAGGAGGGGAGGGGAGGAGGTAAAAATTTGTAAGAAAGAAGAAGAAGAAGAAGAAGAAGAAGAAGAAGAAGAAGAAGAAGAAGAAGAAGAAGAAGAAGAAGAAGAAGAAGAAGAAGAAGACAAACTACCTTTTTTTTAAAAAAATTTACATACCAATCCAAGTTCCCACCTTCCCATTCCCTGTACTTTAACCTCCATGCCACCCCACATCCACTCCTCAGAGAGGGTAAGGCACATTGCTTTGGGGAAGGTCCAAGGCCCTTTCCACTATATATCTAGGCTAGCAATGTATCCAACTAAAAAGAATGGGTTCCACAAAGGCCAGTACAAGTAGTAGGGAGTGGACCCCACAATCTTCCCCAAGCATAAAACTGTCACCCATACTCAGAGGGTCTAGTTTGGTCCTATGCTGGTTCCTTCCCTGTCTGACTGGAGTTGATGAGCTCCTATTAGCTCAGGTAAACTGTTTCCGTGGGTATCCCCATCATGGTCTTGACCTCTTTGTTCATATTCTCACCCCTCCCACTCTTCATCTAGACTTTGGGAGCTCAGCCTAGTGCTCCACTGTGGCTCTCTGCCTCTGCTTCCATCAGTTGCTGTATGAAGGCTCTGTGGTGACATTTAAGTTATTCATCAATCTGACTATAAGACAAAGCCAGTTCGGGCACCCTCTCCTCTATTTATAGGTGCCATTTTTTAAAATAAATTTATTTATTTATTTTGTATCCGGGCCACAGTTTCTCCTCCCTCCTCTCCTCCCAATCCATCGTCCCACCCTCCACACTGTTCCTACCTACCTTCCAATCCACTTCTCTTCCATCTTTGTTTAGGAAAGGGCAGGTCTCCCAAGATTAGCCTCTAAACCCAGCAAATCATGTTGCAGTAAGTCTAAGTTCCCATGCATTAAGGCTAGGCAAGGTCACACAATATGAGGAGTAGGGTCCCCAAAGCCAGTAAAAGAGTCTGAAACAGCCCTTGCTAGTGCTGTTAAGCATCCCTCAAGAAGATTAAGCCACACAGCTGCAACATATGCAGAGGGCCTAGGTCAATCCCACGCAGGTTCCAGTATCTGTGAGCTTCTGAGAACCCAGGTTAGTTGATACTCTAAGTTTGCTTGTGGTGTCCCTAACCCCTCTGGCTCTTATGATCCTTTCTCCCCGTCTTGTGCATGATTCCCAGAGTTGAGCCTAATATTGGCTGTGGGTCTTCATCTGTTTCCATTAGTTGCTGGATGACGTTTCTCATGAAGATTGGGCTAGTCTCCAGTCAGATCACAGGAGATGGCCAATTTAGGCTACATAACTTCTATTGCTAGGTGTCTAGACTGGGGTCTTCCTTGTAGATACCTGAGAGCTCCAATTGTGTCAGGTTTTTACTGAAACCATAATAGTTGTGATTTTATACCTCCTGGTATGAATTACCTAGTCGTTAGGATGACACCTACCCTTATTCTGCCACCTGCATCAGTCCTGTGAATGGTCAACTTGTGCTCCTGGTCCACCTATCATGTCGCTCTTGCTATAGAAACGCATCTTCTTGACAGCAGTTCTCATAGAAAAGTGTATTTATAAAGTGACTAGGATGTCAAATATTCATTCCATTTTAAAAATTTAATATGTTCTCCTGAGGCCCGATTACAGAACATTTTAATGCTTACAAATTTCTTCAGTAGCACAGTACTGGTTTGTTTCCTAGGAAACAAATGCACTTATACCAAACTGTACACATCCTTAATCACTAAATCCTACAACCTCCCCATGAAGAGACAATTTTTGAAAACTGTTTTTATAGGAGTTACCAGCTACAATATCACTACAGGTAGATTTCCAAATGTGCCACAGCAGAAAGACTATTTCAATATAAATTAAAATATAAGATACAGATTTTATGAAACAATGATAATTTGGAATAGTATATTCTTAATTAGGTGAACTGCATGTATAAATATGAAGTGAATTTGAGACATGCACTCACTTGCTTCTGTTGTTATCCTGCATTTCCTCTTTTTCATATGGAAAATCTAGAATACTTATTATTCTATTCAAGAAAAACTTGGGTTTTGGATGCCTTTCTTTCCTAAGTAAATCTTAACTGAAATCTAACTGAAGCCCAGAGAAAGGACAATGTGTTTTTAAAGTGGCATTTTAGCATTCAAGCCATTCATCTTCTTCAATGCAAATATAATTTTTATCTAAATGATTTCCGAAAAAAAATGAATTCATTTGACTATAGTGCTTCTAAGATCAGTGGGAAGCCCATCATCTTAATATTGAATCTGTAAGTCCTTTCTACTAGGGATGATTAACAGCTTGGTCAAGTGTTTATTTTACTTTAAGAAGAATATGTAATTTCCTGGAATAACACATATAGATTTCAGTCCATTTCCCTTTCCACAAGTCACATTTATGCCTTGAACTCGAAGGATGTAGCCTACCTCTATATCAGACCTCCTTCTGCACAGTAAGATGATAGCCTAGCAAGTTTTTGTAGTTTCATGAGCATATATCAGTCTGCTCCGTGATTCATTTATACTTGATACAAAAAACCATGCTCAGCCACACTGATAAGAAGCAATAATGGCGAATTACTTCCAGATGGCACTTTTTCTCACTACACGTGTGGGCTAAAATACCCCTGGGATGAAAGTTTCTATTAGTGCAGGGATGATCTGGTCATTTTGTATAATGTGTTTAAAGCCTCGGTCACATCTATTTGAGATAACTCCAGCCGTTCGACGAAGTGATTAGGTAATGAATATGTTTGGTCATTTACACATTCAGTTTTTACTTGTTTTCCCTAATCAACCAGGAAGCTAAAGTGAATGGAGGATAACACACATAAATGGGCTCATAATCATAATTTGATGTGACGGAAACTTAGGGTATATAAAATATTGATAGGTCCATGACACACAGTGTCCAAAAAGCTACTAGAATATTTCCCATATTCTAGTTATTCCTTCTTCCTAAACAGTGAAAAAAAATCACATATTTTGTCCTAAAAGAATCAATTGAAAGTTCAAGTAATATATGTTTTTAAATATAATATTGTCACTTTGATTCATTATTGTTGCTTTTCCATAAAACCAAGAATAAATATATTCCAATCAAAAGGAATCTTCAAATAAATAGTATATTCATAGAAAAGTATATATATATATATATAAGCATATATGTGTGTGAAAATATATATACACACACATGCACATACACGCATTCTGGAGGAGAAGAGAAAGGTGAGAAAAGCCAGACTGGTTGGAAACTTTGCTTATGAAACACTTTCTCAAGAACACCATAGAGTTCTATTTTACAGTTCCATTTTTTTAAATCTGGCTTTTGTAAAATTATTATTCAAGCTCGAGATTATGATGCTAAGATATTATTTGAAGCAATAAATGGCCAACAGTAATTGAGTTTAGTTTAGAATAAGGAATCATAAAATAAAAATATTTTTAGAAAGAATTCTATCATTAAGATTCACTATTATTTGCATCTTAATTTTACCAAATATGCAATTAAATAGAGTATAATTCAAAAGTTTAAAACTCTGCTATTGACCCTTTTCTTAACATCTCAGAATAGAGGCCAGAGAAGAAAATAAAATTAAAGAAAATCAGCACCAAAATATAGTCACCATTGAACTTAGTTCAATCTAAACATTCATGTTAGACATGGGGAGCTTGGTAAGACATTTGCACATGTCTAATATCCCCTTCAGAAATCTCAATGGAAGGTTGTTCCAGTGCTTGGCAAAGGCAAACATTTTTCAAATATCATTTAATGAATGACAAATTATGAAGTATCTTCATCCTTTATGCATAAGAAGTGATATAAATATTAATTTCTTAATAATTCAGAGGACATTTATCTAGTCTACGATTCAGAGCACAACAAGTATTTTCATAATCAGATGTCTTATTTCTTTTAACTCTCTTGGTCAGTGATGAAAATACAAATTGCAAATTAGAAAGTGCTTTGAGGATAGAGTTCAGTAAGGGAATTGTTTCAAGGTAAGTTTTCTTTTAATTTCACTCATATTAATTAGTCTTTGTTAGAAACCATGAAAGCAAATGCTGGCTTGAGGTTTTACCTACAGAATATTTTTTTTTATTTTATTCTTTTTTAATTGAAATTTCTGCCTCCTCCCCGTTTCCCATTTCCCTCCCCCTCCTCCCACATATTGCCTCCTCCCCTCACTCCCCTCCCCCTATCTCCACCCCTCTTCTCCTCCCCCCACTCCATTCCCCCTCCCTCTCGATACTGAAGAGCAGTCCAAATTCTCGGCCCTGCGGGAAGACCAAGGTCCTCCCACTTCTATCTAGGTCCAGGAAGGTGAGCATCCAAACAGGCTAAGCTCCCACAAAGCCAGTTCATAGGAAGCTTCAGAGTTGCTGAGGAAAATGACTCAGTGATTAGGAGCACTTGTTGCTCTTGCAGAGAACCCAAGTTCAGTAACTAGTTAATGACAGGGTGATTCACAACCATCAATAACACCAGCTCCAGCAAATTCAATGTAAAGTTAAAATTTAAGAAGCCATCCACCGGAAATCAGAACCTCTATGTTTATATTACCAGGTTGTCCAAATAAAGCATAGCCTGTAGCTGAATGAGATAAATTTTAATAAGAAAGAAAATGGATTCAAATCTGAATATCAACTTAAATATATCAATTGAAATAGGGTAGATACATTCTCAATTGGCAATGCATTTCAATTTAAGATTTTAAAAAATTGATTCTGTGCTTCGATTTATGATGATGAATATGGGTTTCAGAGAGGTTTTATTATTTTTAATACATACATGATTTTCTAGAAAAGCCCATAAGGACCTAAATACAGAAAACCACATGGAAACACCTTGTTTACTAACCAGGATTGGATGAGTCATTTTAGTTCCCAGGAAACACAAAGGCATTGCCATCCCTGGGTTTAAGGGACTCAGTTTTCTTAGCACTCACTAGCCTTGGACTGACTGCTTATCACTATAAATTGTCCTTAGTTTGAAAAGAAACTTTTAATATTTAAAATTGTTGGTCTCGGCAGCAAATGATCTCCTCCCCCGAGGAAGTGCGCTAGGTTGTCCCTGCTCCTTGTCGCCTTTACAGGGGCTGCGGTATTGAGAATGAGCAGGGACAGGAATCCGGCCAGCAAGCCCACGCCAGTGCAGGACGTGCAGGGCGATGGGCGCTGGATGTCTCTGCACCAACGTTTCGTGGCAGACAGCAAAGACAAGGAAGCAGAAGTCGTCTTCATCGGGGACTCCTTGGTCCAGTTAATGCACCAGTGTGAGATCTGGCGGGAGCTCTTCTCTGCACGCACTTAACTTTGGCATTGGTGGGGATAGCACACAGCATGTACTCTGGCGGCTGGAGAATGGGGAGCTGGAACACATCCGGCCCAAGATCGTGGTGGTCTGGGTGGGCACCAACAACCACAGCCATACAGCAGAGCAGGTGACAGGTGGCATCAAAGCCATTGTACAACTTGTGAACAAGCTGCAGCCCCAGGCGCCGGTGGTTGTGCTGGGCCTGCTTCCGAGGGGCCAGCACCCCAGCCCACTTCGGGAGAAAAACCGACAGGTAAATGAGCTGGTGCGGGCAGCATTAGCTGGCCACCCCGGAGCCCACTTCTTAGATGCAGACCCCGGCTTTGTACATTCTGACGGCACCATAAGCCACCATGACATGTATGATTACCTACATCTGAGCCGCTTGGGGTACACACCTGTTTGCAGGGCTCTGCACTCCTTGCTTCTTTGTCTCCTGGCCCAAGACCAGGGCCAAGGCATCCCTCTGCCAGAGACCACACCCTAAGCATCTTCCCTTTCCATGGCATTAAAGTCTCCTCCTCCTGGAAAAAAAAAAATTGTTGGTCTCTGGGATCTAAGTCAATTCTACAGCCATAGAGTTTGATTTTTATGGACATGCACCAAGGTCCATCGGCCAAGGATGGTATCCATGCTGTCTGTTACCCCGGGGAAACTTCTTTTTCTCTCCAAAGCTTCATTAGTGATTGATCTCCAATCTGAAAGGTAATCATATCTATTTATAGAATGCAAAACTCAGCCACATGGGACATTTCGTTTGACAGAAAAATACACATTTCAAGGTGACTAATTCATAACTTTCAACATTTTTAAAAAAATTCTGGAATTGGAGATATTCGAGCAAGAAATGGCTTTAAAACAAAACTGCACTAAGTTTAGAAGTGTGTAGCCCATATCAGAACCTTTTGTATGATAAAAATAGGGGGTCTGTACCTGTGACCAAGTTGCACAAAACCTTTTTTATTAAAGGGAATAATTCGTTCTGCTCTGTATTATTCAATTATTTTACTCAAAAGAAGGAAAAAAGAAAAAGAAAACAAGCCAAACAACTTCTATCAACCAAAAAATAGCACATGAAAAATACAATAAATGAACAATGTCACACACATTCTTATATCACGATTAATGATAAAAATTGATTGTACTCTCATATTTATAACTGTTTTGTGAAGAAGACAGATCTCAAAAACCTCATTACATTAAATTAACTACCCTGTGGATTTTTCAAATCATGAAATAATTTCACAGTCATAAAATAGTGTAGTTTCATCTAAACTTGGCTGAAGTAATGTTTTAAAGTCATATGCTCCCAATTGGAAAAATCCAATTTTATTTTATTTTTAATTTTGAGAAAATCCTACAAGATTACCCAGTTTCATTATATCCAAACTCCATTCCTCCCCTGAACTTCTGCTTTCCCCACTTCCTCTCATATTCACTATCTTTCTTCCCTATTATAACATTTTTTTTATTTTTCCATTCAAAAATTTACACTTCCTCCCCTCCCGCTTCCCCACTCACCCTCCTACCTTCCCCTCCCTCCTTAAGAGAGAGCAGGGAACTTTGCCCTGTGGGAAGTCCAAGCCCCCCCCCCGCCCCCAACACACACACACACACACACACACACACACACACACACACATCCAGGCCTAGGAAGCTTTGCATCCAAATAGACTAGGGTCCCAAAAAGCCAGTACATGCAGTATAAAAAAGTCCCATGCCTTTATCAATGGCTTCTCAGTCAGCCCCCATTTTCAGCCACATTCAGAGTCCTGTTTGATAACATGCTGATTCAGTACCAGTCCAGCTGGATTTGGTGAGCTTCCATTAAAACAGGCACACTGTCTCAGTGTGTGGATCAACCCCTCGCGGTCCAGACTTCCTTGCTTATCTTCTCCCTCCTTCTGCTCCCTCGCCCTATTATTGCTTTTACATTTACATGCTTGCATGTGTTATGAATATATGTAAGTGTATATAATGCAACCACCTGGCTGAGTCAATCTCATGTCGTTTGAATGAATATGCATTTAAGGCTAGCCTTTTGCAATTGAATAATCTAGAAAGGGACTTTTCCATGGAGAAGACCGATTCCTCCTCCCTCAGAAAAATGTGGAGCTTTGTCAGATTCCCCCCATTGAGTTTGTTATGTCAACTGGTGCTGTCACTGTGTAAGGCTTGTTTAGGTAGACATACTGTAGAAATGTCATGAGTTCAGATTCCCTAACATAGAATAAAAGATAATATCTCACATTAGATATCCTTGTCCTCTCTGTTTTTTTACAATTTTTTTCTGCCCCTTTTCCCTTAGCTTTACATGTAAGAGTTATGTTATGCATTCAGCCAATTGGAGATTTCTGTGAGGATCCCAACCTGCAAAAGAAAAAATAAAAATAAAGCTTCATTGATGAGGGCTAACAGTTACACACATCTGTATATATAAGGATATATAAGTATTTGGGATGAAGCTAGAAATTATGATGGTTTAGGAAAGTGGCAATTGTAGGCTCTCCTCTAGGGTCCATGACCTCACCAGCCACAGGTAACAGGCATGGGTTCACTCTGGCTTCAAGTTCAATTAGACAGTTATTGGTTACTGACAAAATATAGATGCTACTATGATACGCTTGGGGATAGTTTGCAATGCTCACAGTCCTTACCTCTGGGTCAGACTATTGATTGCTTTCCTCCCTTAGTAGCTTAAAAAGCAACATAGTAAATTTCTAGGCATGTTTCTGCTTGATTCCTCCAATTCCTGTGTCCAAAGTAATTCTTATCTTCAGCAAAAGTCTTACCTCCCAGTTCTGCAAGGCAACAAAAGGCAATGGCAATAGCCTATATCATTTGGGAAGTCTCTAGGGCTACCCCGAGGAATAACTTAAAGGGAAGTTTTCCATGTCTGACACTGGAGTTTTGTTTTTGTTTTGAGATAGTCTGTGGTTCTTGAGGGGAGCATTATCACCTCAGGAGATAAAAATTCATTCAAAACATATACATATAAATTATTATGTAAAAATATATAATAGTACATATATGGCTATGCTTATATGCATATATGCATTTATTTTCAAATGTTTATGTTATTTTAGGTATTTGAGGGTTTGCTTGCTCCTGAGTGTGTATGTCCTGCATATGTCCTTGGCTTGTGCAGAGACCAGGAGAGCACTGGATCCCCTAGAACTGTAGTTACAGAATGTTGTAAACTGGCCCGTGAGTGCTAGGATATGGACTCAGGTCCTCTGAAAGACCTGTAATTATTCTCACCATTTGGACAATCACTCCAGCCTCATTTTATGTGTGTTTTATAAGTAAACAAAATGAGATGCTTCACTATGGTTTTTTGAGCATCATTTGTACAATACCCCTAACTACTCCCTTCCCCTTTCTATTATCCTTCCTCCACTTTTCCCAGTTAAATCACCCCAACCCTTCTCCCATCCCTTCTTCCCCCTCCATAACACCTGTATCCTCCTATGCCCCTCCACAATGTACACTTACATCTAAATATTTGGACCTCTGGTCCACAGATGAGAGAATATGAACTGTCCGAATTTCAGTCTCTGGGTTGCCTCACCCAATGTAACATTTTCTTGTCCACCTATTTACCTGTAAATTAAGTTATTTCATTTTTCTTTACCACTGAGTAGCATTTTTGGTATGAATATTCAAATTTCATCATCCACGAATCAGTTGAATTTAGACAGATTATAGTCCTAACTATTGTAAATAGAATAGTGATGGCATGGGTTTGTGGAGTAGAATGTTCGGTTCTTTGATCATATGCCAAGACATGGCATAGCTGGGTCATGTGGTAGATCTATTTTGCCTTTTTGAGAATTCTCCACACGTATTTCCACAATAATGGTACCAGTTTTCAATCCCATCAACAATGAAAGGTTTCTGCTTTTTCAACATCCTCAGCAGAATTTTTTGTCCAATTCTTAACCTCAGTAATTCTGATAAAATTTAGAGTAGTAGTTAGCATTTATCTGCTTTCCAAGACAGTTGAATGCATTTGCAGATGTTATTTTGCTATTTTTCTTTTGTTTATTCTCAAATCTCTGTTCATATCCACATCATACTTTTTAGTTGAGTCGTTTGTTTTCTTCACTCTGCTTTTGGAGTTCTTTGTATATTATAGATTTTTTTCACATGTATAGCTGAAAAGGATTATCTCCCACTCTCCGCTTTCTTCTTATTTAAATAATGCTTCCTTTTGCTGTACAGAAGCTTTTTAGTTTTACGAGGTCATTTTTGTAAATTGTTCGTCTTGACTCCTAGGTAAATGTAGTCTTAGTCAGAAAATTATTTTCTATACCTGTACTTGTAAGGTACTTTCTGTATTTTCTTACAGAGGTTTCAATGATTCAGGTGTCATTTGAGATGTATGATACATTTTGAATTAATTTTTGTGTATGATAATGGATGTGTATTTAATTTCATTCCTCCACAAATGGACATCATGTTTCCTAGCATCATTTGTTGATGATGGTATCATTTATCTTGTGTATTTTTGTCATCTTTGTCAATTATTAGAAACTACTGTAGGTACATGCACTGTTTGGTTCTTCTATTTTATTTCATTGATAAACATTGCTTCTTTTGAAACCAGCACCATGCTGTTTTATTACTATATCTCTATAGTATATCTTGTTGTAGGTTTTTCCTCCAGCATTGTTTATTTGCTCAGGAATTTTTTTTTGACTCTCTGTGATGTTTCGTAGATCAATAGGATTTTTTATTTTTATATTTATGTGAATAATATCACTGGGATTTTTGGGAAATACATTGAATCTAAAAATTGCTTTTGATAGTGTGGTCATTTTCACAATATTTATTTTATCAAATATTTATTTCATCAGCATGTGTGCTCTTTCTATCATCTATTGCTTGTTGTAAATCTTTTTCAGAGATTCAAGGTTTTCATTGTACATGCCTTCCACATGCTTATTTAGGTTTACTCATAGATATTTTATTTTTCTCAAGGTATTTTGAATGGGAGTACAGTACATTACAACATATTTCTTGGCATGGCTGTTGTTGGTACATAGAAATCCTACTGTTTGTCTAAGTAAAGTTCTTATCCTGTTATTTGCTGAGAGTGTACATAATTTCTGGCATTTTTCTGGTGGAATTTTTGAGATATCATTTTATCTGCAAATAGGGATAGTTTCATTTCCTTTCATATTTGTACCCTTTAACTTCCTTCTTTTTTCTTAGAGCTTTAAGTACTATATTGAAAAGGAGTATGGATAGTGGACAACCCATACTGTCCTGATTTTGATTGGATTGCTTTCATATTTTCTCCATTTAGAGTGATATTGCTGTTGGTTTGTTAACTATCATTTTTCTCTGTTAAGTATATTCCCTCCAGTCTAAGACTTTTTTCATGAAAGCATATTGGCTTTTGTCAAAGGCATTTTCAGCATCTATAGTGGTGGTCATATAAAAATTTACTATTTTGTTACTTGTTTTTAGGTGGGTTTATGTGATTTATAACATTCATATACTTATGTGTGTTGAATTATCCCTTAATCTCTGGTAAAAAGTCACCTTGATTGTGGTGGATGATTTTTTTGTTACTGGTGATGTTTGCATGTGTATTAATAATTTATATTAACCTGTAGTTTACATATTTGTTGTTGTGTATTTACCTGGCATATATATTAAAATGAAACTGTCCAGGTACAAATATTCTAAAATTGTTCCTTCTATTTATGTCTCTTTTTAATAATTTAAAAAATATTGATTATAGATATTCTTAGAGAGATTGGTAAAATTCCGATGTGAATCCATTAGGCTCTGGATTTTTACTCAGTTGACAGACTTTTATTACTGTTCCATTTTTCCTTAGTTGTTATGGGTTTAAATTACTACAGCACTTTTCTTGGTTTAAGATTGTTGAAGTTCTGTTCTATGTTATTTTCTGTCTTCTAGGTTATAACGTGAAGATTTGGACCTTTTGTGCTACTTGTATTTCATGTATTTTCTTTTTCTGATTTTTCTCTTTTCATTTTTTTTAAATATTTATTTATTTATTATGTATACAATATTCTGTCTGTGTGTATGTCTACAGGCCAGAAGAAGGCACCAGACCTCATTACAGATGGTTGTAAGCCACCATGTGGTTGCTGGGAATTGAACTCAGGACCTTTGGAAGAGCAGGCAATGCTCTTAACCACTGAGCCATCTCTCCATGGTCACATCTGTCTACTGTATCTTCAAATTTTGACAGTCTGCCGTCTCCTAGATCCATTCTACTTGTACAACTTCCTCTTGTTCCTTTCTCTAAGTAGGATACTGAATTTTTCAATTCCAATTTTCATTTCTGTTTGTGTCCTCCTCATGATTTCTATCGCTTTTACTAAATTCAATTCTCAAATTCTGAATTGTTTTTGTCATTCATTCACCATATATAACAGTTTTCTTGGAAAATACTCAGGCATTTATTGTCATGCCCTGTATGTTCATTGAACTGTTTGTTTCTGTACTATTTAAACACTTTGGATTCTTTGATCAAGTTTATAGACATCATTTTATTATTTTTTAATATTTAATAATTTTTTGAAGAATCTTACAACAAAAAACTTCTTTTCAATCCTGTGTCCCATTATTCATTTAGATGATGTTCATTCAAGAACATTTCTAAAGAGTTGGGGGTACAGAGTACTGTTTTGCTCTTTTACAATGTTTGTGTTGTTAATGTTATTTCAGTATGTGGACTCCATTCCTTGGCTGTATTTCTCACATCAGATTCTAGTCTCTATCAGACTGGGCAGATACAAAAATTAAATTACATGATTTAACCTCAATCACACAGTTTCTGTACCACCTTTGTTTGGTGAGCTTTAAACATCCTACCACATCAGCATCATTTCTAGAATCCTGGACTTATCTCTGGCCCTGCTTTGTACCATCTCCCTTTCTCAGGCCTATTTCCATACTACTAGTTCCACTTCCACAGTGTTGTCTGCTCAGTTGCTAAAAATACTGACCACCAGCACATCCCCATAGTCTCAATCCTAGCTTTGATCGCATAGATCCTACACAAGTTTCCCTTCGTAAGTACTTTCAATCTCTACACTACAAAGCCTAGCTCTAGATGCATAGCTCACACACAATCTTTGCTTGAAGAGATCTTCCAAACAATTCCTCAAAATCCCATCTCAACTTGAAGTTGTTAAGAGTAGAAGAAAATCATGCCCTTTATGAGAAATTTTATGTTAAGATATTTTATTTACTTGATATAAGTCATGATTACTAAAAATAAAATCAATACCTAATATTATAATTAAGATACTAGTAATCAATATCAAATTTGAAAAATTAAACCGATTTGAGATAAAATAAGCATATGAAAACAGTTTGATCACTGCATTTCTGAGTAGATTCATAAAAAAAAAGTACCTTTATTTCACTTATCATCAGGTGAACCCTGACAATTCTAATAATGATTGGTCCCAAGAATGAGGACTCGATTGTAATTACTGCCATCAAAACCAAGAAGCAAAGCCTACAATCTCATAATCCAGCTGAAACCCAGAGGATTGTGAAGGTGCCTTGAAGTCAATCCTGCCGTTGACGAGAAATCAATGTGCATGGATAAGAATGCTGTGATAAGTCTGGTGTGACTTCATATTGAGTTCAAAAAAGGAATTAAACATCTTCCACCAACTATTGAGGTGATTGCTAACAAGGTCAGCAGATGAAGTTTGCAATAAGTAGTGTTTGGGGAAGAATTGATATTCTTTAGCTCACGTCAAGAAATAGTAATATTCATAATATGGGAATCCAAATTTAGAAGAAATTCTAAATACTATGTAGATGAAATCAATTTCTCTTTAATATTATTATATTTCAGCAAATAGACTTAATGAACAATACCATCAATCTTTAACTTAATAATCCATATACAATATGATGTATTATTTTCATATAATATATATTAATAAATATACAAATTGTAAAACACAACCTTGCTTTGAAGAATGTCCTCCCACCATGGCTGATGTAATTCGGTCATTTACAGGTCTGTACCTGAGAATGCCTTTTTGGGCCAAACTAGACAGCACTAAAGTTACACCTGCTGCATATTCCTCTCCACCAGAGTTTATAATCTTGCATCCATTTACTGCAGTTCTTATGTCCCTGACTAATGCATTTCTGCCAATCCAATGGCATCCTACCTGAAGTGATTGAGCTCATGCATGAGCAAGCTGGTTTCTCTGGCTGTGTTTAGTGTTCTCGCATTCCAGGTCCCTTTTGTAATTCTTGTTGGGCATGAGGAAGTGCCTTTCCTGTCCATTTCTATCATCTTCTCTCCCCCCACCCCACTTTTGGCATTAAGAGAGAAGCATCATCTGTCCTGCTCTTGGGACATGGAGGTACTTGGACACCGTCAGATTCTGGGACTTTAACCCAGGTGTTTTTGTTAAACTTGTCCATATTGGGTTTTATGGTCTGAGTTGATGAAGACAACTGACCACTTTTCTTCCTCTTCATGTTTCTGTTTCTGTTATCGCCATCCAGGAGACAGCTACAGGGGGACACCCCCCCATCTCCCTACCCCATCCAAATTGATGTATTTTTTTATTTTTCTCTTTAAAAGCAAAGCAAATATCTTAACAACAGATTAACAAACAAAAAACCACAAAAGACAAGTAAAGCACCCCTCAAAAAAGCATAAAATGCTCCCAGAGACCATTTTGTATTAGCCATCCACTCCTAAGTAGTTGCTCTGGAGTGGGATTAATACACTCAGTGACTTTCCATTGGAGATAATTGATTTTTTTCTCTCCCAGTTGGTGTCAATTGAAAATAGTTTCTTGTTTAGGAGAGGGACGTAACACCAAGTGGCCCATCTCTGTTCTTGGATTTTTGTCTACGTTTGAACTTGTGGAATCTTGTGAGTGCTGTCGCAGTCTTTGTGTGCTCATGTGTGCATCAGTCTTATTATATCACAAAGATGCTGCTTTCTGGGGTGATCCACCACTTCTGGCTCTTATAATCTTTCCAACCCCTGTTTCTCAGATATCCCTGGTGCTTAATGGGAAGAACTTGAAAACATCCCAATTAGGTCTTAGTTCTTCAAAGTCTCTGATTGTTTGCGTATTGCCCATTGTGCTTCTCTGTGTTAATTATCATCTACTGTAATAAAAAGGTCCTCTGATCAGGGTTGAGTAATGTACCAATATGTGTATTGCAATATATCATTAGGAGTTATATTATTTATGTGTTCCCTTAACAAAATAATACTAGCCGGTTTTCTGCCAAGCTCATGATTTAGTTCATCTCCAGTTCCTGGACAATTTAAGAGTCAGGTATGGGTTTAATCTCATCGAGTGGGAATATAAATCCAACAAAAAGTGGATGTTTATTCCTTTACCATTTGTGTCATGACTGTATCCGTGTATCTTTCAAGTAGGTCACTATTCTAGATTGCATGGTTTCTAGCTGAGTGATGTTGATTATGTTTTTCTCCTCATATATATTTAAAAATATTTATACACACATATATAATATGTATGTAATACAAATATATAAATATAAATTTATGTGACCTTCATATTTATATAAAATTATATACATACTTTTTTAATAAAAATACAAATTTCTGCATCACATTTGACTTTTCAAAAATCCTTAGTTATTTATATATTTTTCTTTTCTCTCTGCATATTCCCTTTTCTCCCCTCTTCTTTCTTTTTAAAACTTTTAAAAATTAAAATATATAAGTACATGATATTTTCTCTTCCTTTTTCTATTTCTAACCACTCTCATATTTTCTGTCCCATTCTCTATCTCTTGAAATCATGGTTTCAGCATTTAGTTGTTATATTACACACACACACAGAGAGAGAGAGAGAGAGAGAGAGAGAGAGAGATACACACTACCTTAAAGCAACTTCTCTAGTCAATTTAGTGATTTGCTGTTACCTGTTAGTATATTGAACACTAAAGTTAAAATAGGGTTCAACTCTTTATTTTTAAGAAGCTAAAATTATGCCACCAAGTAAAGTCTTTAATGTCAGGTTGCATCTTGTTGAATCATTGGTCAAAGGGGCCATTGAACCCCCTAAACATCACAAACTATTGGCTATGCTTTTGACTATGCTCTATAATCTGAAGGTTACCTATATTATCAAAGTGAAGAAGTTGAGGAGGTGCCTAATTTGAAGCTTTACCTCTATTGATTCGTTCATGATGCTTGTAGGTACTCTGCCTACTTCTGGAGGAGAAGGATAATCATTAATATCACATAGCTACAAACCGTGCAACAAATAATAGTGATCTGCTTTCAAGATATAACGCTGCAATGTTATGGGAGTAATGAATTATTCTTAGATTGGATTTAAGGCACACTTAAATGTTTCAAGTGATGGAACTACACACTAATGTGTCAAATTACCTTAGAGGACATAGGTTACAGGCCTCAGAGAATGTCTAACTCCCTATTATTCTGCAAAAAGACACAGCAATAAAATGACTTCTAATGATATACTGATACATCCATATATTAGTGTCTTACTGAACCCTCATCAGAGAATCTTCTTTCAGTGGAAAAAAAAAAAACTCAACACAGAGACCAAGAACTTCGCAATACACAGAGTAAGAGACTTTTAACACCCAGTCTTAACTGGGATGTTTTCATCAATCCTCTATATTCATGGCTCAGGGATCCATGTAGAAAAGAGAAGGGAACAATGGGTGGAACAATAAATTATAATAGCCAGAGATGAATGATGACTTCAAAAAAACAGTATCTTCCAGAAACAACAGGACTAATGCATATGGAATTCCTAGAGACTATAACAGCTCTCAGAAGACCTGCACAATCTCAAACCTGATGGGATCCCAGGACTGATGGAGGCAAGTGAACACAGGGGCCAAGGCCTAACCAAGTAGGTATCTGTAATTGATATCTACCAGCAAAGGGAAATCTGCTTTTTGATAGATCATTCCTGGCTACAGAGACCACATTTCATGACACAGTCCATGCCTGGGAGAAGTTAGCAAACCCGAAATGAACTCAGGGGTTTATTCCGTGGCCTTTTTATTTCAGTCTGGGTTTGTTTGTTTCTTCATTTTTTTGTCCAAATAGTCTTTTTGTTGTTGATTTTGATTTTTATTTTTATGTTTTCTTAGGTTTTTGTGTGTTTTATGCTTTTGTATTTTTTGGGGGGGTCTATTTGATATTTTTTGTTCTTTTTGAGTAAAAGAGGAAAAGAACATGAAATTGGCTCAGTACAGGGGTTAGGAAGATCTGAAAAGAAGTGTCTGTGTGGGGGAACAGACACATTCAAAACTACATGAAAAAATATAAAATATTTATACAAAAATGTATTAATCAAAAATAAATAAAACTTAAATTTAATAATAGGGGAAAAACCAAATTATTGTTTCCACATTTTGAAAAATGCTTTTGTGAGATACAAGGGAGTGTTCAGGATCTATAGAAAGATAAAGAAAATGAAAACAGGTGGCATCTTGTTTCCAGAACACAAGGTGAGGAAAAACTGATTTGGGGTTAGGTGTCTAAATTGAATCAATAGAGAAAATGGAAGGAATGAAGGCACCTATAAAATACCCAGCCCGTAGTTCTTTTAGCTGACTCCCAATTCAGGGCTCCTCCAATCTGGTAGGGAGCTGTTTGCAATAACGTTACTGTATTTACCTTCTCTGGACATCAGTCTTCTGTTTTTCCAGACATTAAATTCCTTGTCTGTCCGGTGCAAAAAGATCAGTGATCCCCAATAGAACCACCAGCATCACCATTATGTTTTTCAAGACCTATTTTTTGTTTTGTGTGTATTATGTCAGTGTCGATATTTTTTCTCTCCTCCTCTTAAATGTACAGCATATATACAATGCTACAAACAAATGTAAATCTTTCGCATGTATTTTCTTGTCTTATACTGGATTTTATGTATGATATATTGAAAACTTGTTGGCAATTTCTTCTTGATCACATTTCCTATTTAACATTTGAACCTTAGGAATTACATTTCACATTTCAATTCTTATGACTGTGTCTGTTGAGTTCATTTGGTGATGCGTAATTTTCTTCCTTTTGCATAGTACTTTGAACATGCCGATGAGAGCTGTTTCCACAGGGATTATCCTCATCTGATGTCCATCATCCGACTAGTGGTGAGGTTAACATCTAAGCCTTCTTAGGGACAGATTTTTCTTAACCACTTTTTCTTTCCTACATGGGTCACATTAGTGTTTTCCAAATACCTTTTGTTGGAAAATGCATATTTCAAATAATGCATTGGGACAACTCCCTAATCAAATCCTTGTCAATCCTAAAATTTTTGTCATTGTTTATAATTGTTGCTCTTTTTAAAATGATGCCCTTGAACTAAAACACCAAAATTTGAGTAATCTAGTTTATTTCCACAGAATACTTCTTGGTTAGCTCCTTAGTCTTCTAATGATTGGGCTGAAATTTCTGTCTACCACTTGTTTCATTTTTGGTGACTTCTTACAAAACTGTCTCCGATACAATATATGGACAGCTGCTGCTTCATCTCTGTAGTAATTTAACAACTCCTCAAATATGTAGTGGGCATAGACAAAACTGTGTAGATGTGGATGGTATTGCAAGTCTATAAGCACGTGATAGCTGAGCGATGGTGGCGCACGCCTTTAATCCCAGCACTCGAGAGGCAGAGACAAGCGGATCTCTGTGAGTTCGAGGCCAGCCTGGTCTACAAGAGCTAGTTCCAGGACAGGAACCAAAAATCTATGGAGAAACCCTGTCTAGAAAAATAAAAAAATAATAAAGCACGTGATAAAATATTTCAAAGTCCCCAGTGGACATCCTACACTAGAAATTTTACATTTAAATTTATGCCATTTTGTTCTATGCTCCCACTTAGAATATTGCTTTTTCTGGTAAAACAGAAGCTAACAGATCTAGTTCTTGTTTTTATAGATTTCTTTATGATTTTGAAATTATAGTATAATTATATAATATTCTCCTTCTTTTTCCTCCTGGCAAAGTCTCCCATACACCACTCTTTGTTCACTTTCAAATTCATGGCCTCTTTCCCTAGTAATTTTTAATACATATATGGAAGATAATTATTTTCCTGTTTTCAGAATTCCTTAGTTGTATGTAGTTCATGGTATTTTCTCTATCTTGTTCATATTGGGTTGAAAAATTTTAAGAATGTATTATTTATAATTTTTATGGAATTTCTATTCAATCTTTTAAAAAATTTTTTTGACACAACACATACATGCATATGTGTATATAACATTTGTCCATTTACTTTCCTCTTTCCAAATCTTACCTTGGACATTTTTCCACTCTCTTTCAAATTCATGGCCTCTTTATTAACTAATTGTTATTTAATACATGTGGGTATGTGTATACACATATATGTCTCAGCATAACTTGCTGAGTGCATATAATGTAGCTTGCATGTGCGTTTTCAACACTGATCAAATGGCACTGGAGAAACAACTGGTGTGCTCTGCCCTGAGGGAGTCCAACTCTCCTCTTCTCAGCTTTCCCAAAATTTTTATTGTTCTTTGTATAGCATTGTTTTGTTAATATTGATTTATTCGTATTGTCATGTCCATTGTTTTTGTCTTTGTTTAGCTCATGTGTGGGCTCACATTATTGAGACTTATGGCTGTAGCTTCTGATATTCCTAGGAGACACAGTGTCATAGCAAACTCCGTGATCCTCTGAATTTCACAATGTCACAGTGTTCCCTGAACCTTAGGAGTTTTGTACATGTATCCATAGGGACTTGGCACCACAACTCTGCATTTTTATTAGTTGTGGCTTAGTGTGTTTCTAGCTGTCTTGGTTTAGCTCTAGTTTTTTGTTAATTGGTTTCTTTTTTTGTTTAGTTAATTGCATATATATACATATATATGTGTATATATAAATATATATATAGTCAATTTGGATAACTTTTTTTTACACTGCATAAATTGAAACTAAGTACAATAAATATAAATTTTTTAAGTAAAAGTTTCTCAGGAACCTGTCTGGTACTTCAAGTGGTGATTCTTGGTGAGTTTTAGTTGAATTAGATGCTGGTTTTTAAGGCTATCATGATACAAAGAATGAAATGAAAATAGCACAAGATAAGACACCAGAAGTATAGTTGTGAGTGTCTCAGATTTAGCTATGTTTTAAACAAATATAACATAGGTTACTGAATATATTTTTTCTTCAATTCACATGAACTTGATTTGAAGAAATTTATCTAGTATTTGCACTGCTTTTAGATGGCAGCAGACTTTAGAATCCCTTTTTATATTTAGATGTAACATAGGGGCTCGGCTGCTTGATGGTATTTCTGTCCCACATGGTCCCCCAGCCATTTTATTCCCAGAGAAAATCACACAGAGATCTCCATAAGATTATAAACTGATTGGCCTATTAGCTCAGGCTTGTTATTAGTTCTCATCACTTATATTAACCCATTGTTCTTATCTATGTTAGCCACATAGCTTGGTACCTTTCTCAGAAGGGCAAGTAACATCTTGCTTCTTCAATGATCTGGGCAGAACTGAGCGAGAGTTTCCTTCTTCCCAGAATACTCCTGTTTTCCTCACCCCGCCTCTACTTCCTGTCTGGTTGATCCACCTATATTTCCTGCCCGGCCAATCAGTATTTATTTAAAACATGATTGACAGAATACAGACAACTCTCCCTCACCATTTAGATGTCCTTCTATAGAAATAAAAAGAACAAAGTGATTTTGAATAATGTAAAAATTACCATCATAACTTATGTTCTTTAAAATGTACAGTGAAAATTTTTAATAAATTTTGAAAATTAGTTAACATTTTCTCATCAAATATTGTTTCTATAATTCTCTCTTTTAAATTTTTTCTTCTTTATTCAATTAGGTATTTTTATTTTAATATGTAATTCATTATTTTATGTTTGAAATATTTATATGTGAATACCATTAAATATGATCATATCTAACCCTCACTTCTCACCCTCCACTCCATTAACTATCTCTCAACACATTTCCCTTTCCTTATCTTTATTTTTTTATAACCCTTGAATTCCAAATTCTGCTGGCTATATATGTATACTGTGTGGTTATGCACTGTACCACTAGAATTCTATCAGTACTTACAACTTTGAAAATGTATAATTGTTCCTTCCTTAGTAATCATCCATTGCCAAGTGTTCTGTAGTAAAGATTGGAGCCTAGGCTAGTTCATATCCTTTGATCTTGTGCAGATATCCACCCTGCTGTGATTTCATGAGTATGTGATTTCATGATATCCATACTATGTCCAGAAGACAGCATTTCACAGCACATTTTCCTGGTCTCTGGCTATTATTTTCTTTCTTCTTCCAATTCCATGATATCCTCTGAGTCTTAGTGGGAAGCGCATTATTATGGATGTCCTGTTTGGGGGTCAGCACTCAGCCTCATGGACTCTGCACCTTGACCAGTTATGTAGCATTCAATTTTACTGATGTCTGTGAAGGAACAAGAAGAGCAAAAAACACTCATTTGACCAAGGTTGAGATCAATGCCCAATGATGGATGTAAACACAAATCTTCAGAAAACACTTTGACAGTATTGCCATCTGGCATAATAACAACAGCAGATTCTTCCCTAAATTCCACAGCCTCCTCAGTCATGGGCATTTGTGAACAACAAAGAAAACTCTGTGTAGAAATCAAACATATAGAGGAAGCCTACAGATTGAGAGAAAAATATTTGTCAACTGCTCATCTGACAGAGGATCAGTGTACATAATATACAAAGAAATTTGTTTAAAAGTACTTAAGTTTATATTAAAGTACTAACAAAATCCTAATGATGATCCATCTTGTCTTTTTCTCCTCCTTTCTTTCCTCCCTTCCTTTCTTACCTTTCCTTTCTTTCTTCTTTCTATTCTTTCTTCTTTCTTTCTTCCTTCCTTTCTTCTTTCCTTCCTTCCTGTCTTTCATTCTTTATTTCAAGATACCCCTACATTTCTGTGTTAATAGAACACACAATAAAAGTTCTAGCAGGAGTTTGGAAGTCCTCCCCACTTCATGTTGCCTTGCTGTCACATGTGCTCAGTCATCAAAGTGTCTGATATTTATTCTTACCAAAGGTAGTATCATTGATCTGAACTGAATAACAAATGTCTTATGGATAACATACTTCCAAATAACTCGTGTAATATAATACGGTCTCTTCCCTTTCTGGACATCTCATTATTTATTTATGTATTATTCTTATACTTTATATCAAATTGAACTCTAGACAGTGATCACTTGGTGATAACACCTTTTCTCCATAGCTCTGCCAGCTACAAGTCCTTGATGACTGAACATACCAATTGTGAACACTGTCTTACAAATAGGACCAGTGTAAGGTTTCATCTCATGTCTTAGTCAGCTCTTTTAAAGCTATGGATAAAAATTTGTAATAATATACTTAAAAGAAGTAAAACAAATGGAACAAAATTACACAATCTAAATAATAATTTTTCATGATCTAGACACATTACCACAGAGGAAATTAGGATGCTTTTAAATTTTCCTGGGCACTCAAAACTGCTTATTATTGACTATAATCCAGATTTGCAAATGATATCCAGTGCTACTCTTAGCTTAAAGCCGACTTAGTACTCCATTTGTTACTGAGCCTGTTAGGCAGCAAAGGTGACCCATGTGCACAAACTTCACAGGTGATCCTATGTTTGGTGCATACCTGTTGCATTTCATTGCCTAATACGTTAACCAGAAATTCAAATATGATGTATTGATAATGTGAAATGATTTAGGAGCAATTAGTTAAGCCATGATAACACAAACAAAATTTAGCAAAATTTGTGATTTTCATATATACTTCAGATGTTGAGAACTGCCTATTTTAGTTATGGAAGTGTTTTCTCTTTTCCATGGAAACTTGAAAGAAAATATCTACATCTGGATATAGGTAAGTTTGTGTGGTTATATTCTATAGTTATAAATTTTGATATTTTTTAAATATTTAAAATTTTATATACAAACTTAGAAAGAAAAAAGTTACATTAATTATATGCATATAGAAGCTGCCATGAAGGATTCATGTACTCGTTGCTGATCAACCATTATGAATTATGTAGGTTTCAAAGAAAATATTTATGCCATTATAAAACTACAGTAAGCTCGACTCTTTTCCTAGGAAAAGCTAAAAACTAAAAATTGAATATAACTTTGTAAAACCATATTAGCATTTCTTATATAAAGGCATCTTTTGATCTTTCAGATCTTCTTACCTCAAGTTTTAAAATAAATACTCATAATATTGTAAAAATTATTCAAAAGAAAGTATTATTCAACATATTTATTTATCAATTTCTTTAATTATATTTAAAATCTGGTGTTAGTAAATCTCTTCTGTTAGAAACCAGTACCAAGGTTTTGCTTCCTTTTCAAAGTGGAATTTTATGTAGCTAAACAGTTCTGATACTGCTCCATGTGCTTGTTTGATATTTGCAAGTTTTACCACTTAAAATTATCCCCAGATGAAGAAGCATGTGTGACTGATGTCTGTGTACATGACCACAGAGGTCTTTAGGCTCTATGTGACCAGTTGTGTCACTTCGCCATGAACACAGCTAGTGCTTTAAAGGCAACAAACACAGGTGAATAAATGAGGAAATAAGAATCCTACCAGAAGCTGAATGTGCTGAATTTGCTTCATATGAACCATGGTTGACACAAGCAAGGTGGAATCAAAGAATGAAAATCTCTTGACAAGCCATGCTTCACAGTCCTGGCCACTGTGGATGGCCATGATTATCTGCAGACAAGATGACTGTGTGTAAATGGCATATATACACTTAAATTAAACACAGCAGGGTTGGAGTAATCTCTGTTTGCATTTTACTTTCTGTTAAGAAGGAAATTGCTTGGACTTGGAACATTTCATTTAATGGCATTTTTAGTTACCTTTTGTACTTCTAATGCCGGAGTTGAAATTCATTCCAAATTACCCGATAAGACATAGGAAACTTTGGTCGTTTTTTGTTTTTTTCTTTTTAATTGCAGTTGCTTCCTTACCAATTTTGCTAAATTAAATGTGTTTTAAAGCATCTCAGTTCTTGAAACTTAATTATCCAAATCTCTGGGTGAAGTATAACAAACAATGCATACCCCATTTATGTAATTTATTTTGCAAAAGAAAATAATGGAATGCAGTTGCGCTAATGATATACACGTTTCTGTATTTTTCTCCCTTTTCGACAACAACTTAGCAAAGCCCTATCATTTTGAAACAAAAGCTTTAAGGGCATTTTGAGGCTTGGATTTGTCCATTCTCTGCTTTTCAAAAGAGGTAGAGTGCATAATGGTGTATGCCTTTTGCAATCACGAAGGATTTTGATTCCTTCATTTTATCCTTCTATCAGTGAGTATTATTGACAGTTACACATAATAAGCTGTGAACAGAGATCATGGCTTGTAATTGTAATGTGTAAAGAAGAAGGAAAATGTTTAGATATTCGGTAGCTGAGGCATCACCAATTACATTTCAGCAGAATAACATCTGACTACCAGACTACTTAGGGTATAAAACTTTAATTTAAACTCGAGTATAATAAGAACATCTTTCATGTCCTCTTTATTCTGTAAAATAAAAAGATCTTTAGACCCATAATAATGCAGTGCTGTACATTTATCCTTCTTAACGCCATCAATTAATGATATTAGTTTTCTAAATTTTACTTGTTGCAACACTTGCATTGAAGCATGTTTCTTCTTCTCGTTGTGCTTTTGGAAGGTAGGTCTTGAGACCTTGTCTTTGAGATAGTAAATCCTTACCAGCCCATAAGTGATTGCACATGCAGACAAATAGGTAAGTAAGATTCAAGCCCAAACGAAACAAAACACCTCCCTTCACTAAATGTACAAACAAAAGCTAAATGACAGTATATCAACGAAAGTAGCTTTGCCTAAGAGCAAACACAGAAAAGTATGCTGTCTGTATGTGTCTTTATTATGTCAGCAAATGTCTCCATAACAATAAATATGTATAACTTATGTTTTTATTAGAGGAGTAGGTAGGTATTTGTATAAGAGGATTCTGAGTCTAAAAGGCAGGGAGTCTTGCTTTCAGATAGTACATGAAGCAAGAAGAAGCTAAATATCCCATTCCAGAAGGAAGTCAATTGGCTTCAGGTTTTCATTTCAAGACCCCCAAGGGTCCCAGAGTGGTTCTAAGTTTCAGGGTTCCTCATGATCTGCCTGTGTGACTCTGAATCTCAAACTCCATGGCTCTTAGTGCTACCCACCCCTAACCTTAGTAAAAAAGCCTTGTAACTTGACAATATGGATCTGTCTGAGAGAGCTGTGAAGATGACCACAACATAAGTAACCTATGGTGGAGCACTATTCTAAAAGTTAGGATGTCATTCTTTCATTGCATTTATTTATGTGTGTGCGTGCATGCAATACAGCATGTGTGAGGAAGAACCACAGGCACCTTATCCGACTCAGTTCTCTTCTTTCACTAAATGGATTCTGAGGATCAATCTCGAGCTATCGGGTTCGTTGACAAGTGTCTTTACCCCTGAGCCACTCTTTGGGATACAGAATGTCCTATTATTGATTGCTACTTCTTTTTATTGCCTTCTATGTGCAGTTGATTCACTTTTGATCATTGAAAGTTAATAGTCAATTTGTATTACTATTTCTATAAAAACATTTTGCCTTACTGACAACACATCTATACTTCCCTTTATCCTAATTAACTGATAAATGATTTTGTAAGTTATCACTCCATTAATCTCTTTTAAAACCAATGCAAAGCATACGATTGATTGCAGCAATTGTGAAGAATATTTTTGGTTCTTTACTGTTGATTTCAAAGAATAGAATCCTTCCTTTTGAAATAAATCACAATGCCTTGCATCACGGGACTCCTCTCTCTCTCTCTCTCTCTCTCTCTCTCTCTCTCTCTCTCTGTGTGTGTCTCTCTCTCTCTCTGTGTGTCTCTCTCTCTCTCTCCCCCTTCGTGTGTGTGTGTGTGTGTACGGTGCCTGTGATATGGATGATACATGTACGTAAGATGCATGTCTATGGTATATGTACACACATGTCCTGTGACCATGCTTTCAGAGGGCAGAGGAAGATATCCAGTAGTTTTCTCTCTCACTTATCTCTCTCTCTACCTTATGGTTTGAGACAGAGTCTTTTAATCAAACTAAATTTATGGTTTCAGTAAGAATGGTTGGTTAGTGTTTTCTCAGGATCCTCCTGTCCACTGCTGGGGTTATAGGTACATGTGGCTATTGCTGGCTTTTCTATGTTTTGAACTCATGTCCTTGTCCATTCAGGGCTAATTTTTCAATGTCTGGGTCATCTAATTACTTTCTTGAGTGAGAGCATTTTAGACAATACAATTTAGACAATAGAAGTAATGAGCCTATATTAAAATATTATCATCTCCTGTGATTATAAACATACATCATATAGATTGCATATTTATATGACATATAAATCTTATATGTAGAAAACTATATATATATATATATATATAAAATTTTATTTGTGATACTTCTTAAGGTTTTGAAAGAAGGAAATTTGATGACAAGACCTTAAAACTTTCCCCACGCATCTCTCTGAGAAATAGACTCTGCATCCCTGAGGCAACTTGCATCTTAGGAAAGCTGCCATGAAATTTAACATACACTGTTGTCACACTTTGGAACTTTATTTAACATTTCACTTTGGCCCAGTTTCATAACTGAAATCACCATTAAACAATAACGGTTAAAGCATAAATTTTTTAATGAGGCTGCACAAGAGATGAAATACATGAATGTGGGCACTGAAATATTGTCATGCTTAGGTCATATAAAGGAAAGTAGTAATGTATATGATTATTAATGCATTTATCACTTATGCATATTCACCATATACCCATCACACAATTATAAATTATACCTAGTATAATTAATTAAAATTAGTTTCTCCATTACTAGCACCTGCTTATTTATGCAGATCTCAGAATATCTGAATTTCAACTTATCCTCTCAGGTTCCTAGACATTTAAGTATGTTATTAGGAACTGTGATTATTCGGCACCCCAACACTCAGGTATCACCCAACTTCATTACTACCTGATTAATTAACCTGTTTAAAGTGTGAAAGTTGGCACCTTGTCATTAGAATCCATGGGAATAACTAATGAGAAACTATGAAATAATTTGTTCCTCAATTAAAAAAACCCGACCAAGGAGGTTTTATCTCATTATTCTTGCTTCCTGTTATCACCTATACAAAGCCAAGAAGATTTCGCAAACCCTACTGTCTACAGACAACAGACTAACATCTCAGGGAACATTTCACAGATCTTTAATAAAATGTGGTGTTATTCAACAGCAAAAGGTAAGGCAAGCAGTTTCCCCGGATAACATACATTACAGAGCATCAATGTGAGAACCAGGTACTTTGATCTCATACCTGACTCAGGTTTAAATTAGGTCTCTATGTAAGAAGAAAAAGGAAAAGGAAAAGACGTAATCTAGTTCAATTTAATCTGTGTAAAGGCTTTGGTAAAATATCACAAGAGGTAATTAGTATTAAAGTACTCTTAAATTATGACATTTCCATATATTAAGAAATGCAGCCCCAAGGCCAGATTTCTTTCAAACAGGACTGATTTTATTCCATGGCCAGATCATAGCAGTAGTCAAATAAAAAAAATTAGTGAATTAATTTCAATTGTGTTGTTTCATCCCGCTGACATTTATAAGGTCATAAATATCACAGAGCAATACTGAAGAATCAGAGGGACTGAAGGAAAGGTTTGTATAACACTTATAGGTTCACTCCCTACTTGTTAGTTGTTCGTGGAATTTACAAGATGAAAGGACACAATTTTTATTATTTAACATTAAATAAGTCACTCCTTTCCTCAGTGTTAAGGTCGGTATTCTTCATACATCTCACTCTTTATTATAAGTTCTATGCCAGGATTTCGGCTGTAGAACTCAACTGATGTAAAACAATCCACTGTTAGAAGTCCCAATAGAGCACCAACTGAACAACCATAACAAACATGCAGAGGACCTAGCACAGACCAATGTAGGCTCCATTGTTGCCTCTTGGGTGACTGTGAGCCCCTATGAGCCCTTACATATTTGATTCTGCGAGCCGTGTTCTCCTGATGTCCTTGACCCTTCTGGCTCTTATAATGCTCTTGAGCAGACTTCTCTGAGGTATGCCTAATTTTTGCTTATGGGTCTCTTTTTCTGTTTCTATCAGTTGCTTGATGAAGCTTCCCTGATGACTATTGGGCTATGCACATCTGTGAGTATAGCAGAATATCATTAGGAATCATCTCATTGGTTTTTTATTTCTTCTCTTTTTCTCCACTTTTCTTTGGTTCTATCCTAGGACTAGGCAATCCAGCCTTGGGTTCCTGGCCATCCTGGCAGGGTTGGGTAAGGGCTCCCAGTCATGGAGTGGTCCTCTACTTAGACCAGTCATTGCTTGACTACTCCTGCAAGTTCTACAATACCATTTTTTCTGCACATATTCTAAGCAGAAAATATTGCAAGTTGAAGGTTTTCCAACCCAAGGGTATTAATTACACCTATAAAAACACAGGAAATAAATAATTGCACCCCAGTAAAACGAAAAGTAGGGAAGCACACAAACACAGACATCACCACCACCACCACACCACCACCACCACCACCACCACCAAAAACAACAAAATAACAGGCTCTAACAGTCATTGGTCATTGTTATCTCTCAATAGCAATGGCTTTAACTCCTCAATAAAAGGACACAGACTAAGAAAATGGATGTAAAAACAGGGTTCATCCTTCTGCTGCAATGAAAAAAAAAAAAGCACATCTCAATGTCAAAGGCAGACATTACCTCAGAGCAAAGAGTTGTAAAAAAATTCCAAGCAAATGGACCTAAGAAGGAAGCTGATTTATCCATTTTCATATTTAACAAAACACACTTCAAACACAAATTAAGATATAGGGAGATATACAACTTTCTTCTATATTATAAAAATTTGCTGATAAATAACAATATATGAATGAACAAGATATTTGATGTTAATACTTGATACATGTTTAGTAACAATAATACATTAAACCATATGTGAGTTAGGATTTTTTCATATGCAAACAACTTTCACCTATTTTGAGGTTTTGTAGAATTATGATAATGTATTAATAAAAAAATGAAATCCAGTGGTGTTCACTCTATTGGACAATTTCATATTGATACAAAATTCCATGTATGATCATTCTATGCATTATATTGTTTCTAATCAGCAGGTAATAACATATGAACATTTTAAAAATCTAATCGACTTCATATGAAAAGCCTAACTACCTTTGACATCAGATTATAGAGTTGATTATGATGAAAGCGAATAGATTTTAAGAGTAAAAAGAGGTAAACACAATTTTAAGACAAGATAGAAACTCCAATGTTTAAAAAGCAAATCTCAGAATTTCCTCAGAAGTTAGATCAACAATAGTTCAGAATCACTGAGAGGTATTATATCAATCATTAAGGTCTTCCAAAAACAGAGGTGCAAGAAAACAATTTCATAAACTTAAAGATATCAGGAGAAACTGCAGTATTTTTTTCACAAAGTGTATCCTACTGTTGAAATAAAGGAGAGAAAAAGAGAAGGTGGGAATAAAGAGGAGGAAGAGGCAAAAGAGTCAGGAAAAAGGGAAGGAAAGCAAAAGGAAAAATAAAATTAACAAAATAGAGAAAATTTTCATTAGGAAAAACTCTGTCTTACTTGTTTGAGAATTACATATTTAAACATGTATTATACTCTGAGGTGAAAGAAGGAAAGGACCTAAAATTACCAATATCATTTTGAAGTAATCAAAATAGCTACCTCTAAATTAATTACAACATTACTTTTGATTTATGGTGACATGAACATTTAAGTTTATAAAAATAAAAGATGAGTACTGAAAGCAACAATATAAGAATTACTATGTTGACTAAGTGAAGACAATTTCAAAAGTGGATGAAACTGAATATACTCTTTAAGTCTAATCATGCACCATGGGAAAAGAGTAAATAACAAGAAAGAAACTGTGTGGATTCTGAAAATGATTCATAGATACCTTATCTTAAAGAAAGAGGAGTTACTCAACTTGTGAATGTGTGCTACTGCTCAAAGTACTACACACCTTTGATATTATTTCTATCTTTACAAACCAGAGATCTAATGAATGGTATGTACACACTTAAAAATTCTTGTACTTTTCCTATTTTGTTCATCTATGAATTTATTACAGGATGGTAGTTAAATGCAGATAAAACATATCAATTTTGACAAACCTGTCACTATACAAAATAATTAAAGTGAGTGTTCTAAAATAAAGTGAATCTTCTACTTGCTATATGTTACTAGTGAGTGCATATCAGTGTTTTTCCATGAGCTTGATTACCCTACCACTCAATTCGTGTCTGTAGTTAGGAGATCCATGCAACAATTGGACCCTTTCTTGGGACACCTCTGGATCTTGAGGAAATGGGCATCTGTATTAGGAGTTGATGGGGGAAGTTTTGAGTTACTGGCATTCCTGGCAATGTTTTTTTGTTTTTTTTTTAAATTTATTTTTATGCCGGCAGTGAAAAGCATTGCTATTGTTTCATTTTATCTCTGCTCACGAACTAATGGAGTACATTATTTGACTTCCTTCCTCTGAAGTCCACCATTGCAGAGGTCAGCTTCTGCTATCTTCAGAGCACACTGGAAAGGAACACAAACAAGACTAAATCAAGCTAAAAATAGATGTTCCCTCCTCTCTTCCTTAGTTCCAACCAGGCCTCTTGCACTGCACTTCAAAAACTTGCTGATTGGGGCCTGAGTAAGGTTTTACAGGATACTCCATCTTTGGGATTCTGACTTGGTTATTCACTCACCTAACACAGGTGTTGGTTTCTGAAATTCAGCTTAGTAGGATGAAGTGTGAACAGTGATAACATGAAGCTCTCTCAAGACTGCCCTCCTTTCTCTATGATCATGTCACATAAGGCACCCGAGATTTGTTCACTTGTGGAAGAAAACAGTCTCTACAGTGAAAGATATTAAACAACCATCACATGGGATATTAGAAAGACACAACCTTAGAATATTAATCACTACTCACGTCTTTGAAATCAGTAATTGTAAAACCAAAATCTTGGAGAATTTTGAATATATGCGAGAATATTGATATAATAAGCCGTCTGTGCATGTTGCTCACTCACAGGCACAGATACTAGTTTTATTTCTGCAATGGTCATGCCAGGCCAGAGGACACTGTTTCCCTCGGGCATTCCCTGACTTCTGACATTTATACCTTTCTGCTCCCTCTTCCAGGATGGTCTGTGGAATCTGATGAAGGGAGGTGATCTAGACATCTTGTTTGTGGCTGCTGAGCACTCCGTTAACTATTCTCTAAGGTTTGATCCCTTGGGATTTTCTATGTTCATCGCTCCACTGAACAAAAATCTACTCTGATGTGGTCTTAGAGCTATACAATCTGTGTGCATAAAGGCCCAAATTCAGAGGGAAATATTCTTACCATTTTAAAATTTTTATTAGTTCCTTCAGAGTTTTGTATAAAATATTTTTAGATTAATATAATTATGTTTCTCTCTTCTCTTTTCTCTCTCCAAATTCTACCACCTTCCCCTTCTTGTTATCTTTCAAATTCATGGCCTTTTATTATAAATTGTTACTGTATACTTTTCTAAATATAACCTGTTCATTCTGTATAACATTATTTGTATGTATGTTTCCAAAGCTGACCATTTGGTATTGGAAAAGCAATTGGTATGCTTTTCCCTGAAGAAAATTATTTCTCTCACTCTCAACAATTCTTTTTTTTTTTTTGGAATTTGAGGCTTATATATTTTTATAGGTGTTATCATCCGCACATTATCTACCATTTTCAAATTAAATGTACACACTTGGGAATTTCATATATTGAATTTCACTGTCTTTTCTTTTTTTGTTTCTTTTTTATTAATTTTTTTTAATTAAAAATTTCTGCCTCCTCCCCACCTCCTTTTCCCTCCCCCTCCCCCCACTCCCCACTCTCCTCCCGCTCCCTCACCAGTCCAAAGAGCAGTCAGGGTTCCCTGCCCTGTGGGCAGTCCAAGGTCCTCCCCCCTCCATCCAGGTCTAGGAAGGTGAGCATCCAAACCGGCTAGGCTCCCACAAAGCCACAGAGACCCACATTGGAGCAATGGACTGAGCTCCCAAGGTCCAAATGAGGAACAGAAGGAAGGAGAATATGAGCAAGGAAGTCAAGACCACAAGGGGGGCACCCACCCACTGAGATGGGGGAGCTGATCTATTAGGAGATCACCAAGGCCAGCTGGACTGGGACTGAAAATGCATGGGATAAAACCGGACTCACTGAATATGGTGGACAATGAGGGCTGCTGAGAAGTCAAGGACAATGGCACTGAGTTTTGATCCTACTGCATGTACTGGCTTTGTGGGAGCCTAGCCGGTTTGGATGCTCAGCAATTCTTAATTGTCCATGGTTCTTTGTTTTCATGTCTTAGCTATTGAGAATAGAGAAACTATGAACAAAGAAAAGTAGTAAATAGAATCCATTGGGTATATGTTCACAAGTGTTAAGCATGGGTCATATAGTAAACCTAATTTTAGTTTAGAGAGTAACCACCAAACTGATTTCTGTAGTGACTATACCAATTTGCATTCCCATCAACAGTTCATGAGTGCATGAGTGCTCCCTGTTCTCCACAAACTCTGAAAAAGTTGTTTTTTTTTTCCTTTTTTACTTTGTTTTTTTTTTTGTTTGTTTTTTGAGACAAGGTTTCCCTGTAGCTTTGGTACCTGGAACTAGCTTTTGGTCCTGGAACTAGCTCTTGTAGACCAGGCTGGCCTCGAACTCACAGAGATCCACTTACCTCTGCCTCCCAAGTGCTGGGAATAAAGGCACACACTGCCACAGCCCCTCTCATATTAAGATCTTTGATCCATTTAAAGTTTATTTGTGTGTGAAAAAGAGAAATGAATCATGTTTCATTCCTCTACATGTAGAGATCCGGTTTTCCCAGCACCATTTATTTGTTAAGCTTGTTGTCTCTTCTCTGATGTATGTTCTTGGCTTCTCTGTAAAACTCTGATGGCTGTGTGTCTGTTTATATCTTTGTCACAGCACTTTGAATCTTAGAAAATACCACTCAGTTACATTGATAAAGATTAAAACTGGAAGGGATATGCATCTAACTCATGAATACTACAAGGTTGTATATTCTAGATCATATATTTGCTTGACTAATTGGATGTTTGTTTTCTCTTTTCTAACATATGAATACTGTGCTATCTTAATGGAAAATATTCTTTCTATTGGGCCTCTTAAGTATGAATGAAGGGATGAGATTTCTAAATACAGGTGCTCTGTGACCACTAACCATCCTTCAGGTGCTGAGCAGGAACACAGACGTCTGGCAATGCAATTAACTACTCCAGAATCTTTCTGCCCACTGCAACTCTGATATTTAAGATTCTTGACAAGTTATTACCTTCCTACTCAGCTGTATAAATGCTCTTCACCAGCAGAACACAATCCGTAGGTCTAATTCAAGTTTATTAAACAATCATGGACATATCAACCAGGATGTCAACATGAACTTGAAAACAAATTTAAAATATTTAACATTTGATATTAGAGTTGTCATCCACAAACAAAATCTCAAACTCTACTTATTGATAACAAACTGCTTTTAATGTTTCAAATCTGCTTTTATGTTTTAAACAACTAAATAAATATAATATTTAACTCCAGAGTTCTTAGGATATTTGTATACTAAATAATGTAGATCAGTATGGATGGAGGGGGAAGGACCTTGGACTTCCCAAAGGGCAGGAAACCCTGACTGCTCTTCCGACTGGAGAGGGAGGGGGAGGGGAGTGGAGGGTGGGAGTAGGGGGAGGGGTAAGGAAAAGGGAGGTGGGGAGGAGGCAGAAATTTTTAATAAAAAAATAAATAAAAATAAAAATAAAATTCTTTAAGAACTTAAGAAAAAAAATTCTCACTTGCATTTTTCATTTCCGTAGTTAAATATCTTCATTTTAATTAGTGAACTTTCAAAATAAATTAAAATAACCAACCAGTCTCCAATAGATAAATGAAGAATGTGCAATGAATCTAGAAATGTCTTTTTTAAAGGTGCTAGGTAGCTACGTTGCTTAGCTACCCATCCCACTGATGCTGACAGCATTACGGTCTTCTAGATTCAGCTCAGTAAATTACAATCCAGACTTCTATTTCATTAAATATTCCTTGCAAATCTTAAAAAATTTGAAATGTGCATACTTAACAGTTTTCACCACTGTAGATTAGGACAAAATTTACTCATTTAAATATTTAGAGTCCTATACTAGTGAGCAACTAAATGGGAATTTGAAAAGGTTAAACTGAAGAGATTTTGACATCAAAATTGCATTGCTAGAAAAATAATTATCTTTGAAGAATGAAGATACACAATTTTTTCCCATTTTATTTTAATCATTAAATTGATTTTCATTTTTCTTCCAATACAAGTAAATCAATAATGGAAAATTTAGAGCTATTTTATCTTTCTAAAATATTCAAGACATTGAATTTCCATTGCCAAAAGAGGCTATCTTTTTGCAGTTCAGCCTCTATCCTAATGTTTAAATATAGGCTAATTTCTCAATTATCTTAGATGGTTTACCAGTATCTTGTTCAGAGAATACAGTAATTCAATTTATCGGATAATAAAGATCATTAGCAGATATTTCTAAGGCGCTACTCAAAGGCAAGAATAAAGAAAATAAGAAAACTCATAGCTTTTCATAATTAATAGACAAAGCTTTGAGTGGAGATTACAGTACGATTATGATGAATTAAAGATACATATTTAGTGCATGTTTGCAAAGCTCTTAATCCTTCGTATATTCACCTGTACCATATATGCACTCATTTATTACCATAAGCTTGTATCTCAAACCAATTACTGAAATCCATTTAAAACATCTGAGATTAAAACATTAAGTCACAAGTACATTGTTTATACTTTGAATGCAATAAACTGTATATTTATTTTTCCCATTTCCTCCCTTTTCTGTAGAAAGAAAAATTAGTCTATGTTATTAGCTGCATCTGTGGTGTCTAAAACTTATGCATCTAATAGAATGATTCAAGCCTAAGATAATGCATTTTATATCATATGTATACTCTTGGTTAAAATTAAGTCTCTGTTGCTTCTTTCTATCACCTTGGTTATAAACTCAGCTTTGATTGATGAGCCTTTTTAGTGAGTTGAAATTCACATAACATAAAATTAGCCATTTTTAATACAATTTAGTGGGATTTAGTATAATCAAAGTGTTGGGAAGCCAGCATCTACGCATTCCAGGATATTCCATGCCCTGTAAAGGAGTCTCAAACCTCTGTGAAGTTGCCATGCTGTTCTTTGCCCTAAACCTCTAATATACAAGGGTCTGCGTTCTGTCTCTATGACCAGATTTAAAGTGATTATTGTATATTGAGTCTGTCTCTTTTCATTTAAAATAATGTTAATTACTATTGTAATCCATTCTGAAATTTTTTTTCATAATTTTTGACCACATATCTCAATTATATAAAATAGTGTTCAATTTTGGAATTGAAATGACTGTTGTGTATTTACCATTTTCCATCTGCATCTCATTATCTGAATTATATTTTAAAAAATTCTCTCTTGATTACAGTTATAATTCAAATGATATATTTAAAACCTTATTTTTGTTCCTCTTTCAATTGTATATTTAACTCCGAATTTCAAACATTTGAGGTATTTAAGTTACATTATATTTGAACATTTCTCAATCACATGAATACTTTCTACCTTCAAGAATCAAGTAGTTAACCCTTTTTCCATTATACACTGTGCCACTTTTTAAAGTTACAAGTTTATCACAATGAATCCTAAACTGAGAACACAAATTTCAATAGTAGTTTTAATTCTCCAATTTTAAATTGTCACTGAACTGACACTTAAATTAATAAATATTGCTTATATAACAAGTGATAACCATACAATAATATCATTAATAGTATACTAAACTTATTTTTTAATTATATATATATCATTTTCTCAAGACAATTTATTAAAAATGATCATAAATTTGAGAATAAAATAATTGTTCTTAATTTAATGTCTCCCTCACAATAATTTAATTTATATTGTTATCATGATTTTCTTATATATTTCACTTGTGCATTTGAATTTCTCATCATTTCTAATTTTCTCTTAAGTTACTACTTGATTATCTCAGATTCTCAACTTTTTCGAACATTTGTAGGGATTTTGTATTCCTTTATGCCCTCTTTTCTTCAACAACTATTTTCCTAATGGCCATACTCCTCCCTCTGTCTGGAACAGGTGACTTCTCATCTGTATTTGATCTTTGTCTATGGCCTGACCCGTCACAATCCTGCACAGTTGAATCCATTTTTCTTAGGACCATTGTCCTCATCATTCTGTGTTCGCTCTCTCATTAGAATACATATTATTGTATGAACAATAAACAGAGAAAAATATCTAATGGCCTTCTATGTTGAAAATCACTTTCTATTATTTGACTAGGTGGAAATTTCTCTGGGTATAAATAATTTATAGGCTTGGCAATTTTCCCATAGAACACCAGATAGTATTACTGAAAACTACAAAGAAATTTCATTTCTTCATAGGTAATCTTGTCTTCAGGTGATAAGATTTTATGTTTATATGTCTATTTGTAAATAGTTATACTCTTATAGAATATCATAACCAGGGATACTTTTAACACTATCAATGAGTATATGTCTCATATTTCTATTTGATTTTTTTGTTTAACAATTTGAATGAGATTACTAAGTGTATATGTTTATCCTCCATGATTTCAATATGTTGGCTCTTGAGTATTGTTCTATAGCATTTACTCTTCGTTATTGCTGACTCTTCACAAATCCTTAAGAGTATTCTTTTTCTTCCTATGTAGTGAGATTTTTCTAATGCCATATCTATCTTTTCTGAATGCATTATAGCCCCAAGTAGAGAACCAGGGTGTATATTTTTTTCAATGGATTAGTAGATGATTCTGTCTCAGAGATTCTTAATGAACATGATGAGTGAATCCCCTCTCTCTCTCCTCTCGGCTTGACAGTATTCACCTGCAGGCTTCCAGCTGCAACTCAATGGACATGGCAAACAGCTTTTCTCTAAAGTATCAGAATGCACTAGAGAACATAGGATTGTCTTGGCTATTTTGTCCATTTTTATCACTTTATTTAGCTAATGTTTTCATATGCATCATGACACATGAACCTTAGTCATTTTACTATCTTGAGACCAGAAACGTCTTAGGTTTTGTAAGGAAGAATTTTCTTTAATGTAAATATGATTTGTCCTTTGCCTCTTTCAAGTTTTTTCTTAAATGTTAGATTTTCAGTCATAATGTCTTAGGTATCATATTTAAAACTGCAATCTTTAGTCCTACCCAATAATCATAATTCCTTTTGTTCTGTTTAAATTTTATGCTTCAGTCTCTCCCTTTGATAAATGAATGGAATATTGTTTTACATAGTTGAATTGATATAAACTTTAATATGCTGAAGAAGAAATGTCTAGCTATCAATTTTGATGCTAGGGAAATTTTAATGAAAAGCATCAGTTCATTAACCCATGATTTAGTAAACCAAGCAAACATGTTCAGACTTCTGTGGAGTAACACTTTCTGAACAGCAGAAGAGAAGATCACCTTGAAGTTTAGCTGGGAAGGAAATGCAGCTCCTGTTTGTATTCCTTGCACATCTCTTATCTTCCTGTTGGTTCACGACTCTGCCATAATGACTTTTTTAATTGAACTCTTCTGGTTAATATTTCCTTTGGATTCTATTTTTCTTATTTAATGGATTACTGCAATGTATCCCCAAAAAGAAATATCTGAACTGAATTAGCTTAGAAGTAAAAAATTTATATCAAGAGGAATTGGATAATATTCCAGTGGGGTTACATTGAAAATCCCAAAGTATTAATATTTTTCAGTGCAACAAGAAAGGAATCTCAGTGTGTCAGCTAACTGGGAAAGGGAGGCAAGGTTCTACACATTTCTATAGCCCTATGGGAAGAATGAGTTAATTACAATCCTTCACTTAGAGTCAAAGAAATTGAATTTCTGTTAAAATATTGGAAGATGTTAACAAAATGTGAAAAGCTACCAGTTGTTTGCAACACTTGGTTTCTTCACAAGAACTCCACTAGGTATTAGCTAAAGAAAAGAGCTCAGTTGTATGCATTGGTGGGTTTTCATCAAAATAATTCTTCTCTATGAATACATTGCTGACAAATATCAATCTGTAAAAAGTTTTGTTCAAAGAAATGAGAAATTTGGATGTGAGCACATTTATACTTTCAGGATTTGTATTGTTTTCAAACAGTCTTTATTTGCACCTATGTAATTATATAGTTTTTCTGTGTGCACATCTATGCTTTTGGGATATGTACTCTTTTCAATCTTTTTTGCACCTATGTAATTATATATATTTTCTCACATGCGGTAGTTGAACAATATTTATATGTACTCCTATATACTAAGCTATGAATTGTTTGTCATTTCCTCAAAAGAATATCTAGCAATATCAGGCAGGTAAGTAAAATTGACTTAATTAATTTCCACAAAATTCATGTGTTCATCACTAAACCTTTTCTATAAACTGTTCGATGAAAATGTATTATTGTTTACCTCACTTTGAATGTATATATGCATATAAGAATACTACAAGGGAGAAGAGACGTGCATTGAAGGCTAAGTTTACCATGATAAAATGAAAATATTCTGTGATGCTTCCCCAAATGAGAAATTAGGATAAGAAATAATAATTCTAATTATGATATTAGTTAAAGAAAAACAAATAAATTCTACCTTGTATAAAAATAGCTAAGACAATAGTAAGACAATGTAATTCCTTTCTCACAAAAACTATTGTAAGAGATATAATAAAGGTGCACTAAAATGATGCTCTTGCAAGCTCCTTATTTTTATCATGTGCTCTTAGCATGACAAATTTCAAGCTTGTACAATTTTGAATTAGCGCTTTTTGTTAGGGAATAATTATGTTTGTATGCTAGAAACTTATTTTTTTTCAAATATGCTTACTGTTTTATTAGCATCTAACAGGTCCCAGTCAAGTCAACAAATGGGCAAGACTTCAACTATGGTGTCAGAGTGAGTGCTGGGCTTTACAAGAGCAAAGCATAAAATATGTCTTCATCTTGAAGACAGATTGGGTCACTGAACATCTGCAAAGATGTCACATGTGGCCTTCACTGGGGACAGTATGTAAGTTCCCCCAAAACTGATTTATTTCTAACTTATAATAGCTTAAAACTTAATTTGAATATGTGTTTTAAAAAAAGAAATTCAGAATTCATCAAGAAAATTGGGCTAAACTCACTCCCTTGTGCCAACAATCTTTCAATGTTTATTATTTTGCTTGTTCTGCAATAGAGATGTGGTGTAAGAATGAGCACTTTCACAGTAAATTTATTTGCAATGTACACATACCCTAAAGGAAATCTAAAATCATATATGATGAATATACATCAGACATCTCATAGTGTTGCTGTTAGAAAGCTGTCCAGTATACTATTTCCTAAAACTTCTTATTGGCTTAAGTATACAAATATGTTGGATCTGCCAGGGGTGTTTCTTTAGGTTGGAAGTAAACGTTAGTAATGCAGTGCTCTGGTAGGAGTGGGACATTATGGTAGTGAGGTGTGATGGGAGTGGAACTTGAATTTGATCAATGAACTCAATTATGGCCCCATTCCAAGGATTTCGAGTCTTTGTTTACAATGATGCATAGCTGCCTGCACACTAGACACTGCTTTCCAAATCCTTCCAATAAATAAAATGGCTACTTTGGTGTTGATGCATATTCACACGCCCCCTCTCTCTTTCTCTTGCTCCCTCCCTCTCTCGCTCCTTCCCTCAGTCTTTCTTCCTTTTATAGCTCTTCTGGGTCCCCAGCTGATTTCTTCGCGAGGTTAGCTGCTAATACATTCCTAGTGCCCATGCATTATTAATGCTCACTGCTATCCAAGGTGGCAGTGACAAATAGAAAGCAAACTCCACTGACTAGTGGGGAATGTACTTTTTAGTCACGCTTGAATTTTCCAGTCCATTCTACTTCTTCAAGATATTTCAGTAGATTCTATGTTCAGATGTGACTTTAATTCCTTTCTATCTATTTTCCCACCTTTTTAGGCTTTCAAATCCAAGAGCGATGAAAAGAGGAGAGGTTTGGATATTGGAGAATTAATAACAATAGAGAAAAATTCATGTGTGTGTGTGTGTGTGTGTGTGTGTGTGTGTGTGTGTATGTGTCTTAAATTACCTTTGATGGTTTCCAAAGCAGGAAAGTCAGAATTCCCTGTGTATAAAATAAATGACAGTATTATTCTAAAACTACTGTTAATGTACTAAAGTAAATTATACTATTTTAACTGAGTTGTGTCAGAAATAATAGGTGTGTATCATAAGAAACATTCATTTTTTTAATGAGCAGGTTTGTTTCTTCAAACAAAATCCTACTCATTGTCTAATACAAAGACAAAATCTGTAGAGTGCCTTCTGCTGTGCACAGTCCTTGCCTTTTGAATCCAACTAGCAACTCCATTCCAAGCTTTCTGCATTCATATATATATTTAAATGTATATTTAATTGATAAAGATCAAAGAAATGAGAATTTATTTAGTTAAGTGGAATATGTTTCTTTTTACTCAACTCTTCTGTTTAAAGTAAGAAGTAATAATTATGAACATCAATTGTTACAATATCCATGATCATAAATTTTGATGTTTATCATTTTGACAGCATTTTGGTCACTTATCCTAAAATAATAAAAAATGATTATTGAATAATGTAAAGCATAAAATATGTTAAGAGGCAACCTTGGCAGATTTCCTTTTTATATTTTTAGTGAAATATGTCAGAAAAAAAAACTTCCACTAAAAACAATAGAAAGAGTTCTTCCACCAGGCAAATCAAATACAAGGTTTTATGATGAATGGACAAGGAAACAAACAGATTGAGGGAACATATAATAGCTGTTTAATATAATGTAACTTCTGGTTACTTTTCTGTAAGGGTTGAAGTAGAGGCGACATCATCAAAGTTGACTCAGAGGATTGGAATCCTGTATCTTCCAAAAACAACTTGTCTGTTATAGGGTTCTCTATGTGTCTTTAAAAGTTTTGTCTGATTATGTAGCACTCGGCTTGATTCACTGTGCTTTAGCTTGATCTAGTCCATTGGTACCTAGTAGAGGAGTATACTCTATAGCAATGCCCTCCCGATGTAAACATGACCTGAGAAGTAGTAGTATCATATCTTTGACAAGTACTTTTAGTTTCTGCAAGAAAAGATAAAGGTCCAAAGTTTGGGGGAATTCGTGTTTTTATATAATATTTTATTAAGTGTTTTTCATATCTCATAAAAATATGGAAAAATTCTATGAGACAGGTCTTAGTATACTTGCTTTATGATTAAAAATGTAAACTGTAACTTTTGTAATTTGATTTGGAGCATGCAAGCAAAAACAATAGCACAAATAAGCAGAATAAATTATGTTAATGATGATGCCCTTTTTTCTGTTTTCTATACAACATTGCTTTCTTTTATCTTAATTTCCTAGGGTACATGGGGTTGGAAAGATAGAACAAACGGAGCACTGCTTGCTCTTACAGAGGACCCAGGTTAAATTCCCAGGACCTATGAGGCAGCTCAGAAGTGTCTGTATCTCCTGTCACAGGGTTTCTAATGCCCTCCTAGGCTTTTGCAGGTATTGCACATATGGAATACATAGATATGCATAAGGACAAAGACAAAATATAAAAAAAAAATTCAAACATCTTATATGTTTGCATATGAGTCTAGCCTAGCCTGCAAAGCAAAAGATAAGCCATTATCCCAGCTCTGGAATTTTCTTTTGGTACAACAACATTAAATTTAACCTAGAAGGTTTTTATATATATATATATAAGAATGGTGGCACATGAAAAGTGTCCAAACATGGACAATTAGTTCAAATACATGCTTTTAAGTATAGATTGTGTTAGAACACAGTGTATGTAGAGATCTACTGTATGTAGATCACACAAAAAAAACTAACCTGAAATAATTAGTTCCCTGTAAAAGAAGAAAGTTGAATTAATATGTATACATAAGTATTTTATCACTTGTTTTGTAAACTAAATGAGAAAAGGACAGAAATATCTGACTTTCCAACATGTGGAACAAGTAATTTGGGTATTTTAAAGTATACTGAAGTATTCAGTGTAGAATAGTTATAGAACTGTAAATGTAAATCACATTTTGGCATGACTGACTGAGCAGTGATGCATACACAAATGTTTCATTAAGTTTCCAGCTATTAGGGTGATTTAAATACAACATGTATACAGTTTATACTGAGCATATTAGAGGCAGGAACAGAACCACCTCCACTTATATGTAGATTCAGGGACTAAGCACATGAAGGTAATAATTGGTGACATGACACTGTCAAGGAACACTATGAGTGACTTATCAGAGTTACATAGAAAAGGGGAAATTACTCATGTCAAACAATTCAGAAAAGCTTTTTAATAATAGCACCTGTATTGGCCTCACTTCCAATGTTATTTGCATACACACTTCTAGGCCACCAAGGCCAAGCTGCCAGCTCCACAGTTTTACCCATTCTATAGCCTCAAGACTGCAGATGAGAAGTACTCAATGAAAGAGGAAGAAAGAAGACCCCTGAGATGAAGGATCTGGCTATCCCAGCTTCCCTAGCCACTGGATCTCAAATAGTGACTGCAGAGGAAATCATTTCTTCCCTAACCACCAAGACATCTGCACTGCAAGCTTTGCAGACTTGCTGGGGACAGGATGGCTGTTCCTGCCATTCCTGTTGATGAACCGCAGACTTATTCTGCAAAACACTGCTCCATGCTGCTACCCCAAAACCTAAAGAGCCCAAGGCTGTAATGCCTGTATCCTCTCAGCTAGGTATCCCAAATCCTGCTGAGGACTTAGAGGAGGATTATCTTGCTACCAAGAGATAGGGTATTTGGTTGTCAAAGATAAGAGATAATCATGGCTGGATGCTTTATCATATGTCACCTCTCACCCACACTCCTCCTATAAGTAACTCAAATAAACTCACTAGTTATCCAACCTAAATTTTTATGAGATTGTTTCTTTTGTCTGGCACTAATGCTTAATTAGGATGAACAGGCATCTTATCTTAGGGAAAGTCATAGGATGGGAAAGGAATGACATACTTAGGAAGCAAGTCAGAGCGAGTTAGTAGTCAACACAAAATTGAAACAGATGGAAGAATCTACAAATGAGTTCACTTACTCTAATGGGTGAATTTATTATAAAAATTGATCTCTATGTGGATTAAAGAGGATTATTTTGAACTTAGTAAACTATAGTGTTGGTGACTTTTCTCATTAATGTGAGGAAGTACCTACAAATAATCAATTTTAGGGAGAATTTAGTTGATTCATTCTTTATGGGTACAGTTTTTGAGAGGGAAGGCCTGGTGACAGGAGTTTATTCACAACTGGACAGTCCCTAAAACAAAGAAGGGAAAATTCTATCATTTATCTGGATTTCTCCATTTCCTTTTGTCTTTTTCTAGAACATGAGACCATGGTATGGTACTGGGGTATTCAGGAAAGATCTTCCTATTCCAACTAATGTTCTCAGGAAAGGGCCTCATAGACACATGAAAGGTATGCCATACTAATGTCCCTGCGTTATAAAGTCACCAGACTTGACATTCTAATCTACATCATTAATAAACTTACACAAGCTGTTATTCCATTCAAATTGTACTTTTTCATATCCTTCTGTTGTACCTGGATAAGAAGAGTTGGCAGGGATAGTAACAAAGCAAGGAACCGTGATATTTTCTCTGCCAAACAACTAATCTGTGACTTTTGAATTTAACATCACTTAGGTTGTCAAAACACAGGCAGAATGATACCAGATTCTCTACCAGAATATGACTTCTCTCCCACTCATCCACATAGTCTTTGTGTTTTGTGGACCCTCATGAACCAAATGTCCCTCTCTTTCTCTTAAAATTATGATCTTCTAAACCACTAACACAATGGATTGTTAAACACATCCTAAGGCTTCTGTAGCTCACAGTTCCAAACCTCCCCTGTTACTTTCATAAACCAGTTCCAAAGGTCTAAGAAAAATACAGTCCACTGTAGCAATGGCACCACTGATTATTCTGATTGGGACCAGGTCTCTGTGTTAGTTATTAACTGCTGGGATGGAACTGACAAAAACCAATTTAAGCAGGAAAAGCCTTATTTTAACATAGGTATTTTACAGTCTTTCAAGGTCCTAAGGTGTATCAGCAGCCATATGAGTGGCTGTTATGTTGGGTTTGCAGTTGGAAAACAAAGAAAAAGGGTCTGCTATTCATCTATTTCTACAGCCCCTGCTTCTACTGCATGTACTGTTTTTTTGAGACCCTAGACTATTTGGATGCAAAGCTTCCTAGGCCCGAATGTAGCGGGGGGGGGGGGGGGGGGGTGGGGGGGGTGGGGGGGGTGGGGGGGGAGGCTTAGACTTCCCACAGGGCAGGATTCCCTGCCCTCTCTTACGCAGGGAGGGGGACGGAAGAGGATGAGTGGGGGAGCGGGAGGGGAATGGGAGGAGGAGAGGAAGTGTAAATTTTTGAATGGAAAAGATAAAAAATTTTAAAAAAAGATATATTTATATTTTAATTATGTATATGTGAGTATCTCTGTGTTGTGGAATAATTCTCTTATACACCATAAAGACTTCCCACTCAAATTAGTTTAATAAAATGCTGAGAGCCAAGTGTAGTACCATTAATAATATCTCAGAGACAGATATTGGGGTTCAACCTGAAGGCCAGAAAAACAAAACAACCAGCCACTGGCTCTTACCTCTACCTCAGTCTGAAATTTGGTACTGCCTCCAGGAATTCTCAGAATGAGACTGTGTCTGAGCTGTCTCCTCCCATCTTATAAGTCCTCATTAAAACTGAGATTAAAGGTGTGCACCATGACTGTCTGGTTTCTATAGCTAACTAGTGTGGCTACCATGATTAAAGCATGTGCCGCCACTACATGACATGTATGACTGACTGTTATCGCTGTTTCAATCTCTGATCTTCAAGCAAGCTTTATTTATTAAAATACAGACGAAATATCATTACAGTTAGGCAGGAAGTATAGGAGGGGCGACCAAACTAAGTATGATGGGAAGGAAAAGAGCAGAGTCAGGAGACAGCCAGATTCAGAGAAAGCAAGACAGGCAAGCTATACTGGCATGATATGTAAATAAGGAATATGTAAATAAGGAATATTAGTTAACTTAAAATGTAGGAGCTACTTAATAATAAGGCTTAGCTATTGGCCGAGCCTTTATAAGTAATATTAAGCCTCTGTGTGGTAATTTAGGAAGCAGATTCTGGGTATTTGGGACCTAGCAGCTCCAAAACATGAAACTGTTGCATACATCTCTGCAAGTGGGGATTTGATATATCAATACAGGTACCCAGAAATACTAGAAAAGGGTATAAGAGCCCATGACAATGGAGTTACAAACAAGGTCACAACAAGGTTTACTAACCACTGAGAAATCTTTCAAACCATACCTTCTAATATTTTTATTTAGCCTGAAGTACCAGCTCATGTACAATCTACATTCCGAATATCCTCATAAATACCCTATGCTTATAAATACTCATAGATATGTGTGTATCACATATACAAGTATCACAAAGGACACAAATCCAAGTTGACAAGGATTAACTAGCATAATGTCAAAGTATTTATTGAAAAAATATTTTTCAACATGAAGCATGAGAAAAATTTTGTATCCACATGTGTAAGAGTGAGATTAGATTCATAAAATGAAACTTTGAAAATCTGGAGGAAAATGTCAAGATATCAGCAGAGACCTAGGGATTCTGAAAGACTCCAATAGCACTGAAAATAATTTCAGATTAGGAGAATGGACGCTTATAAAATACAACAGGTTTTTCACAGTAAATGTATCAGAAAATTACAGCCTATAGGGTGAGAAAATATTTTGTTAGCAGTGCATCAGAGAGAATAAATATGAATAGAACATAGAACATAAAGAACTAAAATATAAACAAATAAAACATCACAAAATCAGTACATAGGCCAGTGACTGAACAGAGAGTTCTCAAAGAAGAAATGAGGGCTGGGGAGATGACGACTTTAGTAAAGGCCTGTGTCTGTAATACCATCAAGAGTGAGACAGAGAAAGAAGTATTCATGTTACAATCTAGTCAAATCAGTCAACTCGAAGTTCAATACAAGACCCTCTATCAAAAATTAAGGTAGAGAGTGATGAAGAAAGCAATGTTTACATCTGAATTTCACAAGCATATGCGTACATGAACAGTTGAAAACTCAGTTATGCACAAAATACAAAACATACACATATGTATACACACAACAGGAAGGAACACAAATGATTAGTAAACATTATTAGGAGCATAAAACCTCCTTAGCTATCGTCTAAATGCAAATAAAAACTGGTATTAAGATTTCATCTCACCATAGTTATAATGTCTATCATTAAGAAAATAAATGACAAGAAATGATGGATGTGGAGAAAGAGAAAGGGATCTTTTTACACTGTTAATGGGAATATAATCTGGTGTAGCCACTGTGGATACCAGTATGGAGGTCCCTTATAAGGCTAAATGCGCTGCTATTTGATTCAATTATAATACTTCTGAGTATCTTCCTAAAGTATTCTGTGTCTAAATTCAAGTTTTTTTGTACTATTTGCAATAGATAAAAATTGGCAGCGCTATAGGTATTCCTCAGATGATTAATAGATAAAGATCTGGTTCACATATATTATAGAATTTTATTTAACTGTAAAGAAAAATCAGGTTATGTGAAGTCTAAAATAGGAAAAATGGATGAAATTTATAATCCATGTTTTAAGTAAAATAAGCCAGAATCAGAAAGACAAACATGACATTTTTTTCATATAGTGATTTTTGTGTGTATGTATGTGTATCGCATGTAGATCATAAAACTTGAAGGGGGTATGCATGAAGAAGAAGAGATCTTATGGAGGGAGAAAAAAAAGAGAGAATAATGGAAAGCATGTGACATGAAAGCAGAGCCAAGCTATGGGAGGGTGCAGCCAAGAGGGGATCAAAGGGATAAGGAAAGGTTGGAGGGAGGGAGAGGAATAAGAACAAAGTGTAAAAATGCCATAATGAAATCCATTATTAGCAGGCTAACTTAAAAAGTTAACAAAAAATAAAGATAAGAGACACTATATTACTTGCAAGGCTGATGAGTGAATTTGCTACGTAGCAAAGTCTGATCTTTATCTTTTGTTTTAAGGAAATTTTACTAATTACACTATAACCATAGTGTGAACTTACAAAGTGTTATTCATGTTACATATGTGACAAACTGTAGAAATGCACATAAAAACATGAACTGTACATTCCCCATGTGATTGCATTTACCGTATCCTCCCAGGATCCATCATTACTGTGCATGAGAACATTAATTAACAATGTGCCAGCATTCAACCTGTTAAGAACATTTAGGCTCTTTCTCATTCTGGGTCACCTCTGAAAATGCAAAATGCCCAAGTACATAAAGGCTAAGCAACTGTCCTTTCCCTAGGTGAAAGATTTAATGTTATTTTTATCATGCATTTTAATCTGATGATTTTGTTGTACATTATAAGAAAGTTTCTAATTTACTCATTATTTATTTTTATGATAACTTCAGTAAAAAGAAACTTGTTTATGCATAAGTCAATTCTCAATGACTTATATTTAAGGTGTTTCGGGTCTTTATAGACTGTTCTGAGGTTAATCAGACAGGTAACAGTGAAAAAATGGCATAATGATGTTTGTGAATTGGTTTGCTCTAGAGAGTTATGAATGATAACAATTGAATCATTTTCTAGCCTCTTGATGTCTATTTTCATTACTTTCATGTGCATATTCTTAATTACATTACGATAACTAACTTATAGCCCATGCTACAACAATTTGAGGGATAGAAAATGACATTACTAATATACCAAGAAGGTAGACATTACCTGGATATATCTCAGACAGCTTGATGCATGCTCATTTAATTTTATTTCATGATATCATCATCCTTTCAACTAAACGATGGCTAAACTGGTGAAAATGCAGAGTTTAGAAAAGAAGTGGGCCATTCGATGTTCATTAGTCTCTATGTAAGATATGGAGAAAGATGAACAGATTCCAATGCTTTACAAGCATAAAAATGAAAACTAAAATTTTTAGATAAATTCATTTCATTGTTTTTATTGTCTTGATATTTATAGAATTAAAACACCTTACAATCTATAGCATACATTATGTAAAAATGTCACACCCATATTAACTAGGACATTATTAATTTTAGCCACATGTAGTAACAAGTCCCAGTTGTAAGAACAATAGCAATGGGTAAAATCAAAGAAATGGCTGTTTTCTGGGGGTTACAGAAGATCATTGTCATAACATGGAGGCAAGCAGTGGAATGCTGAATGATGATAAATGTCCATGCTGGAAATAGTGGAGATACCCTGAAGAAACCAGACTGGCAGACACATGAATTCTGTTAGGCTTGAAGTAAGAACTATACTGCTGTGGCCCTTTACTTATACAGAAGGTCAGTGTGCAATTTACATATATATGAAAGAGACAGCAAGATAAAGAAATTACTGAGGGTCTATGAATAAAGAATGTTAGTGAAGCTTGCCTAGTACTTGTCAATCCCTAAGTTCAATCACTAAGAATGAAAAGCAAACAAGGACACCACAAAGACCATGCTAGATTTTTAGAGAGCAACAAGTAAAAAGAATTTCCTTCACAAACATGGATTTCCCCCTATTTTTCCATGTGTTTCTCAGTTTCTTGGATCAAAATGACCTAGTGATATTTTTTCCCCAACCAATAGAGGTAGAGGAATCAAAGTTGACAAATTTCAAATTTAAGCCAAAAATCCCTTGCTTAGTTCCTCTTGCTCTTCAGGTTCCTAATGCCACAACTGTAGGATAGCCTTTTGTAAGAAAAAAGGCTTCATGGAGGAGAGAGACTTTGTCCTCTCAGACCAAGTCCCTATGAGCATGAGTGAGTCTATAAGGAACCAGAAATATATATGTAGGAACTCAGCAAAACAAGATGAAAATACAGTTATACACTGGATGAATATGCTACTGTCTTAAGCTACTATGTTTTAACAGTGTTTCATCAGTCAATATATGCATAAAGAGTCAATGTGCACAAACATATATCTATATCTTATTTCTATTGTCCTAAACCTATGCAAGCGGATCCATAATAGACTTCATACTTGCTTATTAACAAAAATATTTATATGGACACGTGCATTGTCCCCGGCATATGGTAAGATGCACATTGCTTTAGTGCGGTGACCTCCGCACTTATAAATTACTCGAAAAGATCAAGAATTATATGATTCTATTGCAATTTTAAAATGCATATAAAAATTACTAACCCAGTTTTTGATCACATGATTCCATGGGACTTTCACTTTTTTTTCAACTGACATAATTCATTTTGAAAAATAAACTTGGTTTCTAAAATAATACCAGAGTTGTTAATTAATTTTCTTCCAGTAAAATATGAGAAAAACATTCCACCAAGCACCAAATAGTATGTATAAAAGAATTTCTTATTCTGTCTATGCATATGAACTTATTAGTATTGAAAATATGATAGCAACAAGGCACTCCCCAGCTCCTGGTCATTGTTTGCAGAGCCTTGGTTGAGGCTCCATGGAAGAAATCAGATGGAGTGGTGTAAGGGCCCTCTTAAAAATGTGAGCTACTAGATTCACTTTTTGAAGTCCACAGGGAAAAAGTGTTTTCATAGAGCACACCTTCAGATATATTTGGTTTAGCGACTATTTCTATTGATATCTGTTTCTTGATATCTCCTTATTACTTTCTTCTCTCTTTTACTAGAATAATTAAGCTGCACCCAGGGAAATAAAAATTTTGACTGGGAGATTGGGGAAAATCTGGAAGAAACTATGAAGAAACCGTATGTACATGAAGAATGGTATGGTAGGAAGGTTAAATGCTTTCTGTAAGGTCTAGCTTGGGAATAGGTAGATTATGGTAAATAGACTCATAAAACTGACTACCCAAAATGTATCATCTCAAATCAAATGGCCTAATGACAAAAATGAATAAAACATAAGTCAATACAAAAAGTAAATGTAACATTGGAAATATGAATGACTTATTTGCAAACCCTTCTTTGGAAAACCCTAAAATGACTTTCTTCTCCAATGTCTTTGAATCATCATGCAATTTACCTTTAAATTTGCATTTTTTTATGTTTGATTTTATGTAGAAAATGTTTTCCTTTCAATTGATCATGTTTTCCTTCTCCCAATGTCTTCCAGATCCTCTCCACCTCTCTATCCACCCAACTTTGTGTTCTCAATCTCTTCCATAAAAACAAAAACAACAAAAGACAAAATATGCCAAAACAAAAGAAAAAAGTGCACAAAAACAAATAAAAATAAATTATGGAGTTCATATTATGTTGGCCAGCTACTCCTGGGCAGGGGGACCTGTCTTGGAACATAGTGCATAATCTCAGTGACACTTCATTGAAGAAAAATGATTTCCCTTTTCTAGAAGACAAATTACTGCAGTAGGGGTGGGAGTGTGTGACTATTTCCAATTCTTTGATTTAATCTGGCTTGAATCTGGGTAAGTCTAGTGCCTTTTGCCACAGTTTCTGTGAGTTCATGCACATATAAAGTCCTAGCTAGAAATCTCATTGCTGCACAATCTTGCCCATGTAACTATTTCTTTTTCATATGTCACAAAATACCACACATTAAGTCAGCAAGTATAATTAGAGCGTTTTTATATCTAAATTTAAATACCTCACAACTTCCATGTCTATTAATGACTCTGCCTTCCATCCGGTCCTAAGTTAGAAACCTAGGCATTGTGAAAGAAGATGATTTTCATTTCTCTGATTATTTGATTTATTTATGTCAATTGACTCCTTTGAGCCTCTGAAAGCATATACTTCCTCACATTACTGTTTATTTCCCTATACCAGATACTCTTCTTTCTTACCTGGGCCAGGACCTCCTTTTCATTAACCTATTGCCCCCTGTTCCTTTGAATCTTCCTTTGCAACTAGAGAGTGATTCAATAATAAATACATTCATTTCCTGCTTTCAAACACTTAGTATCTTTTTAAAACTAGAACAAAAATATTTATCATGTTGAAAAATTGTCTGCCTAAACTAAAATCTATCAATTTTGCAAGTCCGTATTTTTTCCTTTGGGTTTAGATGTGGAAGAGAAAGAGCACTAATGATCCCAATCCCAGGCGAGTGCAAGTTTCTGCTTAAAATTCTTATCAAAGTTACTTTACTTTCTAATCATTGTCTCAGTGAGCCATTGTACAGTTTCCTGATTATTAATTTAATGTCTCTGTATATTTATAGAAAAATAATAGCATTAGTCACAAAATGACTATGAATAGCTAATTAATCATAAATTTTAAAAATTCAGTCCTTAATGAAACTGGTCACGTTTCAAAGGCTCAAGAGCCATGTATGGCTTCTTGCTACTATATTCAACATAACCATGACTGCAGAAGATTTCACTAGGCTTCACAATTGCTGATGAATTATGTGATAGAACAGATAATTATTACTAGTTCTACATTAAAAACTTGTTTCTAGTTGTCAGCAATTATTGACCCATTATTGAAGGGAATCTTTTTCCAGTCTCTTTTCAAGTTTAAAAGTCTACATTGTAAAGTTGCTTTCATAAAATCATTATTATGCCTCCTATCTAGCTACACAGTAAACTGGAACAGGAATACCATTTGAGACCTGAAAATACAAGAACACCCTGATCAACATAGTGTTACTCTTATGCCAAAAAAATAGTTTGTTCACCTCTATAAAGATTAATTAATGTATTTATGTGCTTCAAGTCATATTATTTTAATATAGTTCCCATTCACTGATGGCATCATTTTATTTTAGTATTGTTCAGAGTGTCATTGCTAAAATTTTTCTAAGTCTGAATTAAGATATTAATGATTTAATAACATCTCAAGATTAAGAACCTCTATGGTTTAAGGGCAAACAATTTTCTTCAAGTGTTCCTAAATCATCCCTCTACTTTAAACTGCAGTATCACCTTCTTGTTATGTGGCTTGATTGCAGGCCAGTTGGATCACATCCAAATCTCTAAATCAAACTTACATTGGCAGAGTTTGCAGGTAGAACAAGGATTAGAGACAAGAGCACATTTTAACTAACCCTGTTATAATTTTGAGAAGGAATTATAGCTGCCTGTTTTTTGTTGTTGTTGTTGTTTTTTTTTTTTTTTTTTTTTTTCTTTTCTCTTGCTCTTTTGGGGCTTGCCACCCAGCTATTAAGTAAATACATGGAGACTTAGACTTACTTAAGAACGCCTCATCTTAGCCTAGCTTGACTTATTTCTGGCCAGCTTTTTAAAAATCATTCCATCTACCATTTTCTTCTGGGATTTTAACTTTCTCTATTCTATATTGCTTTTTTGCATCTCACTCTGTGAATGACTGTGTGGCTGAGTGGCATGGCCATGGCATCCTAATCTCCTCTTTTTTTCACTCTTCCTTCTCTCAAGCCTACGTTTTTCTCCATATTTATTGTCTCTGCATTCCAATCCCACCTATTTGTCCCTCCCTAGCTGTTGGACATTCACCTCTTTACTAGACCAATCAGGCATTTGGGCACGCAAAGTAACACAGTTTTACAGACTTAAATAAATGCAACTAAAAATAATGCAACACATCTTTACATCATTAAACAAATATTTTACAAGTGGTATCCCACAATATTTTCCCCCTTTCTCTAAATATAAATGAAAGGTTTTAACTTTAATATAGTAAAAACAGTATGAAGAATTACCTTCATAATATTCAGCACATTTTTATTTAGCAAATTCACAAAAAATACTCAACTATCTTATCTTAGTTGTTCCAAAGTTTAATACCTAATCTACTTTCTATCATAACTAGGGAAAAATTAATTGTAACTATTTCATTTTTAACTCAAAGACCCCAGAGCTTCAAAGACATTAACAGCAGGTGCATCTGTTTGCATGGACAATCACACAAAGCTCCTCTGCAATGTTGAGGCCTCCATATTCACCTTTGCAAGCCTAGAATATCTGGAAGACTTTTCAGTGAAGCAGAAAATTTCATGGACTGTCACACCTTACATTGGTGAATTTTGTCAGTTGCTTTCCTCTGTGTCCTGCAGAATATCTGGCATAGTCTTTGTGAAGCAAGAATCTCAAAGTACTGTACTAACTGTTCTTTGCAAAGTTCAACAGTCTTTTTCCTGTGTGTTACCCTAGTCACATTGAAAGTAAACTCTATATGGAGTTTTTGATGTCTGTCATCCTTTTATGAACTAAATTGGTGATTCCAGCAGCAGATGTGTCTCATACCATGAAGAAAACCTTAGATTATTAAACATCTTAATTACTATAGTCTATAGGTCTTTGAAGGGTTGAAAATCATCTATTAGTCTAAAAAAATACATGTTCAATCTTGAAAACATACCTAATGTGACTATAAGTTTTATCACTATAGATTAAAAACTAACCTTATTTATTCTTTTTCTTTTTGGTTTTTAAAGACAAGATTTCTCTGTGTACTGCTGGCTGTCCTTGAACCAGCTCTGTAGAGCTGACATTGAACTCTCAAAGATCCACCTGCCTCTGCCTCCTGAGTTCTGGGATTAAAGACATACACCACCACCACCTGGCCTAACCTCATTTTTAAATTATACATTTTATTTTGAAATGAGTAGCATAAGCACAATACCTCAAACAATAATAGAAACATATAAACAGTATAACAAAAATGACATTAAATTTTTATCAATATACCAAAATCCATGGCAATGCAAATTATCTGAGATTAATAGTTGCCTATATTCCTCTAAATAATGACAAATGTCCATAATCCACCAAATAAGCATAAACACCCATAGCACCTCTTAGAAATATGGGCATTGTCTTCATTAGAGTGCTTCCTGTTGTCAGTGGGCAATGACATCTTTAGGGGTGTCTGTGAAAATTGAGATAACGGTCAAATTCTTCAGAAGACCAGTTGTAACCTTTGCTGACATAAGTCACCTGTCAAGATTCAGAGGGTCTCCCCCAATCAAACCTGCTGCATATTGACCTGGAGAGAATCCACATCCTTTCATTTCCTATGGAAACAAAATCATAACCTCTTCCTCAAAGCATTTTTGACTTTTGTTGTATTTTTTGACTTCATTTTAAAATTAAGTCATTCCTGAAGTTTAAGGGCTGGTTATTTCTACAGTCCGTCTTTCAATCCCATGTCTTTCAGCAACTGTCCATTATTAGATAATGAGAACAAGTTTCATTGTCATAAAAATTAGTTAGCATACTGAAAATACTTTAAAATGTGCTTCAGCATTCTTGTTAACAGTGTATTTGAATTTTCTTAGAAATGATTTACTAGCACAAATACAGCATCCTGATTTGCATCCTTGTTGTATTGGTAAACATTATAACCAAAAGTCACTTTGGTAGAAAACATTTCTTTGGTATATAATTCCAAATAGCAAGCCCCCATTGAGATCACAACAAGAACTCAAGCAGGAACTGAACCAGAAGCTATCTTCGATGAATGCTGCTTACTGACTGGCTCTGTGGCTAGGTCTCTGACTCATACTTAGTACAAGTATGACCATGGACAAAGATGATGGAGGCAGTTATTCAATTGAGACTTCCTCTTTATAGGTGAATGTGATTTCAAACAAGGTGACATTAAAAACTAAAGAAAGCATAAGGTATGTCAAATCTGAACAATAATTTATGTAATATCTTTGTTGTTGATGAGACATACTCTCACTGTCTCATCCTGGATGGCATGGAATTCACTATATCGTCCAGGTTGGACTTAAACTCTGCCTCTGCATCACAGGTGCTGGGACTAAAGGCATGTGCCATCCCAACAAGTCACTTTACTTCTTTTTGTTTGTATATTTTTGAAAAAAATATACATTATACTCTGATCCTGCTTTTCCTTCCCCTAGCTCCTCCCTAGTGTTAAGTCTGAGATTTTTTTTCTAATTTTAACAAAACGTTTTTGGGTTTCAGTTTGTTGTTTCAAGTTTTTAATCTTGTTCTGACTAAAACTTAAGGAAGGAGAGATATAAATGATGTTAGTCTATTTGGAAGGAATATCTTTATTGGCTGTTTTGAGTTATTAGAAAATAGATATATATTGTTTGTTGTTCATTTGAACTACAAAGTTTTCCATGTGTAGTTTTAAGAATTGCTATTAGCTTCTAAGAGTTCCTATCTGCATGGTTAAATTGTGTGTGTGTTTGTGTGTGTGTTGTAAATAGTACTTATAGTACTCGCCACAATCCTGGGATTTGTAAGGCATGATATGCCCTCAGAACTTGAGAACCTCACATTTGTACAATATATAAAAGTGAATTGCATTGAACTTGACTTGTGTTGAAAATTCTAACCCCTTCATCTGATTTCATAGGAAACTCAAATAGGACGGGGTTTTGGCAAAATAATAATTTGTGTTTTCTAAATGAAGCCAGTTTGTGCCAACTGAGTTTTCCTTTCTGATTCTTTTCTTGGTAAGTGAAGAAGGCCAAGTACATTTCATGGTTTACAAAATAAACAGTGCTACTGGCTTGAGACCAAGCCCACCAAAGGCTGGCTTGTTATTAGTTCCTCTTCTCAGTCCCAGGAAACCCAGAAAATGAAGCTATTCTTAGCTACAGCATTGCTGACACAAAGGTTTTGTGATGCAGTTCTAGGGTACCTGCCTTAAATATATCACATTTTAAATTTTAGACTTAAAGTAACCTATGTCTGTCCATTTCTGACTACCAATCTCCACATAACCACCTTTACTGCCATTGGAGTGTGACTCATGTAGAACAGGCTTTACTCCTGTAATTTGATGAGTCAACATTAAATTTCTCTGAAGATACCAACACTGAGCAGCCTGCCACTCACTGCTGCTATGTGAATCTACCAAGATCTTTACAAATAACCAGTGTTTCAAGTGAATCTGTGTGGTTTATCACAAAACACTTTGATAGCCTGTAACCACTATCTTCACTTTCACATTTTTACTTAGAGACACACATTTTGAATGGCAACAAGAGACATGTTGAATTCTAAATATGGTAAGAACAAATATAAGGACTACAGGTTAGATCCTCAAATGAAATAATTGAGTGCTTTTTGCTTGATTGGAATTTGACTTTATCTACCCCTAGTCCTCTCACGCTCCTCTCTCCTTCCCTTTACCTAGATCCTGCTTTCCCTTTCTAATAGTTTCTGTATTTCTTTCTTCACTCTTTTGCTGTTGTTTTGGGAGGTTTTGTTTTCTTTTGTTTTAATTATTGTTTCCCCAAATGAAAGAAAACATGCAATAGTTGTTTTTCTGCATCTGGCTTATTCCTCTGTATGGCTAAATAACAGATCAAATGTATGCACATACTACATTTCCTTTATACATGCATCCAGGATGATTCCTAGTTAGTCTTATGTGAATACTGCTGGAATACCATGAACATTAAAGTGTCTCTTAGGTATACTAAACTTGTTTCCTACAAATACATATCCAGAATTGATGTAATAGATAGTTCTACCTTTTCTTTATCTCACTTAACATATCTTAAATGCCTTCATTCATTTAGTGTGAGTGGGAGCAGGCCTCATAATGCATTGAGTGTGGAGGTCAGAGGATAACTGGTGGCAGTAGGTTGTCTCTGAGCACCACAAGAGTCGTGTGATAGAACTCAAGTTCAGCAGCCAGCACTTTTGCCCATAGTGCTTAATTACTACCAGATAAGACTAAACATGAGTTATGATGCCCCAAGATAGTCCATGCTCATAGCATTACTGATTAAAAGCAGGTTGTCTCCTGTCCAAAGGATTTATTTTTATTTTTTATTTTTGGATTTTTGTTGAAAACCAGTATCTACATAGGTTTATGTTGTGATTTTTATTCATTGATCGTCACATCTGTTTGGGAGTCAATTTCACTCTGACTTTGTTACTATTAATCTGTAATCGATTTTAAACCTACGCATTGTAAAAGTTTTAACACTATTCTTTTATTACAGGACAATTTAGGTGAGTCTGAGTCTTTTGTACCTCCCTGTGAATTTTAAGAATCTTTGTCTTGTTAGAGTGGCAATTTTGAATGTATGGCCATAGAAATAATAATTCTCCTTATACAAGAACATAAGAATACTTTCTACTTGTGTGAATATATTCACTTAAATGTCTTTAAGTACTTTTTAATTTTTATTATATAAATCTTTCATCATTTTGTCTCTAGGTTATATCATTTTTTTAGGCTATTGTGAATGAGTTTGATTTTGCTGGTTTTAAGTTCTTCATTTCTGTGCAGTGCTGATTTTCTGAATTTGTATAAGAAAAAGCCACTCAGTGAGGACTCTCAAAGATTTTTAAGTATAGAATCACACTATCTGCTAACAGTAAAAAAAAATCTACTTTTTTATTGGTAATGTTTTTATTTATTTGTTTTTATTGGCCTGACAAAAATTTCTAGTTCTGTATTAAATAGAATTATAAGATTGGACATCCTTGATTCATTTCTAAATTTAGAGAAAATGGTGTGTTATTCACCTATTGAGAATAATATAGGCAGGATCTATGCTTAGGGTCCTATCTGGGTCTGTGTCCCTGCTGCAGCCAGATTCTGTGTTGATGCGCACGGCTCCTGTTATCATCAAAAACTATGCTTACTTGGTTCCCTTACTTGGGGCCAACACCTGAGGCCATATTGGTCTTTGAGGGGTCATACAGATCAGAGTGGTCTGTGTTGTCACCTTGATCATGGTGATGTACAGACCCAAACTTTTAGGCATTATGTAAGAGTCTGTGGCACTACTGCAGCCAGGATCTGTGTTGAAGTCCATTGCCCATGGAGAGTCAACTCTGACTTAAACCAATGACAACAATCCATCTTTACACAGTGTGCAAATACCCCACAACAATTGCTGGATTTGATTTTCACATATTTTTAAGATCTTTGGGTTTGTCCTACATTGCTTATGGTGGTTTGAAAAAAATTGTCCCCAAATGGGAGTGACACTATTAGGAAGTGTGACTTTGTTGAGTTAGGTATAGCCCCTTGTTGGAGAAAATGTGTCACTGTGTGAACGGGCTTTGAGAACTCCTATGCTCAAGCCAACTCCAAAAGTCACAATTGATTTCCTTATTGTCTCCGAAATGTAGGGCTCTCAACTACTTCACCAGCACCATGTCTGCCTGGAAACTGCAATGCTCCCTGCAATGCTGATAATGGACAGATGTCTGGAATGTAAGTAAGCCACCCCATTTAAATGTTTTCCATATAAGAGTTGCCATAATCATGGTGTCTCTTCACAGCAATAGAAATGCTAAGACATTGCTTTCTGAGATGATAAACACCAGGACCAAAAGCTACAAAAATGGATTAAAGGATTTATTTTAGCTTATCTTTTATGTCATCCTACAACACTGAGGGAAGTCAGGGCAAGAAATTCAACAAGAACAGAGGAAAAAAGCTCCTTAGGGAAGAAAAAAAAAAACTACTTACTGGATGTCTTTACATGCTTGTTCTGGTTGCTTTCTTATAAAACTAAAGGCCATCTGCCCAGGTGTGGCGTTTATTGCTTACAGTGGCTTCAGTGCTTCTGCAACAACCAATAATCAAAAATAAAATGCTCCATGGTCTTGCCCACAGGACAATCTGGGGAAGACAATTGAGATTTCATCTTTTGAAATATGTCGAGGTTTGTGTCCAAATGACAAAACTAACACAGTAACACAGGGCTCGTGTACATCAAAAATTCTCCTCTATACTCTCTATTTGGCATATGAAGCTTTAGTATCAGAGTAATTTTTGTTTCATAAAATGAGTTTAGATATGTGTATATGTTTTGTTGGCATGAATGTATGCTCACCAAATGCATGTAGTACCCATTGGATTTCCTGGGACTTGAGTTACAGATAATTGTGAATTACCGTGTGGGTGCTGAGAATGGAACCTGGGTCTTTTGCTAGAGAAATCAGTGCTTTTAAGCTCTGAATCATCTGCCCTACCCTTTCTCTTATAATTTCAGTTATTCCCTCTTATAAATGTCTTTATAATTTTCTACAGTCTTTGTATTTAATTTGTATTAAATAAAAATTTGTAGGACTTTTTAAAACCTCTCCTTAACTTCTTCACTCCCAAGTGCATAACTAAATCTCCATGAATAATTTCTATGCTTTTTTTTTTAGATGTTTTCATTATGATATGACCTAAGAAATCATTACAATGATTTTTGGTTTTGATGATGTGTGTTTGATGTCTTAATTATGATCTATTCACAGGGGAGCTCTTATATACTTGAAAATCATGTTTATTCTACCACTATTGTAGAGAATATTATGCAAATGTCTGATTATTCCATTTGAGCTGTAGCATAATTTTTAAAAATATGAACTGAGAGGTTTAAACCAGCATATAATATGTTCTCTCCCATAAAAACTTCCAAAACCATCTTATAATTTTTCTCTCTCAACTTCACAGCTTCTTCTGAAAATCCATGGAGTCCACTTAGTACTGCCAATGGATTTGTATCATTTAAAGTTAACCCTGTTGTAGGTTTCTGTGTTAAGCACTATCTACTATAAAAAGAATCTTTTTGATGAGTGGTGAGAGCTGCACTAATCTACATATATAAATATAAGTGTTTAGTGCATATCACTTTAATGCATTTCTTGGCAGAGCTGTCATTACAGTAGCTCACGTGGTTCTCAGCTGGGTAAGATTGTTAGAACTGTGATGTTTCTTTGTTTATGTTCTTGTTTAGAAATATACCTACACTGAAAATTGGACACACTTACTGAATGGGGTCCCTTTATGTCCCTTCGTGTTGCTTTCTAAAATTTTCCTCTTTGACATTCAATGCATGCATATTTATAATTGTAATTTCTCAATGGAGCATTGCCTCTATTGGTTTACAATAATATTTTCTTTTTGATCAATTCTGTTTTACTATCTGCTTTGATGTTGATGATTGTAATTTCCTTGTTTGATTCCAAATTCCATTTGTGTAGAATAACATTTTCCAGTTTTTCATTTTCATTCTGTTTATGTAACTGTGGGTTTGGTGAGTTTCTTGCAGACAGTAATGGTTAGAATTTCTTTTAATACAAGTTACTAATTACCCAACTTACAATTTGAAAGCCAGGGTTTTTTAAATCCAAGGCTTTCATTGAAAGGTATATTTTAGGGGCTATCACATTTTTCATATTGTTTTCTTTTATTTATGATTATTTATTTTATCTGCATGACTTGCTGAACTGATTCTATTTGATTCTTTCCTATATGTCATTTGTCTATCTGTTCTTCTACTGAGGTTTATTCTTTTCTGCAGCCTACCTGTTCTGTATGTTTTTCTTCACTCTTATGTGCAGAATTTCTTTAAGTAATGTTGGCAATTCTGGTTTAGTGATCATGAAATTTTCAATTATGATTATTTTCAGGGTTTTTATTAATCCTTCAATTCTGAAGTGAATTTTAATCTTGATTGACATGTATTTTCTTTGGGTCCTGAAATATGTTATTGCATGTACTCCTGACTCTTATAGTTTCTTGTAAGAAATCAGTTACTATAATATTGGACTTTTCTTACTTCATTCTCTTTGACAATTTCAATTGTATTTTTGTCTTCTGTGCTTTCAGTAGTTTACACTATAATACAGAAGTTTTATTTAGGTATTTATTTATTTATTAGTTTTGATATAGTTTCCATTTAGAGTGCTAAATGCCTCCCCTATATTGATATCAATGTATTAACAATGTTTAGTGAAGTCAGTGCTATCATTTTACTGAACAGATTTTCTACACTTTTAAAATGTACTCCAACTCTTTCTTTATGCTGATTATTCCTAGGCTTTATCTTTTAATCATATGTTAAGTATAGTGTTCTCTTGTCATAACTTCTTTACATTTTTTACTTCTTGAAATTGATAATTGATCTGCCTTGTCTTCATATCAGCCTTCATCATACTGCCTCATCTAGCCTATTATTGGACTTTCAATGTAGTTTCTAATTTGACTCATTGAACTTTGACTTCCAGGGATTGGGATTAATTCTTTTTAAGATATGATACTGGAAAGGAGAGGAATAAGAGCTCTGAAGTGGAAGAAAAGAAAAGAAAAAAGAAAACAAAAGAAAAGAAAAGAGAAAATCCTGGCCAGGTGGTTGTAGTGCATGCCTATAATCTTACAATTTCAAAGGCAGGGGCAGGAGAATCTCAATGAGTTCAAGGAAAGCCTGAACTACAGAACAAGTTCTAGGACAGCCAGGACTGTTACACAGAGAAACTCTGCCTCAAAAACATTGAAAAAAAATTCAAAAGAGCCAAAGATGATAGAAGACAAGAGTAAAACCAACCTCTGAATATGATAGGACCATTGCACTGAAGAAATCAAAGCAACTGTGTTTCCTTGCACCAGATCTGTACAGGATCAAGCCAATTCACATTCTAGCATGGAGTACAAAGAGATTCCTGAGTGCCAGACCCCAACAGAGTAGCAATGGAGTGCCAATGACCTCTTTAAAGGGCGAGTGAGCTTTCTTTAAGGATATGACTTCTGGTAGGTCACCCACAATTCAGTGAATTGTCTCATATCCATGAGTATATGGGCAGCATAAATTAGAGCGTATAGGTTATGTTTTTTAAGGAAGACATAACGCTGGGTTGAATGAAAGATGTGATGCATCAGGAAGTAGTGAGAAGGAGAAGAGAAGGGTGATGTGAATATGATCAAAATATATTATTACATGAAACTATCAAAGAATTAACAGTTCATTTTAAAGAGAAAAATCTCTATTTTTGTTGAATTATCATGACCTATATTCAATTCTTTAATTAATTCAGCAGATATAACCCCCTTCCATTTATTATCAATTTAAAAGTCAAATCTTTTGAAATTCCATCCATTTTGATATCTCTAGTGTCAGTTTCTTCAGTGCTGTTAACTGTTAAGAAAGTCACAGTTACTTATTTTCATTTTTCTTGTATTTCTATTTTTAGAATTGCACGTCTTTTGGGTTGGCAATGTTATCCACATTTCAGTGATCTCTTGAGGGTTAAAACTTTAGTATTGTTAAGAAATGAAAACCAAACCACAATTGCAACAAAAATGTAAAATCTAGCCTTATGAATTCAACTAAAAGCTAGTGCTTCCCTAGAAGCAATAGCAAATAAAGCACCAAAACAACATGAAATAGATAATATAGTTAGAACTTTATAAGGGTAATAAATAAAAATATTTATAAGGATGGGGGAGACTAAATAAAATGAAATGCAGGAAGGGTAATTAAAATATATAAAGAAAAATATGAATAAAACCAATTAAGGAATAACTTTAAATAATAAAATTAAACAGAGAGAAAAGGAAAACAATTAAAAATTTCTTGCAGCCAAGATACTCAGATTGGATACTTTTCTTTCTGGGCATTCTAATGTTGCAGTATGCCAGTTAGGGGGACTACTAAGTTGAATCTGTAGCCTGCTTTATTTCCTATCTGTTCCAGCAAACTCATTAATTCATTGTGTATATCCATCCCTGTCCTACATTTCTCATGAAGTCATGATGTCTGGCGGTGGCAGAACTGTATTCACTGTAGAGTCTTCTGAGTCCTCATAGCTGGAATTGTGGCTAACCACACCAAGGGTTTCTGGTAATATATAGAGTAGGCAGGCATTTGTTTGTTCGAGAGGCTTCCAGTCTCTGTAACATAGGGCTATAAAAATCATGGCATGCCCCAAAATGTCTCTGAGAATGTGGAGGAAGAAATAAATTGTGTTCTGAGGTGGAAAGAAGAATCCATTGGGAGATAAACCTTTTTTGACATTAACCTTAGTGTTATGATACTCCAATCTCCTTGCATCAAACCATACAATGCAGTTTCAGTCTTGATACAGATGGTGGTGCTTTGCTTTCACATGCCTAATTCTCAACAACTTTGTGATAGGTCCTTGCTTTCCCTGAAGCTCAGGAACATCCTCAACCTACTAATTGTGTCTCTGAAGCAAAGAAAACATCCTCTGGGATTCTCAATCGTGGATGTTCCTTGTGTTCCTCTTCCTAGGTGTAGTTTACTTTTACAGTGAGAGACTTCTGAAGGTATCTTGCCGATGGTTTTCTGTAAGATGAAGAATAACATTGTTTTGGAGGGTTGTTTGTTTGTTTCCCTCATGATTTTTCGCTTTTTACCACTTCACAATTGACAGAGCTCCTCTGAATTTGTCTCCACAGAATATTGTAACTCCTCAGTTTCACTGACTTTTCTGTGTACAGAGTCACGTAAAGGAAGCCAAGGGTTGGCCATTTTACCCACGAAATTACTCATTTTAATTATAAAAGAATTTTAGTTTCTGCATCGTTTGTGGGTCCTTTGACACCACTTATGAAAATGTGTTTTCAGTTTTGCAACTGGAAGCAGAGATGAGATATAGAACAGAATGTGGCACCCTTTATTTTTCTCTAAAGACAGAGTAGACATTGTCCTCTATCATCATTCCGTACAAAAATTTTGTACCAATAAATTCTATAATTGTTGCTAATTTATGATTAAGTCATATAGTAGAAAGTCAAAGTAGGAATATTGAGTCTGTATAGGTGATTTACGATTTAAATAAAATAAAGCTTAGAATAAAGCTAATTTGAATTTTTAAGAAATATAGATCAATTAATCTTCAGGGATGAGTTTAAATCATAAGCAGTTAAACAGAGTCACTAATGAAAATTACTTTAACATCATAAAATCCTGAAAAATTAGAAAATTGTTCTGTTCATTATCCATTACTTATAAAATTTTACTAATAGATTTTTATAGCTGTTATTAACATTTAACTGCTGCAAATTCTCTCAGACATGTAAGAAGAAAATAAACTATCTACTCTCCAATAATAGTTTATGAAAATACATTGCTTATTTCCTTAGGATCCTTGATACACATTACAAACTATTAAGGTACCAGAGCATGCCCTGCTACATTCTTACACATTAGGGACATAATGAAGAGGAAGAAAAGTATTGTTTGGATCCAATATGATGCAATTTATCGCAACATCTTATATAAAATAGAGATTATGCTTACTTTCACGTAAAGTGACTTTTACTGATATTTAATAGCAATGTGATCTAAATCTTCAACATGCTCATCAACATACACAGGTTATCTATTGCTGCAAAGTTCTACGCTGAAACCATAATTTAAAATGCTCTCAGCAATATCCTTTCCTCCAGTAGGTTTCAGTTCCTTCTTCCTAAATAACATGAGTCAATTTTAACTTGATCTTAAAGACTGCGCAGCACACCTTGACACACTTGGAGGGGATTACTGTCTCTTGACGTCTATTTTATCTGATATTAAAATACTTACACATGCTTACTTCTTGTGTCCATTTCCTTGGAAATCAGTTTTCCATCCTTTAACCCTGATGTTAGGTCTACTGATGATTTTGAGGTGTGTTTACTGTATTCATGTGAAAGGTGGATTCTGTTTTTTAATTCAGTCTGTTAGTCTATATCTGGAATGCATTTACATTTAGAGGTATTGATAAGGATTTGATTTATATTGAGAGTTATCAAAGAGCAATGTTTATTAAATCCAGTTATTTTGTAATTATAATGTGGTATTTTCCCTTATTAGATTTACTCTTTTGGTATTATTATTTTCTTTTTATATTGGGTGGGTGTGATCTACTTCTTCAAACCTCAAGTACCTTCTGTGTAGTTGTATTTGTAGAAAGAAATTGATAAAAGTTGGTTCTGTCGTAGAATGTTTTTCTTTGACCATCAATTGTTATTAATAGTTTTCCTTGGTAAAGAGTTTGGAGCTGGCAACTCTGGTCTCTGGGAGTTCATAGAACATCTGTCTGTGCCCTTTTTGGTTTCAGACTCTCCCTGGAAATGTCAGGTGTTGTTCTAATAGATCTACTTTTATATGTGACTTTGTCTATTTACCTTGCAGTATGCAATATCCTTTATTTCTGTACATTTACCTATTGATTGTGTGTCATGGAAGTTTTTTTTTTTTTCCAGTCCTGTCTATTTGGTGTTCTGTGTGTTTCTTGACTCTTGTCAGGTATCTTCTTCTTTAGGATGGGAAACTTTTCTTATAATTTTGCTAAAGATACATTTTGTTCCTCTGACCTAGGTTTCTTCTTCTTCTATCTCAATTATTTGTAGGTCTGGTCTTTCCATCATGTCCAGATTTGCTGGATGTTTTATGCTTGGAATTTTTAGAACTAACATTTCCTTTGACTGAACTGTCCATTTCTTCTGTCTTGTCTTCAAAACCTAAAATTCTCTTTTTCATGCCATGTAATGTGTTGATGAGTCTTACCTCTGAGGGTTTTGTTTGACATCATAAGTTTTTAACTTTTATTTCAGTCATGGTTTTATTTAGTGATTCTGTTTCAATTCTATTGATTTGAAGTGTTTTCTAGTTTTCTTTCAGCTCTTTGTGTTTTCGCAGACTTATTAAGAGCTTTACTTACCTTCTTGTAATGGTCCTTGTACCTATCCATGGTTGCTATATAGAAGGCTTTCTTTGTGCGTCTGATGCATTGCAATCCTCTGGGCCCATTATAAGAAGTTCACTGGTTTCTCGAGGAGACATACTGTCTTAGAGCAGTGTAAGGCTGGAAGTTCTAGCTTGCTTTGGCTTGATCGAGAAAGCTGTCTTTCTCTTTTCAAAACCTGCCCTCTCAGAAAATCTTCAATAAAGAAAGGGTGCCAAAAATCCCCACTCTAAATTCTTGGTGGTTGCAGTGGCTCCTTTCTTGAGATTGCTAGTTGCCCAAGTACCCAACTAAAATGTACCATACTTGTGCACAAACTCAGATTATGGAGGAAATATCACCATCCTTCACATACAGGGTATTTAAACTCTGTGCTTTAGTTCAAGCACATGAATTCTCCTGTTTCTGCCCCTGCCTCAATCCCTGAGGCTAGGGAATTTACCCAGGAGTTGCTTTGCTCAAAATAAATCTGTTCTTTTACTTTTCCAATATGTCTTGATCTGTTTTACTGTGTCAGTGAGAAACCTAGTATGGTGCCTCAAAAAATCTATTACCTTGGAGCCAAAAATATGAATTAGTTCAATTTTCCCATCAGGTTTATCAGGTTCCAGGACCTGGGGGTAGGGGGAGAATGACACCCCTCTCCCTTAACTTCCTCTCTGCCAGATGTGATTAACTTTCAATTTGGGCTAACTCACCCATTCCATGCCACTGCCTACAGAGGTACTGGGTACCTCTTCTAGGTCAAAACTTCTCAGGATCCCCTGCCAAGCCATGGCCATGCCAGAGCAAGTCCCATCTACTTCCAGAGCAAAGACGGTCTTTGTTCCAGGGTACCAAGTGTTAGGGAGATGCCCTTCCAAAAGGCTACTCGCACTCCCACTGTTCAACCCCAGGATATTGTGGGGGATGCCTTGCCCTAGTCTTCAGTCTATGGTGCAGGCTTGGAAATAGGTAATGACAGATCTAAACCAATCCTCAGTTACCCCTGGAGTGTCTGCTGCAAAATTTATCCAAAATGGGGCTGAGACCATATGTCCAAAATGACTAGGTTTGTTTTATTTTTTTTTTTTGCTCTGTGCCCTGGCCTCAGTATACACTCTTGATCACCAGTCAAGATGGCCACCAGCAGGAACTCTTGACTTCAACCTCCTCTGCATCTCTGTGTTCTTGAGCATTTCTCCTGGCATATGGAAAAGTGGTCTGAACAGCTTTATATTCTGGGATGTGGGGTTCTGTGCTACAGCCTCTCCTTCTGCAATCATCCCTAATCAGTCTTCAATGGCCCAGGTTTTGTTGGCTACGGTTGCTGTTCCTTTCGACCACCATTTACCTGGCATCTTGGACCCTGAGTGCTCTGCCCTGTTGTAACCTGAGTCACTGGCCTCCCCACCCCTTCCCCAAACCCTGCCTACACCTACCCCTCCTATACTGCCAAGTGTTCCACTTAATAGCCTATAGCCACTCTTTCCTCCATCTTTCCCCTCGGGGTCAAAGGTCAAGGGTCAACCTCCATTACCTTATCTACCTTCCTTTTTTTTGCCTACTTCTCCCATTCTTCTCTATTCCCTCCCCATTCTACAGTGCCACAGTCTGTGCCCTGGTCCCCATCCACATACTGGCATACCCCCTCTGATCCTCCCTAGTGGCTTCTCATATTCAGTCTTGACTCACCCTGCCTTCTTCTGCCCCGTACAAAAGATGTCTGGAATTAAAGGAATTATTCAAGTCTATATCCCTTTCTCCCATCAGGATGTCTCACAGATTGAAAAGCGGTTGGGTTCCTTTTTTGTTAATCCATCTGTCTATATCAAGGCGTTCTGTTATCTTTCCCAAGCCTACGTATGACCTGACCTGACATGACATTTATGTCATCCAGGCCTCGCCTCTCGCTCCCAAGTAGTGAGGTCAGATTCAGGCAGCAGCTAGGCAGTATGCAGACCAGACCCCTCTAGTGGACAACATGTTCCCTGCGGGTGACATGATCATGCTGACTATAGAACCAACTGGGACTACCAGCCAAGTCAAAATGGTCACCAGAGGAAGGAATGCAAGGTCTACTTCAGGATGTGGAAAAGTGTGAAAATAGGTTATTTAGTTTGACAAGCTCCATGTGGTTACACAGCAAGCTGAGGAAGTCCAGCCATTTTTCTAAGTCAATTACAAAAACCATAGTTCAATAAACCCACCTAGACCCAGTCTCTCCAACAGGAGCAATGGTCCTGGCTACCCATTTGATTTCTCAGTCATCACCAGATATTAAAAAAAAAAATTAAGAAAGGCTGAGGAAAGTCCCCAAACCTGTGTAAAGGAAGTGGTGAAAATGGCTTTTAAGGTTTTCAATGCATGAGAGGGAGCAGCTGAGTATCCCTGAGAGGTTTGGCTGCAGCAGAAGACTGTGCTCCTAGCTCATGCCTTGACAATTGCCCTGAGGTCATCAGCACCCCTGCGAAGGGAACAAGGGAAGTCCATAAGCCCCACCTCCCTGGAGCCCAGCCGAAGTCAGCTCTGCCAGGAGCCTGCTTCAAGTGTTTCCAGAAAGGCCATTGGTCCTGATGCTGCCTTAACCATTGGCTGCCAATGAGGCCATGCCCTATCTGCTGGCAACCTGGCCGCTGGAAATTGGAACACCCCATGGGGGCTTAACCTCTATGTCATACTGCAGAGGTCCAGCCTTATCAGTACAGGCATCTGAGACTCTTTCAGCCTTTGGACTGTTCATCTTGGTGGAGAATTGACACCAACCAGACTGGGAAATCTTATCACTCTCGATGAACCTTGGGTAACAATAATTCTCCAGGTAGCCAGTAAATCCATCATCATTCTGGTTAGACACAGGGGGCAAACTCTTCTGTCATGACCTCTCACCCAGGTCCCACCATTCCGTCACCAATTTCTGTCATGGAGTGAATAGCACCACCTCCTTTCTGCCTAAACTCTCACCACATCGGTCCATTATTGCAGTACAATTCTGCTCATACACTTTTCTGGACATAGCCAGTTGTCCAGTACTTTTACTTGTGTGTAATATCCTCAGCAGCTTTAGGGCCACCCTCCCCTTGGGCCTCCACACTCTCTTCTGACTCCCATATTTTTCCCTTAATTGCCTCACAGGTCCTTACAACAGACTCCCCAGTCCCTACCCTCCTGGATCTAGTTGCCCCCAAGTATGGGATATCTCCACCTTGGTGGTTGATACTCACCACCAGCCTTAAGGACCCCCCCTCCTCCTTCCCTTCTAGACCCCAGTTTCCTATTTCTGAAGCCTACTTCTGAGGCCTCAGACCTTTTATTACCACCTCCTATTTCAGGGCATGTTACTCCCTGCAGACTCACCTAGCAACACTCGCATTCTCCTCAGGTGGTAGCCCTCCAGTGCTAACCACTTTGTTCTGGTTCCCTGCCTCATTAATGAGTTGGTTATTCTGACCCTCCCAGTGATCACTAGCCCTTACACACATCTCTCTAACATTCCTCCTACAACATCCTACATTACTGTCCTGGACTTAAGAGATACATTTTTTTTAATGCCCCTTTATACCATGACTCATATTTTCTCTTTGCTTTCATCTGGGAGGACCCGAACACATGGTCCTCCAGACAGCTCACATGGACCCTTCTCCCTCAGTTTTGGGATAGCCCCCATTTCTTTGTCCAAACCTTGGCCTAGGATCTTTCCACCTTTGACCCCAGTCCTAGCATACTGCTGCAATATGTAGATGGCCTCCTACTTTATTGTCCCTCCCTGTCTCTGTCCCAATGTGCCACCTCTTTGCTCCTAAACTACCTTGGCTCTGTGGGATATTATGTTTCCCCATAGGCTCAACTGTGCTCTCCCTCTGTTGTGTATTTGTGCATTCAACTCAATCTGAGGTCTAAGAGCCTCACCTCTGATAGAGTCCAAGCCCTACAGAACTTACAGTCCCTGCCCACAGCAGACCAGATTCTCTCATTTTTGGTTTTGACAGGATTTTTCAATCACTGAATCTCTAACTTTATCATTATGGCCAAGCCACTGTACCAGCTAGCCAGAAAGTACCCCACAGGGTCCCTTACTTACCTGGCCACTATTCACCACCAATTCTCTTTACTGTGAGATACCCTCCTAATGGCTCCTACACTATCTTTCCTTAACCACACCTGGCCCTATCTCCTCTTTACAGATGAAAAAGTGGGAGTGACCATCCAGGTTCTAGCCCAACTGGTTGGGCCTTCAAATCAGGCTCCTGTTTTTCTGTCTAAACAACTAGACCCGCCGGGCAATGGTGGCGCATGCCTTTAAACCCAGCACTCGGGAGGCAGAGGCAGGCAGATCTCTGTGAGTTCGAGACCAGCGTGGTCTACAGAGCTAGTTCCAGGACAGGCTCCAAAGCCACAGAGAAACCCTGTCTCGAAAAACCAAAAAAAAAGAAAAAAAAAATAAGAAAAAAACTAGACCCCACCGTATATGGATGGCACCCATTTTGAGAGCCCTAACAGCAGCAGCCAAACTCACCCAGGAGGTCTATATAAACACCTGATTTCAGTCAGTGGCTGTATACTCCACCACCACCTCTCAGATATTCTGAGTTATTCTGTGTTTTCTCTGTGTTGGGCTCTCATGGGTCCAGGTCTATCATTTACTGTTTCTAGAAAAACCCAAAATTACCATGACCTCCAGCACTTCACTAAACCCTGCAACCCTCAGTCATGTCCCTTCCTCCTCTGATACCTCCTCCCATTTCTTCTCAGAGGCTGTGGAGACCTGATGTTCATGCTGTCCTGGTAGCCTAGACAAAGTCTCCAAAGACCCCCAAATCACCCTCTTTGCTGATGGTAGTTCTCTTAGAGACTTATCAGGAAACTCGTCACAAAAGGTTAAATTAATCATTTTAACTAGAGTACTCCAAATACTTACGGGGCAGTGGGATAGCATCGACACTGACTCTAAAACCTGCCATTTTAGTAGCTCATACCCATTCTATCCTTTGAAAGGAAAGGGGTTTCCTGCTAACCAAGGGCACTCCCATTGTCAATGGACCCCTTAAAGCCAAGCTCTTCGAGGCCCTCTAGCTCCCTGAAGAAGCAACCATAATCCACTGCCAGGGACTTTAGTCCTCCAAGGACCCATTGACCTTAAACAACGCCATAGTTGACTCAGTAGCCCAGGGATGGATCTCCAGCTCCACTGGCCCTACATGGCATATTTTGTTTTTGACACTTTCCTATCAGCCCTGTTCCCAACCAGAAAAGAGAAAGGAAATCCTGAATAAAGGGGCTACACAGACTAAAGACAGATGATTCTACTTAAATAGCTGCCTCATCCTCTCCAGGATCAGGCACTTTCCATCATTTCAGATGTCCACCCGACCTTACATATGGTCCGTAAAGCTTCATTCCATTTCTTTGAACACCTCTTTGATCCTATCTACCTTCAATCCATATTTTCCAGGCCCATTACTCCTGCTAGATATGTGTCAAGGCCAACCCAAAGAGAGCCCTCCAGATGTGCCAGTCCTTGCAAAGCTCTGGAGACCCCAACCAGGAGAGGACTGCAGATTGGCTTCACCAGCATTCCCACTTATACAAAGCTCTGTTATCTCCTGACTCTTGATGACACATTTACAGGTGGATAGAAGCATTCTCTACCTACAGGGAAGCAGCAAGTGTGATGGTATTTTTTGAGCACATCACATCTCTGTTTGGTGTGCCACTCACCATCCAAATAGATAACAGCCCAGGGTCATTGAGCTCATGTCTGTAACCTCAACATCTGGAAACTTCACATCCCCTATCACCCACAATCCTCAGGAAAGGTTGAGAAGACCAATGGACTCATCAAACAACATCTTACCAAGATCTCTATAGAACTCAGGTTATCTTGACCCTTCCTCCCCATTGCCCAGAATGCCCCTATGAGTGGCCTATATGCTACAGAAAACCAATTAAAAGTTCATCATTTTGGTTTGGGGCTGACATAATTCCGTTATTATGTTTGAATGAATCAAGGTAATACAGTTTTGAGTGGGTGTTCCATTCTTAGATTACTTCTCTCACTCATGGCAGCTGTGTGCTCCCTGGTAGAGAGAAGTTTTGTGAGTTTCTATCTTGTTCAGAGAAAAAATGGAGACTAATGTGTGAAAGGAAAAGGTTGAGAATATTGGTGGGAAAGAGTTTATGGGATCCTGGATTCCCACCAAGAGTCCCCAGTGATTAGAAGTGGGGTGTGGAATGGGCTCCTCCAAGCAGACCTCTGCAAGACCAAGTATCATCTGGAGAGATCAGAATTGAGAAGAGTAAGAATAATGAATATTGCCTACATGCATAACAGCTCAGTGTGGCCACTGAGCAGAAAGTGTTTCTGTTGATCCATATATTTTCTGAAGGAATGGAGAAGATTCAAAGGTTGAAAGTGTCAGCAGGGAAGAGCCAAACTGGAAATAACAAAGTTTTAAAGAATATGTGTTCATGACAAATAGAATTTCAAACAGATACAGTACCCAATCAGTGAGATAACTGAATGATAAAGGAAACAGAAAATTTGAATCAAGGATATTGCTAAAAAATTTCAAGGGTTTGAAAAAAAAATGTTGGGAAGGCAAAGATCAGAAAGTACATCTTACCCAGTGCCAGCCTATGAAATGCTGGTACTATCTCTTTTTAAAATGAATGCAATGAGGATTTTACTTTTATCCATCACAATTAACTTCAGTTTAGCAAACCTCCTTAACACACAAGACAGGTTTAACCTATTGTTCCTATGCTATTATTTGGAAAAAAAGTTGCATATCTTTAACCTTCCATGCTAGAAGAAATAATTTTGTAGAAGTTTTCTAAGAAGTTAAACTATAACTTGTGATTATGAAGAAAAGCTCCAAAGATGTTAAGGAAGCACTATTTTCTCCCTTTGAAAGTAGATGCCCATGGCTTTCACTAATTGAATTTTTTCTTTATAAAAACAGACCTGTAGGCAGTCTGTTTGTGGCCACGAGCACTAAGTACACATCACTACGACTTTGTGCTTTCAGAAACTGAATAAGAGATCAATAGAACTGGATGCTGACAATTTGAGATAGAATTCACTAATTTATAATGACATGAGCATGCAGCGAAAGCAAGTAATTACCTAGCCATTATTTTCATTTTTTCAAGTGCTACAACTGACACTATCATTATCCATGAAAAAAAGAAAAAGGCAAAATAGAAAAAGAAATTCAGTTGTCATTAACACTGAAAACAGCTAGATACATTTTTAGCACAAGATTTCCAGTAGGGCACCTTTTACAAATTTACTATGTATACATGTTCGTGTGTTTTCATCATTGCTAGAGATAATACAAGTTCTAGAACATGCCTGTTAGTAATACTAAAACTGTCACTAGATCACATTTTATGGTATTACAATAAAGTATTAATTGTAGTGATCACAAATATGCATAAATTTCCACCAGTGGGGGGAAACTGCACATAGGAAGTGGTTGTTCACTCTGATTCAGAGGAGAAAATCTTTTTTTTTTTTTTGATTTTTTTTTTGAGACAGGGTTTCTCCGTAGCTTTTGATTTGTGTCCTGGAACTAGCTCTTGTAGACCAGGCTGACCTCGAACTCACAGAGATCCTCCTGCCTCTGCCTTCCAAGTTCTGGGATTAAAGGCGTGCGCCACCACTGCCTGGCTCAGAGGTGAAAATCTTGTGACTGTCCATGGGAAAGGAGAGTGAAGCCTCTTCTCTCTGTACAATTTGAAGTTTCCTGTTTAGCGTGTTTCAAAATCTTTCAATAAAAATATGTAGATATCATTTCTTCGCTGATATAAGAAAATTGATTTTTTGTTGCTTTTATGTCCAAAATGTCCTTATATTAATTATATTCAAATAATGTACTCTTAATTCCTGATCAAAGTCTGGATTTTTGTCCCTGAGGATGAAAAGTATGAAAAAGAGAATTTTGCTTTTAATGTTCTTCAGTTAGTTTAACTGTATTGTAAACTTAGATAAAAAACACAATTTTTAACCTTATATTTAATTAAATACAAAATGCTTTTCCAAATTTTTTTATCATTAGGTCCTATCATGAAGCTTAATTTTAAATAAAAATTATTTTTAAAATAGTAACACGTACCAGTAAAATTCAATTCTGTATTTTTAAAACGTGTCAGGTATGATTCCCTATGTGTTTAATCAACACTTGCAGACACAATAAGGAGGACTCCAAGTCAGAAACTAGCCTGAGATATTGGGAGGGTCTATGCCAGCAAAATCAAACAGAAACCTTCATACTCAGAACTAACAATTAAAATAGTTTAAAGTAGTCACTTGGGAAGGAATAGGCATCTGTATCCTTTGCATGACCACTGAGGAAAATTCTTCACACCATATGGAAACACATAATTCTATTTAAGAAACTTGGCTTGTGCCAGGCAGTGATGGCACACGCCTTTAATCCCAGCACTCGGGAGGCAGAAGCAGGCGGATCCCTGTGAGTTCGAGACCAGCCTGGTCTACAAGAGCTAGTTCCAGGACAGGCTCTAAAACCACAGAGAAACCCTGTCTCAAAAAAGAAGAAAGAAAGAAGAAAGAAAGAAAGAAAGAAAGAAAGAAAGAAAGAAAGAAAGAAAGAAACTTCACTTGAAGCCAGTTCCCTTGAAGGAAATGCGAGTATTTCTTACGCTTCCTATAAAACCCCCAGAGATCTAACTGCCCAACCATCTATGACTCCAGGACTCCCACAAACAGCACCATGAAAACTCAGAGTCCCAGAAATTAGCCTACTGATTATTTACATCCTGACCTTCAAATTTCTACTTTACCACCATTTGGTGATGCTCAAGATTACCCCTATTTACAATCGTCAAGGCTCGAGACCCACCCTCAGAATTATGCTAGCAGTGTACTACTTGAATAGGGCTATTAATTATTCTCTTACTGAGGTAGTAATATAAACATGCCTATTAATATTTGATTGATAATTGTTCTTAACTCAGTAAAGTTTTTCACAGTATGATTTATTGATGCTAAATTTCCTCACTGATTTTGAATGTCATCAACATTAACAAAAACAAAACACATGGCATATCTAAAGACCAGTTTCAGTTTTTGATGATCTATGTTCATTCTAGAGTCTATGCATCTATTTTAGCAAAAAGATTGTCATTTTAAATCACTGTGGTTATACAATAAGCCCAATATAAATGGTGTGAAGCCCCCACAACAGCTAACATTTTCATTTGTAATACTGCATTTATTCATAGTTTTCAGATACATTTTCAAGTAATTTTGACAAGTCATAGAAATCATCACAGAAATAGAACTTTGAACCTCTAAGATCTCACAATGTACTAAAAGAAAATGTTGGTAGTTATGTTGAAGTTTTTCACTGAGGATCATAAACACACCCATGTCATTCTTTAAAATTGTCTTTATGATTTTCAGTTATGTATTAAAATATTTATGAGAAGGTATTTTAAAGTTATATTTGAATATTTGCTTTGTTAGTTTTATTATTTTTTGTGTGTACAGGGTTTTGTCCTACAGCCAGGTTGAGGTTTTTGATATACAGTCCTGCTTTAGCTCCCCAAGGACTAGGACCACAAGCATTCAGCACAGAACCCAGCTACCTTGCACTCCTATTAACAGGTTTCCCATTGATTTCTTAGAGTTGCTTCATTGTATAACTTTAAAATAAGGCATTTTCTTCTAACATTGGTAATTTTCTCATGCTATTTCTTTAACTATATTCCATGATTATGATATTGAGTGACTATGGAGCTACTTTTTATGCCATCAATACTTTAAAGTTGACTAGATTGCATGTGAAGACTGAGAATGTGGAACTGTGGTGAGTTTCACTCAGTTACTATGATACCTTTTATTATTCTCTGCAGAAGTGTTTTTTTTTTGTTGTTGTTGTTGCTTATTTGTATTTGCCATTGTATTTGCCATTGTTGTTGCTTATTTGTATTTGCCATTGTATTTGCCATTGTATTTGCCATAGATAGAGACTCAAATTTAAATGGGTTAACTGGTTCTCCCCAGGTGGAGAATTTGGGGCACAGCAGATAAGCTTTATCAATACAGATTAAAGTCCCCCTGACTGGTGCCACTGATACCCAACCTTCAGTTCTGGGCATTCTCCACAGGATCACTTGTACTTGGCAGAGGCAAAGAGTGTAGCTCCTCTGGTGAGAGAACCCCTCTGTTGCTTCTTTTCTCACCTGATTTCAATATGCTAGCAAATCCTGAACTACTTCCATTAAATTCCATTTGCCCTTTTTCTAAGGAAAATTCCCATGTTCAAGATTGCATTCAAAACATCTTTTAAGCATTGAGTCTAGCCTTGGTGTCAATTTGAAAAGCCAAGTGAGTCTAAGGAGTACTGAATAAAGTCAAGTCAACATGTAGCTCTGTGATGTGTGTAGAGGACACAGTTAAATCTCAGCCAGATTTTATCTGCAAAGCTCTAGGTTAAAAAAAATGTTAGTTAAGAGCAAGTTCTGAGATGATTTGGGTACTTTAATGTATAATGGAACAATGTCTTGCATAAAGAAGGAATAGTTGGTCAATCTTTCCTCGGTTATATGGGTACTGTGTATGAGGATGATTAGACTGAAGAATTATGAATGAGCAGCTAAATTCTAAGTAAAATCACAGGCATAAATATTTGATGAATATAGATGCATAGCGTCAAAGATGTCTAAGTATTATGCAAAGTGCCTATGCACTAGCTAAGAACTCAATGAGGAAATTTAAGGTGCATGAACAATGAGATGAGGCTATATGGATAACGATGGTGATGTTGGCTTTTGAGACCCACCAAAAGTTTTCCAGCAAGAGTCAGCCCTCTTGTTGCTGGTAAATTTCTGAAGCTCCTATCCTGACAGGGCAACAAGTACTCTGTCAGAGTGTGCTTGCTATCCCCTCTGTTCAATGCTAGATAGAAAAAAAAAAAAAAAAAAAACACAGTAATGTGAATAAATGAAGTATTCTGGACTTCACAAAGGAGAGGTCAGTTATACATGTAGTCATATGTGTGTGCAGAGCAGATATTGATATTTCCCATCTTCTTCAATTGCTCTTCACTTTATTTACTGCCAGGGTCTCTTACTGAACCCAAAGCACACAGACTTAGTGAATCTAGATCATCAGCTTGCCCTGGGAATCAACTGTCTCTACCTCCTAACTGCTAGAATTACTGATAGGTCTCCGAACTCAAACAGATTTTTGTGGGTGCTCAGGATTCAATCCCCTGTTCTCATGTTTGTGTGACAAGCACATTATCCAAGGAATCATCTTCCTAATCCCCCAATGTTTCTGTTTTCGTGCCCCACCCATATAAATTCTATTTACCTCTCTTGTCCTGCCTAGATCATAAAAAGACACTTTAAAAAACACACTACCACAAGAGTGCCATATAGATAATTGTAACTGGCCGGCTTAAGAATTTTTTAAACTATCTCTATTAACATTGAAAATATCTTTTTAATCTCCATACAACATAGTTTGACTTTTTTCTTTCCCTTCCCCCCAGCTCTTCCTAGACCCTAACCTCTCCTTCCCCACTCAACCTCATGTGCTTTCTTCTTCTTAAAAAGAAAAACAAGTAAAATAAAGCACATAAGCAAACAAAATCATTGATATTTTGTATTGGCAAATGAGCATGAGGCCGTCCTAGAATATGTCGCTCCATTAAAGGAAACTGATTTTTTTCTCTCCCAACATCATTCAATTACAAATAATGCCTTGGGTAGGAGTGGGGCTTTTGTGCCCATTTCCCCTTCTCCATGATGAGATTCTGTCCGGTTTGAATCTGTTGGGAGAAATTTGAAATGCTTGCCAAAGTGGATAATAATCTAATTACTTTTTATGTATTGCAACAGGAAACTTATTTTAAATTTCCTTAAATGTAAAATTTTATGTATAGGTCTGGAGAGAGGGCTCAGCGATTAATTTGGGACTGGAGAGATGGCTCAGCAATTAAGAGCACTGACTATTCTTCCCAAGGACCTTGATTCCCAGCAACCACATGGCAGCCCACAACTGTTTATACCTCTAGTTCAAGAGAATCCAAATACTTTTTTTTTTTTTTTTGCCTCCATGAGCACCACAGAAGCTTGTGGTGCATAGAAACACACACAGGCAAAACACCCATACATGTAAAAATAAATACATTTTAAAAACAGGTATATTACCAAGAATATGCTTGCTAAAATTTTATTTTAAAACCAAGTCACAAGGTTTCACAGCTTTTAGGCAATCAACCCCTGTCCATTTTCTATCTGCAGTGAGAATGGGGCTTTTGTTTTGCTTTTCTAATTTATTTTCTGTATTTTTTTTTTGCATTTAAATACAAAGTTCTACTCTATATGAAGTTTAGACACTTTGATTTTTAAAGGAAAGATAATTGTGGCCTATCAGGTAGGTCATTAAAGTTGACAATAATAATCATCAAGGCCAAGTAACAGAAAAAGAAGTTATTGATTACTGTTAAGCAAAATAAACACAATATCAAATTGTTCGTAATCATGGCTACTGTGTAAACACGCTGTACCTGCATATTTGGAAGCTAGGAAATGATGAAGTCAATGTCTGCAGCTGATTTTTGCAACTGAACATCTTTGTTTACGATAAGGTACAACTACATGCTGTAAGAAATAAAACATAGGGACCTTATTCTTACTATAGCAAGCTGTTTCAATGAGGATATCTGGCTAAACTACTCTCTCAACTAGAACACTGGTATAATTAGTTGTTATCCCTTCTTCTAGATGTCAACTGTATTAAAACTAAAGATGAAAAGAGAAACGATCATTTTTCTGGACTGCTGTTTCACAAGTGTAACTAACACCAATGCTATGGCAGTGGAGGAAGGTATATATCCATTTGGGTAGCAGATATGCTAACTATTCAGTTGACTGGCCTTTTTAAACAGGTATGGAACACAGAAGGCAACATACTATGCTGGTAGGTAAAGCAAAATGTCTTTTTATGTTTTATTTTTTTTCAAATTGAGCTAGCAGCTCTATTTTATGAAACACAGTTACTTTATTTCTTTTTCCTTCAAAAACATGCCTGTTCCTTAACTTTCCATCTCATTCAGCGAACGTTCTGCCCGATGCCACCGTACCTGGCATAGGAACGACCGATCCCTGTTTCTGACTTTATCCTTGTCTCGCTCCGTTTCTTCTTAACCTTTAACAAGAAAGTGGAAACAGTCAGTTCTCTGAGGAAAACTGAAAAGCAACTTGCCCCTTTCGTGCATTTACACAAGTGTATGAAAGCCGTTAATTTAGTTCTTAACAATCTGAAAACAGATGGGCACTAAATAACAACAGGATATTGCTATATTGTCAATCATATCAATGGAACTCAAAGTTGTTGATTTGCTTCCCACTTAAAAAATGAATATGAATTAAAATGCAAATGAAATAATAAATTCAAACCCATTTGCAAATTAAAACACTCCCCTGTACAAAAAAAATTGAAATAAGATAATGATTCTGTCATGGAGGAGATAAGGTAAAATACCAATCAAAAGGTGCTTACTTTTGGCTCATTGGCTCATCATGTCTTCAGAATAGCACTCCATATGACAGGGCTTGGGACCCATGCTTGAAAATCACAGCTTTTTTTCTTTTTCAGAAAAACACATGACATAATACCAAGAATCAGTATCTTACAGACTGAATGAGCTACATGCAAATTAGTTAACAATTATGGTTGACTAAGAATTATATTTAACAATTGAATGTCATTTCATACATGAATTATCATAGGGCAATTGAGAAGTAGTATCATAGGCAATTGAAAAATAGTATTACACAGCAATTGGAAAGGAACAAAGTACATGTAGAGAAGTCAATTCTAAAAGGGCAAATTTCACTCAAAATAGATTTGAAAGTCAGAAGGGAACCCAAAATACTTTTCAGACTTAACATGTATAAAGTGAGGTTGTCACTAACTCACTGACTGTCTTCAGGGGATAGGCTGAACAAGTACTATAGAAAATGCTAGGGCTTTAACAAAATTAACTGTAATTTCTCAAGAACTGCCTAAGATTATGTTCTACTATATAAAAATCTAAAGAATACAATTTATATATGCAGTAATATCTCATCAAGTTAAATTGCTTAGTCAAATGACACAGAAGGAATTTCAGATTTGTAATATTTTATCTCTGCTCTTTTATGCCAAATGTATTATTATTGACCTATTATTACCTTCAACTTTTTTTCTCTAATCAAACTTTACTTTTCAAAAGAAACACCTGTCTTTGGAAACATCTGTCTAATGTTCTCTGTTGTTCATAAATAGAATCTGCAGATAATATTTTCTTTTTCTTCTAGCTCCTTTGCAGAGCTAATGACATCAAATACACATTTTAATCTCCTGGGCTTTTAAAGGACTATTTCAAGGAATTTAACCCTAACTATTCATGTTTGAACTGAATGTTTATTCTGGGAATTATCAAAAGCACAGTCTTTAAACATATTGAAATTGCAAGCATCTAAGAGAATTAAGATTATCTGTAATCAGAAATTTCTACATACTTTTTTATTGTCTGAAAGTAGTTTCCAAGTAGAAATTGATATATGAATTGTGATTGAAAGTCCCATTGATCCCATTCTCTTTTTTTAAAAAAAAAGCAAAAAAAGTTTTCCAAAGCTTTCCCATGATATTGTGTCTTTTATATTACTTGTTATCCTGACTTATACTAAAACTTCTCTGATTATATATTCCCCACTAATACAATCCCAGATGATATTTTGTTCTATGAGCTGTCCTCCATCAAGTTAAGGTCTGACCTAAGTAAACGAGATTCAGGCCTGGGCACTCTCTCTCTTCCTCCAGGAAGCATGCAGAATATAAGGCAGAAGAAGTCCTCTTGGACATCAATAGTAAACCTTGACCTTCCAAGGAAAGCACAAAACCATGCAGTCACAGGCTTGGACCAGAAAGAAAGAGTTATTATAAAGGAGTGTTGAAAGCCTTGAGAGGTTGTCTGTATGCATAAAAACTCAATTGTGAACCTTTTTGAAGGTGGAAGTTACAAAATAATCCCACACCAGTTCAGAATTTTGAATAATAAAGGGTTATTTATTTAAGGGAAACTTACAAATCACAGTCCTAGATAGCAGTTCTCTATGCAAAGAGGAACAGAGTCTAGCAGCCGGAAGCAAGAACCAGAAGCAAGAGAAAGAGAGAGAGCTCATGCTTTACAGCTGCAATACAGTATAAGAGACCACCTCCAAGTGGGCTGGTATCTTAAATGCTATTGGCTGAAGGGGCAGAATGTGCTTCCACAGAACCTTTTCATGGAAAAAAAAAAAAAAGATAATCTGCTTTGACAGCAACCACAACTCTCCATCTGCAAATTGACAAAAAACCCATGCTCCCATTCAGATGCAACCCCTAGCATGTGGTGTGGAGACATTCTCTGCTTTATCAGGCCAGCAGTTCCCTTCACAGTTTCATATTAATTTGGAAAAGAGAAGAAAATGTGGAAGATGACATGACATAAGTAGACACATTTTGAATGTCCAGCATCACTTTGAAATATCTTTCAGGTTCAGGCAGAGACTGTTTCTCCTTTTTATTTGTATTTATAGCATTTGTGCTACAGTACTGTAAGGGAATGAGGGCTGCTCATCATCTGTTGAATTTATAGTAAGGGAAAAAAAGCATTTAAGGCAAGGATCAAATACTTAAGACTTGATTAGAACTAGGAAGCTATGCTGAGGTTTCCCTTAAGATGAAAGTAACCAATACTCAATTAGACGCAACTTCGAAGCAGTTGTCAGCACATTCTTAGTTATTTGGATGAAATAGGACCAGGCCAAGCATTCAGTTTCTGAAGCAAGGCCTCGCCCCAAGCTCACGACTCACTCTTCTTTTCTTTTTTTTTTTTTTTTTTTTTTTTTTTTTTATTTTGGTTTTTCAAGACAGGGTTTCTCTGTGGTTTTGGAGCCTGTCCTGGAACTAGCTCTGTAGACCAGGCTGGTCTCGAACTCACAGAGATCCGCCTGCCTTGCCTCTGCCTCCCAAGTGCTGGGATTAAAGGCGTGCGCCACCACCGCCCGGCCTCACTCTTCTTTTCTTCTTGAGTTTGTATGGTAGAGGAAAGCTGTGAACCAAGTTTCCATGACATGCACTTAAGCTTTTAGAGCTTACTCCTCTTCATCTCTTCACGATTGATGAGTGAAGTCATATCGGCCAGTGCATGAGCAAGACCTGTGGCCAGTCACTAGGGATGTTGAATATTGGAATGGAGGTGTGGAAAGGAAATTCATAAGAAACAGGAGTCTCCTTGAACAAGCCAAAATTAATTATCACTCCATGATTTTTAACTCAATGTTTGTTAAAACAAGAAAACAGAGAGCAAGCTGAAATTGAATGAGTTGAATCATGTTTGAGTTTGTGGACTGATAGATAGGAAATGACTAGTAAAAACCTTTGGAGGCAGAGCACATGGTTTCATATTCATGTTCAACACTTATTAATGATGTAATTTAATTAACATGATTTCTCTAAGGCCTTAGTTATCTCATAGTAAGTGGTAACAAAAACCATGTGTCTATATAGGTATAAACTCAATGGTCTGCAAAGTCATTTCAAACATAACTCATGATATAATCGGGATGAATGTATTTATTAAATCATAATTAATAAAATATCCAGAGATATACATTAATGGAATTCCTTCTTGATATGCTTCTTTGAATGTATTTGTTTGGGACTGAAGAGATGATTCAGCATTTTCTTCTTTTACAGAGAGCGCAGATTCAGTTTCCAGACAGCAACCACAAGATGACTAGCAGCAGTCTTAACCTCCAGTCCCAGGGCATCTGACCCAGTCCTCTGGCCTCCTGTGCTACCAGAAACACCTGTATTATACATACTTGCATGTAGATAAAACAGATATACACATATAGGTGAACCAAGTAAGTCTTTGTATTCTTCAATTTTCTGGGACTCTTTGTTTACTAGACCTTAAACAAGAAGTGGTGGCATGAAACCCCTATACACAAGCAATATTCACAGGGCCGTCGGAATAGCAAGTTGTTCTTAAGATTTGTTTTGATTTTAGTTATGTGTGTCTGTACCCAAATATATGCCCATCAGTCCAGGGCCTGGATGGATTTTTTCATTGTAGTTTCATTTGCAGGGATTTTTGAGCCATGTGATGAGAATGAGGGGAACTAAATTTGGGTCCTCTGAAGGGGAGAGTATGCTCTTAACCACGGAGGTTAACACACCAACTGTTCTGCCTTGGTTTTCCTTTTCTGTGATAGATAAAATGATCAAAAGTAAATTGGAAAGAAGAGTATTTGTAGCTAACAGTTCCAGAACACAGTACATCAATGAGGGAAGTCAGAGGTAGGACGCAAGGAAAAACTGTGATGGAATTCTGATTGCTGGCTTACTCTTTGTCTCCTGCTTATCTGACTTTCTTCTACAGCCCAGGCTCACCTTCATAAGAACAGTATTTCCACAAAAACCTTGGTTTCTTTACATCAGTCAGTATTCAAGACAGTCTCTCACAGTTGAGGAAGTCTTTTATGTTTGCTTCACATAATATCTGGCCATGCATACTTTTTGCCTGATATGCTTTTCTTTCCAATTCTCTCATCTGAAGAATAAATCTCCTAGCCTACCATGGCCAGCTGGACTGGGACTGAATAAGCATGGGTTGAAACTGGACTCTCTGAACATGGCGGACAATGAAGGCTGATGAGAAGCCAAGGACAATGGCACTAGGTTTCGATCCTAATACATGAACTGGCTTTGTGGGAGCTTATCCTATTTGGATGCTCACCTTCCTGGACCTAGATAGAAGTGGGAGGACCTTGGTATTCCTGCAGGGCAGGGAATTTGGACTGCTCTTCAGTATTGAGAGGGAGGGGGAATGGAGTGGGGGGAGGAGAAGAGGAGTGGGGATAGGGGGAGGGAAGTAGGGGGAGGGGGCAATATGTGGGAGGAGGGGGAGGGAAATGGGAAACGGGGAGGAGGCGGAAATTTAAATTAAAAAAGAATAAAATAAAAAAAATAAAATACCAACTTCACTTGGAAAAAAAAAAGAATAGATCTCCTACTAGCCTTCAATTCTCAGTGTAAGCACCATGGCTTTTGTTTGTTTTGTTTTGCTTTCTCTGAAAACCCTTTCAGGACCTGTCTGTTTGGCTTTCACCAAAGGTGAACTGTCTCTTTAAATATTCTCATGGAACCGTTTATTTATTCTGTTTATAATTTCACTGCTAAGGTTGCTTAGCCTGTATCTGTCTTCTTCAACAACATAAACCTTGAAGACAGAAAGAATTATACCTTTCCATTCACAACGGAATAGCCAACTCTTAGTAGAGTTTCTTGCCAAAGATGAAAATCTCTTAGTAGTTGTTTGAATACATAGACAAATTAAAAGAATGTTGAATGAATAAACAGATAACCAAATGTATTGGTATATGGGTGGATGGGTGGATAATTGTTTTCTGAAGAGATAAAGAGCTACCCAGACACATCATGTACAACAGCTGTAAGAAATGGAGGTTGTGGGTGGGCATCTAGTCCCTAGATTGAAGGTCTGGAGCAGGTGAGACTAGAGGATAATGGGGAGTGTCATTTACCTAAACAAGAAACAGATTTCTCATCTTGTAGGCACTGAAGATTCTGCATAGGCTGTTAGGATGAATGGTATGTTCCTATTTGTTTTTTATTAACATAGCCCTAACAACTTTGGGGAATCAAGAAGTAAACAAAAGGAGATTACTTAGAAAAAGATAGTAAAAAGCAGGTCTTGTTATGAGGAACTGTTATCCAAGGAGGACACAAACAGAGCAACAAAAGTTAGACAGACTTAGCTCTCATAAGGCACTTGGGGAGGAGGGCCTCAGAGTGACTAACGCATGCAGTGGGGGAAGAATGTTAAATATAATAATAGAAAGAATGGCTGGCTTGTCATTATCATTTGGCAATCATAGTTAATCCAGAATTGTGTTTTAGCCTTTATTGATTTCATTTCCGTTTATCAATAGTTTTAGAAATGTGACTAAGGAAACTAAGGAAATGATAATGTTTCAGAAACTGGTTGTTAGAGAGAAAGATTTAAGTTATTCATCCATGAAAATGATAAAGAAACTTGCACTGACTTGTGTGATTGTGTTTAGTAATTATTTCTTGGGTTATTTCAAAATTGTTTGTACATTTTAATATATTTTAAACTATTTAATAAGGTTTCTAGGTGATGTGTTGTTAAACACTTTTGGAAGAAAAGCTACTAAGTTCTTTCTTTCTTTCTTTCTTTCTTTCTTTCTTTCTTTCTTTCTTTCTTTCTTTCTTAAGATTTCTGTCTCCTCCCCGCCACCGCCTCCCATTTCCCTCACCCTCCCCCAATCAAGTCCTGCTCCCTCATCAGTCCTAACAGCAATCAGGGTTCCCTGCCCTTTGGGAAGTCCAAGGACCTCACACCTCCGTCCAGGTCAAGTAAGGTGAGCATCCAAACTGCCTAGGCTCCCACAAAGCCAGTACGTGCAGTAGGATCAAAAACCCAGTACCATTGTTCTTGACTTCTCAGTGGTCCTCATTGTCCGCTATGTTCAGGGAGTCTGGTTTTTTCTCATGCTCTTTCAGACCCAGGTCAGCTGGCCTTGGTGAGTTCCCGATAGAACATCCCCATTGTCTCAGTGTGTGGGTGCACCCCTCGGGGTCCTGAGTTCCTTGCTTGTGCTCTGTCTCCTGCTCTTTATTTGGACCTTGAGATTTCAGTCCGGTGCTCCAATGTGGGTCTTTGTCTCTGTCTCCTTCCATCGCCTAAATTTTTTCTTTGGGTTCACCTTCTTAATTAGCTTCTCTAGGATCACGCATAATAGGCTCAACGTCCCCTATACCTGTCAGAATGGCTAAAATAAAAAACACCAATGATAGCCTTTGCTGGAGAGGTTGTGGAGAAAGGGGTACACTCATCCATTGCTGGTGGGAATGCAAACTTGTGCAACCCACTTTGGAAAACAGTGTGGCGGTTTATCAGGAATTTCGGGATCCACCTACCCCTGGACCCAGCAATACCACTCTTGGGAATATACCCAAGAAATGCCCTATCATACAACAAAAGTATATGCTCAACTATGTTCATAGCAGCATTGTTTGTAATAGCCAGAACCTGGAAACAACCTAGATGCCCTTCAGTGGAAGAATGGATGAAGAAAGTATGGAATATATACATATTAGAGTACTACTCAGCAGTAAAAAACAATGACTTCCTGAATTTTGCAGGCAAATGGACGGAAATAGAAAACACTATCCTGAGTGAGGTTAGCCAAACCCAAAAAGAGGAACATGGGATGTACTCACTCATATTTGGTTACTAAGTTCTTTTTTACAGAGAATTTTAAAGATGTATTTATCTTTTAAATTTATGTTCCTGAGTATATGTCTGATGTGGGATTCCCTTCTGTATGCTGGCAATGTTTTATTACTGTTTTTTAATAAAGAAACTGCTTTGGCCTGTGGCAGGGCAGAATAGAGCTATGTGGGAAAACTGAACTGAATACAGGGAGAAAGAAGATCGAGTCAGGCAGATACCTTGTGGCTGCTGAAGGAGAAATATGCCAGAGTCTTACCAGTAGGCCACAGCCTCATGGCAATACACAGATTAATAGGAATGGGTTAATTTTAGATATAAGAGCTAGCTGGGAATACACTTAAGCTATTGACCAAACAGTGTTCTAATTAATTTTGTACGGTTATTCAGGTATGGGTGGCCAAGAAACAAACATGCAGCCTCTATTTACATATGTCTGTACAGCACGTGAGTACAGGTATGTGCATAGGCCATAAGAGGGTGGTAGGTAGTCTGCTACTGAAGTGACAGACCGTGGTGAGCTGATGTTAACACTAGGATTAATGATAGGAAAACTATTTATATTTACTGTCACTTGTTAAATACTTTGTGACCGTCTCAGTTTTCCATTGCATAGTAATATATAGCCAAGAAATAGGCCCTGACAGGCAAAAGTGTCTCTATTATTTAAACATTGAACTTCTCCTTGATACTGGTAGCTTGAAAGGTAATAGGTTAGTCTATGCTTCTCCTCCTCTGTCACTCGTCCTAACCTATTCTCTGCTTTTCTTTGTTCTGCTTTGACACCTGAAATACTGACTCATGGCAATAATATTCTTTAAGCTCCTCTGTAGGCTGGCATGTGATAAGATGCAATCACTTAGAACACATGCAAGAGTTTGGAGAGTGGAATAAAAGAAGTATTGTTACCGAATTCTATGTGCTATATGATATTTCTGGAGTTTTGCTTCTGGTTCCAGTTATACTGTGCACAAGAGTCTGTGGACTGTGATCTCAATAGACCCTCATTTGGGAGGCAGCTTGTGTCTTCCATTCTTGGTAATCTGACTCCGAACATAAGTTGCTGCATTGTTAAACTTTCCATAAAATAAATTTTGTCTCTGTATAGAACTTGTCATGTTCCAGTGTTACAGAGGCCTGATTTCAATAGTTGCTCCATCCTTGTTACCTGGAGGACTATAGCCAGTTATGACTTTGGATGTTCACACATCTAAAATGAATATAATAAAAATCTGAGCTTTAAAGCAATCCTCTGAAAAACAAGTGAACAAAAGCATATAAAGTACCTTATGCAGAGATTAGGCCTTAGGGATATAATCACCATTAGTGAAGAAATTGAGTTAAAATGAGGTTTATCATCATGAATTCTGCTAACCCAAATGTTTACATTCTCTTTTGGTACTCTGGTGGGGAGAGTTTAGGATGTCCTGGATTTTTCACTCTGCACCAGTATTTTCCTCAGGGCCAAAGAGCTGTAGGCCTGACAAGTTGAGGTCTATATTCAGGACTCAGCATCCCTCTTCACATTCTGATCTCTAACAGTCACTTATACGTTGTCATATTTATAAAACTTACGTGCTTCATATTAGTATTAGGTTATTTGCAATTTTTAAACTTACTGTTTGTCAGGCAGTGGTGTCTCATGCCTTTAACCCCAGCACTTGGGAGGCAGAAGGAGGCAGATCTCTGTGAGTCCAAGGCCAGCCTGGTCTACAAGAGCTAATTCCAGGCTACAAAGCTACAGCAAAACCCTGTCTCAAAAAGCCAAAAAAAAAAAAAAAAAAAAAAAAAAAAAAGGAAAAGAAAAATTTCTGTTTTAACTACAGATTAAATTCTTAGCTTTTAGATTCATATTATCATCACATATATTGTTGGAATTTCATGCATTGTCATTTACAAAGTTATTATAAAGGCATTTTGGAAATATCACTTATTCTAAGTGTGTAGATTTTCCACAGGTTATAGATGAGGGCGACATTAATTGATACATACTTTAATGGACAATTCATCATAGATGCAATGAAGCAATACAGTATGAAAACAAATCTAGAGTAAAAAAAGATAGAAAAACAGAATATATACATGGTGCCAGATAAAAGATTATAGATGATATCAAAGTATAAGAAAGACTGTATTATATAGCGGCCAAGAAGGCAGGGAAACAGAAAGTGCTCTAAGGAATGTATCAGTTCCTCTTGAGCCGTCCATCTACATCAGATCAATAGCTCTTCCAACCATGGGACATTCAAGCTTTCAGCTTGAGAAATTGAAGTTCTCAAAATAAGTCAGGGTTGCAACACAAGTCCATCATGGTGTGTCACAGAAATGAAATGAGTTGTCTCTTGCTCGATTGATGACTGACATCAAACCAGAAGGAAAAACAGAGTAAAATAAATGAGACAAGGTTTTTGAAAAGTTGTTTCTGAGTCTTGTGTGTGAAAAGTTTACACTAAGGAGCTGTGCTCTGCTTAAAGCACATGCATAACTTGCCTCACAGTAATGAGCATTCTGTGTGGCGCTCACAAAATAGAACTGAGAGTAGTCACAGGAAAAAAATGTTTACTGCAATGATATTGTTATTCAAGATCTTACAGGATACCCAGAAATCATCACACTGGGACATTTACAGCCAGAAAACACCCAATGACTGGGAGAAGATGAAAAAAATGAAGGGGGGGAACAGGTGATTTTTTTAAGGCACAGTGATTGTATAGATCTTACATAATGGCCAGAGCAACATGCACTGTCAGTAGCCTATCCTGTAAAACAAACTTGTAAGGAGAAAAATCAAAGGCTGTTCACCATATGTCTGCACTGTACAGCTACAAAGACCCCTACAGTGCCTACAAACAGGCCAGTGAAATCAATGCTTGGTGCAATTGCTAACTGAGCTTCACGTTAATAAAAGAAAAGGGCGGGAGGGGGGAGAGAGACTTAGCTGCTATGCTGCAGGTTCTCCTGATCCTCTGTTTTTCAGGTTTCCAAGGTGATTCCATTGAAAATACTTTCCTCCAATGTACAGAGATGCCCCGGATACATTGGAGACTTAAGAACTGCAATGTCTTAAATGCACAGGCTCTTTTTTCTTTAGTTATTGCCCGGGGCAAAGAAAGTAGAATGGGAAGCAATGAGCATCCTTGGATCAAAGGTGAAGGATGCTGGGCTCAGAGGTGAGATGGTTGGATTGCCTCAGACCTGCTCCATCCATGCTTTCTAGTTAACAGACTTATTTTTTATTCTCCAGGAAATCCTAAACCTTTGACAACTGCTGGAAGGCCTAGATCGAAGCTCTTTAGATTAGTCTCTTTTTGCTCCTGATATGATATGATCTTCATAATAACTTTTAGTTTTCACTAAGGCTAATATAATGTTTCATCATTCTTTTCTAGAATGGTCCTTTTCTCCCCTTATAGCTGATGGTATCAGGGAGCTTCTCCAACTGATAACTAAAATGATTGTTGGGGAATTAAAGGATTTGACTTCAAAATATTAATGTATACAAACACCCCTCTTCGATGTGCCCACTGTGCAAAAATCAGGGGTTCCCTGTGAATAAAGTGAAGCTATGCTGATGCTGATTGAATTAGCCCTCACTCTGCTGCCAAATATGTAATTTTGCATAGAATTCCTGAAATATATACAGTATTTACTTCAGTGTATCTACGGCAAGCTTAAAGTACAGCTGTGAATTAGTGTTCAGGAAATTGCAATTGGAATATAATGGAGCCCACTTGGAAACACATGCTAGCAACGCTATGGCCTAATGTGTCCGTGGATGCAATTACATGTGTGAAAGCATGATTTCTAAGAAAACACCTAGCAAACACTTCAGACTTTTTGCTTAAAATGATTATTGGAACCACAAAATTTTTGTTAGCCCTGACGTTGATATTCAATGATTAGGTAGTTATTGCCCCCTCACCTTGTTTGTAATGACTTGATTGGCTACAGTAAGGGAAAATAAGAATTTCCTCAAGGAAATAATTCCAGATTGTCTCTGTTTGTGCAGTTTAAAAATACTGCTTAGTCTTCACAGTTCATGACAATCATCTCCCACTGTCTTTGACTTTGTTGGCTGTCTCGACATATGGTGCACTCTTTGAGCATTGTCGAGTAGGACCTGGGCAAAAGGCTTATGGGAACTTTCACACATGAGCGATTTTCATATTACTAGTTTAAGATGGTGGCCAGTTCTACATAAGACCATGTCTGTGTTAGTGGCATTTCAGACTTGTTCCCTTAACAAAACTGATCTATTTAAAAAAAAAATGAAGAGAGTAGCTTTCTTAGAAAAGTGATTAATTGTAGTATTTCAGTTTATCAGGTACAAAGTTGTTTTTTTAATGTGTTTGTGCGTGTGTGTGTGTGCGTGAGAGAGAGAAAGAGAGAGAGAGAGAGAAACAGACAGAGACAGAGAAACCGACAGAGACAGAGAAAAGAAAGAGAGGTAAAGGTGTTTATACTGTATAAGTGTGGTATATGGTGCATACGTGTGTGTGCTGTTTGCACCTACATGCATGTAAGGTGGCTGACTTAATCACTTCTGTCATATTCCTTTGCAACAGGATAGCTCACTGAATGTAGACCTTAGTCATTGATCAGCAAGCCCTGTGATTCTCCTGTTTTCTCCCTGCTCAAAATTGCTATTACAGATGGGGCACTTAGTCATATCCAGCTGTTTATGTGTTTGATAAGATCTAAAATCAGACCTCTATGCATGTTCAAGCTCTCTAACCCACTGAGGTACATTCCCAACCCATATTAGTTTACTCAAGCAAATTAATTTCTCTCTTCTAAGTATAGCCTGTTAGAGATATTAAAAATGTATCACCACGGTGAAAAACTCTGAACTCACTTTCCTGAATCTGTGCTTTCTGAGCAGGAAGTTCTCTTCCTCCCTTTATACCTTCTTGATGTTTTCTTGAATCCAGGCATGCTAAAAGAATTCAACATACTTTGGCGTGTGTGCTTGCTATAGCCTTGGACGATCTGATTTTGTAAAAGACCTCAACACACAGTATTAACTGGTATCTGAAAAAAAAATGAAACTGGCTCAAAAACATGTAAGGCAAGAAACAAAACTGTACAAGTTAGGCTCAAATTTTTACATAGCTGTTTGAAGTAAAATGTTCTCTGTAGGTTTTTCTTTTTTAAAGTTCATGGAGCAGTGTATTTTTGAGGTAGATGGTACCTTCCTTTTCTAAAGGATCTATCGAAAGTTACTACAAGTTGACAGGTTTGTTTTCTCCCCGTGTTCATTTCCATGACTTGATAGTGAGCCTTAGGAAAGATTTCAATCACTTGATATTGTTAATTTTATATTATTCTCACCTGCCAACTTCCAGCATAGACTTGGATTTGTTACAGTGCTCTATTCCATGGTCCAGTGGCAACTCGAAAGACTTGTATGCATTTTTAGTTGTTATAGCCAAATCAAACTCTCTCCATCCCTGGTAAGAGCTCTGTCCGTACATGCTGTGTTCTTTTCTCACTGTTAATATTTTTCTTCCTTTCTTAAGCTTCCATTCTCTCTTTTCCCTCTTTAATTCTGCCAGATACCATGTTTCTATTTTATCAGAAACTGTGTGTTCTTCATCTGCTATCAGTCAATAACTTGACTGCCACCTCCTTGCTGAGAGTGTCCTTTCTTATCTACTATACCCTGCCCTGCTTGTTTGCTTGCTTATCTGCCTTGAGTAAACACTGAACGGTGGGAAACAGCTAAATGTTAAGACCTGTATGACATCATCTGTTGCAAACCTTGTTTAGAAAAAAACAAAACACAATCCTGTTTTTCGGTATGTTTGGTAACATAATGAAATAACCCTTAACAGAGTTATTCCCCCCCCACCCCCGATGAAAGATTCACTTCAATAAATAAAGTTAACCAGATTAACACTGATCTTTTGTAGATAATGATTGTCCTAATAAACACATTAGGGCGGTCAAGCACATCTCTGGGGTTCAAAACTCTTTTCCAAATTAACTCAAAATAGGCCCTCCCTATTAGGATGATGTTCTGGCTACAAACAAGTGACTCAGATGTGAATACTACACCAATTAAATAGCACTGTCTGCTATGATCTTAAAATACATAAATAAAACTCACAGTTGTGGATATATAGAAATATACGTTAAAGTGGAGACTGAACACTATAAAAATCAAGGTCCTAGTACTACACAATGATGTGAAATTGGGAGACTTCACAAATTCTTCAAAATTCTTATGCTGTGCATAGCATTTTCGGTTTCTCATAGCTTTTCCTCATTTAAAGGATTGTTTAGGAATGTAATAATGAGAAAAATAAAGACAGTCAGATAGACAATGTGACTACAGGGGAAAGGGTTAAAAATTGCTGGTTGTGAATCACTTAATTTTTTTTTCACTTGTCTCTTTGTCTGAAAGATCCTTGTCCAGCAGATCAATCTGTCATCAAGGAGGTAATCTATATTTACTTTGCAGCAGGTACGGTAGCTCTTAACTCTGCATTTAGCTGATTCAGCTCCTAGCGAAACTACTTTGACCTCAGAAACATTCCCTGCTAACTGTCCTCCTGTTCACTCCAATTTGTACTGCCTAAATGCTTACTGCTGAGTGTCCCTCTGGCCATTTTGAAAGGTGTTTCATCACACTACAGTAAACGTGAAATACTGATGCACTCAAAATGGCACACACATACACGCAGAGCACCAGCAGCAGCTGGATATCGACATAGGCCTGCACGGGAGCGTTTATTACACTTTGCTTTTCTACCATTGCCCACCTTTGGCAAAGGAAGACTGTAAGTGTCCCTGGTGGTCTCTGCCGATCAATACGACCCAGGAGTTAAATTAGGCCTCAAGTCAAGTACACATCAAAGTTGGCTGAGATACCTTTACTCTAAAAATCCCTGGAAAATTTGCATTTTTCCACTAAGTTAGCCAATATTGAAGTGCAATGAGTGAGAAAAGCAGCAGCTGTCTCATTGGAATCTTACATCCACATCCAACAAACCTGGCCCTACATTTTGCGTCTATAGATGCAAAGGTAAGACCTTTCAATGTCTCAGTTTAGGAATACTGTTGACTTAATGGCATGTTTTCACTAAGGGGAAACACAGCCTTGTGGCATCAAATCTAAAAATGTAAGATGCTTTTGACTGGCTATCTTTTATATGTGTTCATTTTCAAAATGATCTTCTAAATCCTGAAAGTGAATTGGAAACCAGATGTACTTTTTAATGATAGAAAAAATAGTGAGAAAACTTTCACATTTATTGGTTCTTATTTCTGAATTGCAAAGTCAAGGGTAAATACAGGATAGAAGTAGATTTATACTCCTCTAGATGAGCCATTTGGCATTTGTTCTGGTAACTTGTAAATTTTCTACGTTACTCAGAAGTCCATTGGTCTCACCTATAGATTTCACTATTTATCTCCAAATTTACTCCATTTTGTACTTTTCATTTTTAAAATTTTATTTTATGTGTGTGAGCCTTGGCCTGCTTGTTTGTCTGTGCACCATGTGTGTGCTATGCCTGTGGGCACCAGAAGAGGGCACCAGATACACTGAAACTGGAGTTAGATGGTTGTATGTTCTGGGAATTGAACTTGTGTCCTCTGCAAGAGCAGTCAATGCTCGTAAGCATTGAAACTTCTGACTAGCCCTACAGATTATTTTTTTTAATCAGGTCAATTTATGCTCAAAAGATCTTTCCTATTTCTATTTAATATTCTGCTTGTCTGCCACATAAACAGAATCCTGAAAAATTAGAAAGTTTTGACCAAATTGTTCGTGCATCTACTTAAAATAAAATGTTCTTGAGATGCTCTGCCTTACCTTTAGTTTCTTCTCTTACATTGAAAGCAGGTTAGTAAGTTGGCCAAATATCTTTGAGTGAGAAAGAAAACAGTCATTCACCAACAGGTTAGTAAGTAATCTAATATGATTTGGAGCAAAGGCTTCCTGAGAATGTTGGCCATTCAAAATACACATCTGTAAGTGAAAGCTATTGAAAACCAACCATGTTATGGACTGTATCTTGCTCGTGGGAAACAGATCACAGTGGTTCAGTTTCTCTGGCAGTGTAATCCCATCAGGCCTAATTTTGATCTATAAAAATCATGTCACCATAGGTAAATCAAGAGACATTGGCCATTGATTCTATTATATGGGCACACACTGACGCTTCCTGACCTCCAGGTATCTTGTCCACTTCACCGACCCCAGTTTGATGGCCGACATTGTTTCTGTTTTCACGCAGAAGAAAATCCAGAATGTCTAATTATGTCACTTATTATTATTCGTTAATAAGACAAGATATGCAACTGAAAATAAAGAGTTTCTCAAAATATCACCTAGCCAGCAGCCCATAATCTTTAAATAAACTCTTTTTCTAAAACATGAAATTGGAATACTATGCACGAATCTGTAGCATTTAAAATTGGCTTGAAAGAGAGACATGCACAAGATTTAAAATAATATGTTCTAAAACTACAAACAATTGACCACACGGCTAGAATGGAGGAAAATTATTTTGAAATCTAAAACAGGTAGAGCCCGGTGCCTTTCCCTTGTAAGCAACTTGAATCCAATCTGTGGCAGAAAGTGCAGCTTTCCTGATCAATAGCGAGCATTCAGAACAGCTGACACACAACACCTGACCCAGAGCCAACCTGGCTGGGGACCTATTAGTTATACCTGAGGGACTCTCCCTGGCTTTTATCTCCAAGAACATCTCCTAGGATTACAGGTACTTGAGGCTAATTAGCTCTGCTCTATTACCTGCCATGAAGGTCCTCTGTTTCTACAACATCCTGTTTACCTCCCAATTTCAATGAGATAATCAGGGTTTCACAATGCACTAAAAGTAAAATGATAGCCCAGTGCGCTGTCCTGGCTGCCTTTCCCTGATAATACCATGCACGGGTGCACACGTGCCGTGCGCCCACACAGACACACACACCGGAGGGTTACGGAGATAATAGCCTGACTGACCTGCTACGATTTTACCTGTTTGCTTTGTTGCTTTTCCTCAGAAGTCTGTCCCCTTTCCAATGTAATTATGTAATTAGAGATAAAGACTACAAACAAATAGAGATTTGCCCCCTCCCCGTGAGCTCTGAAGTGAAGCCTTTTAAAGCTAAGCTTCTGGAAGCCAACAGCTCTCGACACATGGTGGCAGACCGGACTTAGCTCCTGAATTCACTAAGCAAAGAAAGCAAGGATCAACAGCAGGGTCTGCCCTGTGTGTGGCATTTGTTCAAGATTTTGAAGTTGAGGTTTTGGTTTTCTTCAAAGTAGCACTTTCCTTAATTGTATAGCATATTCATAATATCATAACAAGTTATGATCATGGATCAAAATGGACTCTTTGAAAATACGGTTGTCTTCTTGATAACTACCCTTCATTATAGGAATGCCCTTCTTACTTATTATATGTGAGTTACAGAGTAATTATATTTGTGTACAGAGTCAAATGTCCTGTTACAATGAAGCTCTGTAAGGCCAAACCAAAAGATTTTACACTTAAAACCTATTCTTTCAGATCATAAGATCAATGACCTCATGAACCTACTGTCTGGGAACAGCCTTGCAAACATCAGTGATATCATTGTGTACTCTAGTTTTCTGATCCTCTTGGGGCTGGAAATCAAAAAAGTGTCAGGAGAAAGATCCTGGTTCCTATAATGTGCATGATTTTGAAGATCTCTGCTTCCACAATTATTTCCTCTGTCTGTCTTCAAAGTCATGTCACATGTTAAAGAATCTTGTTAAAGGAGTGGGAGTGGAGCCAGAAGTCACACCCTGAATAACGTAGGTAGGTAAAAGCAAGCACATTGTGAGATCCACAGATAACCCTCTGCAGATTCTTTCCTTTTATTTTTTGTTTTTCCTTGAATCACATTTGAAATTCCTGCTGATTCATAGCAGGATATTCAAAACAGTCTAGAGAAATTCTACACATACTTAGCCAGTTCCTCCACAGTACTATCTTATGAAACAAGGTGTATATATTATCTTATTTTACAAGGTTACCACCAGAGCACTGATGTTGAGACAACTTGCCTTCCCACTCCCATTTCCTCAGTTACCTGCCCTTATGTGGGCTTTTCTGCAGGCTGTAGCAGTTGTACATGTATATGTTCACCCCACAGCTAGGGTGCACCCAATACTGCTACTTCACCCCAGAACTCCACAGTTACTCTTGGGCAGTAATTGCCTTTGTTCCATCTTTCTTTCTCTGCTCTTGCCCCTTGTTGTTTCCAGCTACATCTCAGCCGTTTTTATAGGCACTGTACATGGAGCTCAAGATCCTGCTGCCTCTGTCTCTTGACCCTCCACAGCCAGACTGGGTGTTTTGAGAGCCTTACTCATTTTCTTTAGGTGTGACCTGTGTGTGTGTTTTTCCAATGTGACAGTGCCTAATGGACTGCTCTAGTTCTTCCAATGTGACAGTGCCTAATGGACAAAATCTTAAGAATAGTCTTCTGAGAGGATACTGGAAGCAGGCACACACTCAGAAAGGGCGGAAAGTCTCAGCAGTCTTCTGTAGACTGACTCAGTTGACAAGATGAGGCCATTCCATAAGGATTAGAAGAAGTGAATACATTCAAAATCTGTGAACCAAGACCAATATCTACCATGTGAGAGAACATGCATGGTACTAGCCATGGGTGAGGAAGAGGTTAGACACTTGACACACTGCAGTTCTGGTAGACCTTCAGGAATCCAGGCATGAATGTGGATGAGTCCCCTGGTGAAATCCAAAGATTAGCAGGTCGGGGAGCTCTTTGAGGTTTACAAGCCATGATGTCTTGGAATTGCCCATACCCACAGCTAGGTTGGCCTGCCGTTCAATTCATTGTTGTCATACTTTTTCTGTAAATGAAATTAATTATGGATAACTGATGTCCTGGCATCCAACTAGAATTTTTCCAGGGAGTAAGGCAGACTAAAAGTGAACTTTTTTATTCTCATGCTTTTTCATATTACTTAGAATTTATTTTGTTCCAGCAGTATATTTTGACTTCTCAACTGGACTCCAAGACACCTACATAGTTAGTTTAATCTAAGCATTTGCAAAAATTGATAAACTGTCAGAGATGATGGTAAAAATTCATAAAATGTTATATTGATGATGTCACTGACTCCATGGTATTGAATAACATTAATTTCTTCACCAGGCATAACGTTTTTGTCTGAAAATAATGGAAGCATGGTCCCAGTCTATGCTCTTATTCAGCTTATATATATATATATATATATATATATATATATATATATATATATATATATATTCATCCCATCCTAAGACACACGCCCAACAATCTACAGTGACTGTGACCCTCTCACAAGAAAATGCTTTATAGACCTGCTTACAGACAAATTTGATGTAGATTTCTCACTGAGGCTCTATCTTTCCTGTAGGTCCCTGTTTGTGTTAAGTTGACATAAACTAAATCTTCCAGAGCTCTGTAGAGTCTATCATGGGCACTAGAGAGTGGTGAGTGTCCCAGGTTGTTTTGTTGTTGTTGTTTATATATTTGTTGGATTTTTTACACACAGTTTACACATCAAATAACAGTCCTAAATGGTTGTGCTTAGATTATATAGAAGGTTTCTCAGACAAATATTGAAGTGGAAGTTTTATATTTTATACTAAATAAAACTTTAGCATTAATAGTAATATATTCATTGCAATAGGGCTCCTGCAGTGAAGAGAACCTACATCTGGCAAACATGGCTAAAATATGACATAACTTTTTCAAAGATAGTAAATTTTAAGGCATTGTCGACTTTACAAAGTGATAACACCAAAGAGATGTCACAATGTCAATTTTAACATGTTCTTTTCTGTTTGAATTGGTACTCTGCTGCTTAGACCACTATATGACTAGAAAATGACCAAATACCAGGGCATTATCAATTACTTTTCTCCAGATTATTACATTGAGTATCCCAATGTTCTATAATATTCTGAAGTTTGTAAATCTCTTGAGAGTATTTAAACTATCTTGATTCTTTTGCTTTAACTTGTTACCTAGCAAGAAAAGGCTTCCCTGTAATCAGCAAACAGCCGTTGAGAATACACTGCTTGGTCCACACATGACTTAACCTTGTAAGGAATATTTGTTCTTTTCTGTTCATAAACTGGCCCTATGACAAGGTGAAGAAGAAGGAGAAGTTGCCTAAGGCATTTACGAGCCCCACAAAGACTTTATTAAGAAGAAAAATACCCTCAGCTTTAGTGTGGATTCATCTAGGTCTTTTACCATGTTGGTCAGCTCTCAAGGGAAATCCATAATGTGAGAAATTTCAGCACAAACAGCCACGGAAGGAACTTTATAATGCAAAGGATAAAGGGTTTAAAGTTTTTCTTTTCTTCAAATATATTTGACTGGATAATTGGTAGCTTTAGGAAAACTGAATTTTCTGTACCAAGGTCAAATAAAATTCACTTCACCTCATACAGTCAGGGTTTTGTTTAGTTGTTTGTTGTTTTTTAAATAGGGTCTCACCTTGTAGCTCTGGCTGCCCTAGAACTCACTTTGTAGGTAAGACTGGTCTCAAACTGATAGAGATACTCTAGTCTCTGTCTCTTGAGGACTAGTTTTAAAGGCATGCACTACCATGCCCGCCTTCACTCACATTTTAAAAGCACAACTTGTATAATACATATTGAATTATTAAGAAGTTAGGTTACTGCACAAAGAAAATGAAGTTGAAATGTTTAATTATAAAAGTCTTAGCATAACTTGTAGATGAAATATTTTATTATCCATTGTTTTAAGATTTTATATCTTTCTACAACCAAGTTTTTGCATGAAAAAGAGAAGTTGAATCAAACATGCCGTTTATCATATACATTTCCTACTAAATGTTCTAATTATTAAATTGTTTAGAATGTCAGCATCAAGCTACTAAAAGAAGTAGATTTTCTGGTTAAATATTAACCTATTTTCTGACAATTTTAACTAAGATTGATGTGGGATTCCCCTCTGTATGCTGTGAATATGTTTTACTACCATTGGTGAATAGAGAAGAAACTTTGGCTTGTGCCAGGGCAGAATAGAGCTTGGTGGGGAAAACTAAACTGAATCCTGGGATAAAGAAGGCAAAATCAAAACCTGTAAACAATGAGCCTCATGGCAATACATAGAATACTAGAAATGGGTTCATTTAAGATGTAAGGGTTAGTTAATAAGAAGCCTAAGTGAATAGGCCAAGCAGTGTTGTAATTAATAAAGTTTCTGTGTGATAATTTTGGATCTGGGTGGCCAGGAAATGAATGAACAGCCTCTGCCTACATAATATTTGTTGAAAATGCCACATGTGCAGGGATTGTTAATTAACTTGATAGTAAATAGCTTACCTAGTAAATACAAGCCCTTGGGTTTACTGCACAATCCAATTGCTCTCTCTCTCTCTCTCTCTTTCTCTCTCTCTCTTTCTCTCTCTCCCCCCTTCTTTCTTACACACACACACACACTACTATATTGCTATTCTGAATGTCTGGAAAAAGAAGCAGCACTTCCACAGTGCAAAAATAAGAGTTAAATCATTGTCGTTACACCAAAGGAATGATTAAAAAGGAGAAAAATTCTGAGGCCTGACTGTGTTACTTGCATGCTCTGTTAATACTGATCATTCTTTTTGCCACCTTTTCTGTTCTATAAAGTCTTATATATCTAAATGAATTACTCCAAATAATTAATTAAATTAAACAAGATAATAAATACAGCTTTGAAAATACAAGTAATTTTCTATATTTAACAAACTGACTAGTGGAACACAATTGTTTAACATACTTACAGTCTGAAGAATCTAAACATTATTTCCCCCTTAACAATGTTTTAACGTAGCCGGGCGGTGGTAGCGCACGCCTTTAATCCCAGCACTCGGGAGGCAGAGGCAGGCAGATCTCTGTGAGTTCGAGGCCAGCCTGGTCTACAAGAGCTAGTTCCAGGACAGGCACCAAAGCTACAGAGAAACCCTGTATCGAAAAACCAAAAAAAAAAAAAAACAAAAAAAACAAAAACAAACAAACAAAAAAAACAATGTTTTAACGTGCTGGGCAAAGTAGTACATATCCATAATTCTTCTCTTAAGGTGTCATATGAAAGAATATTGCTAGTTTGAGAGAAGTTTGGACTAGACAGGTAATTCAGGTTAGCCTGGGCTATGGGAAGAATGTGCCCGTCCCAAATCTAAAACAACAACCACAATGACAGTGTTTGTGGTGACATGGGAAGGACGAGTCATTGCAACCTTCCACAGCAACTAACACCCAAGGAGAAGAGAAAAAGAAAATTTTCTGGATATTCACCAATGAAGCCACAAGCAGAGAAACATATCAACAAACAAAAGCGGGGGAGAGCTATTATTTAAATAGAGAAGTTCAAGCAGATACCAAGAAAGAGAGTTCTAGCACGGTGATGCTGAATTGATGAATACTAACTGTGATAGTCCCAAGAGCTTCAAATGTGCACCATCATTGAAGACTCTTCCAAAAAGTTATGCAAGGCTTTCTCAGTGCACAGAAATGGGAAAGCAAACAGTTGCCAATGTATTTCCTCAAAGCCCCTGAGGAATAAACACCTTCTAGCACTGTTGAGTTACCCATTTTTTTGTATACATGTGACCGTGTTCCTTTTCCTCTGCCCTAGAAATGCTTGTTCCTAAGCATTTTCAAATTTTCCACAAGGAGGCTCCTGTATCAGGAACCAATCAGCTTTCCAGATTTGTCTGGAATACCAATCAGCTGAGATATTACAAACCAAACAGTTCCATGAGAGAAACTGACTTGATGAGAGTTCCAAAGACACAACCATCCCTGACCCTCAGAGTAGACTTGGATATCATCTCTGAGTCATTTACCACTTTTTGCTTTTCTCTGCATCTTTGTGTCTTCTTGTCTACTTCAGTCTTTCTCTGTGTCTCTCTGTCTCTGACTCTGTCTCTGTCTCTGTATGTGTCTCCATCGATCTTTCTCCATATCTCTCTGTGTTTCTGCTTCCCCCGTCTCTCTCTGTATCTCTGTGTGTGTCTCCTTCTATCTGTCTCTGTATCTCTCTGTGTTTGTGTCTCTCTTGGCCATTCTCTGTGTCTCTGTGTGTTTGTGTCTCCCTTGGTTGCTCTCTGTTTTTCTGCATCTCTGTGGTTTCTTGCTCTTTGTGACTCCATTTCTCTGTCTTTGTCTCTACATCTTTGTGTGGGTCTCCCTCTGTCTGTCTCTATGTCTCTTTCTCTCTCTACCTCTCTACCTCTCAATTACATCTCTTTTGGGTTCAGACTAAGGGTAGATCCAAAATGCTCTAGGTGATTTCCCCAGACCAAAAAGTATTTGTTTAGTACAAATTGGATATTTTGATTTGATTTTTTAAAATTGTACACTAAGAGCTTTGATAGGAAGGTGGAGATGGATCTATGAGGAGTTGGCAGAGAAAGTGTGAATATATCAGAGTACATTGTATAGAATTCTCAAGGAATTAAAAAAATGCTATTTTAAACAATATTGAGTTCTGAGATCTTATTCTTTTCTTTCTTTTTATTCTTTAAATTGATAGAGGAAAAAATCTGTTCCTGCAACCATGGAGGATACACTGACAGCATGAGTTTGACAGCATGCAAAACAAAATACTTTCAATGGAGAGATGAAAACTGTAAGGAAGAATCACATGAAAATGGCAGACGTGAGAAACAGAGAAGTCACCAGCTGAATATCCTCCTGAGAGCCCATCAACGGATACAGCATGAATTCGGAAAATGGCAGAGAATTTGAAAGCATGAGCACTCAAATTGGAGACTGAAATATATGTAGAAATATTCTGGCAAAAGCAACTGAGCCATCCAAAGCTAAGAGTATCTCTAACTTTTTGTTAGATATATCTAACAATGTATCCAAGAAACTCAAATACCACCTTGTAAATCAGTGTATAAGTGTATATACATATACATACAAGCATACATACATGTAGTGAGAATCTAATTGATCTTAATTTTAAAAATGGAGTTAGATATTAGGGGGTGAAATTTGGAAGATCAGGGAAGCAGTGCTGCCAGCCACTATTCTTATGTCTACAAAATCCTCAGACCAAATGGGGTACCCTGTCTCTACAAGTCCTCAGACTGAATTCTGTCTCTTCGAATGTCAGACTGAGTCCTGAGCTCCTGTCTCCTCCTGTCCCACCCTGTCTTACTTTATATTCCACTCTTATCCCAGCCATATCATTTCCAGTCTTGAGCTCCCTGATTCTGGGATTAAAGATGTGAGCTACCACCACTTGATTGTTATACTGATTCAATCTTCTATAGCCCACAGTGACTTTGAACTCACCTTTCTGCTTTGTCCTCCCAAGTGTTGGGATTAAAGTTGTGTGTCACCACAGTCTGGCCTCTATGGTAAACTTGTGGCTAGCTTCACCCTATATGATATCCAGGAAAGTTTTATTTGTCAGAAACAAACAAATTATCACCACATATACACACACATGTGCAAGCACAGAAACATATCTATATCTATCTACCTATCTTTCTATCTGTATGTATGTATACATGTATGTATATCTAGAAACTTAAATGACTAAAAGTAACAAATAGACAAAGATACAGAACATAAGAAAAAAGACTATACTTACCAAAGATAAGAATATTAGGAATGCCCCCTCTGAATATACAGTGACTAAGAAATACTAGAAGGACTTTTTTTTTTGCTATGTTGAAAGAAGAAAACAAAGAATCAAAATGATCACAAAAAACATTTCTTGATGTCCAGATCAAGAAATCAGTTTGTAAATCCATTTTTATCACTCCTTTCTCCCATGGACTAATTAAGAACAAGTGAGAGAATAAGAGCACACATTGCAACAGAGGTCTAAAGACTTCATTAGGGAACAATAATTTTTTATAAAATAATTTATGGGGGCTGGAGAGATGGCTCAGAGGTTAAGAGCATTGCCTGCTCTTCCAAAGGTCCTGAGTTCAATTCCCAGCAACCACATGGTGGTTCACAACCATCTGTAATGAGGTCTGGTGCCCTCTTCTGGCCTGCAGGCATACACACAGACAGAATATTGTATACATAACAAATAAATAAATGTTTTAAATAAAATAATTTATTATTGATGTTGTTATTGTTTTACATTTCAAATGCAACTTTCCCTCTTTCCTCTCCTCCCAGAACCCTCCCCATCTACCTCACACACAACTTCTCCTCCATTTCTATTCAGAAAATGGCAGGCCTACCCTGCATATTAACCAAACGTGACATATCAAGTTGCTATATGACTTACCTTTCCATGTATTACGGCTGGACAAGACACCCACTATAAGAAATAGGATCACAGAAGCCAGCAAAGGGTCACAGACAGACCCTGCTCCCACTGTTAGGAGTCCAACAAGAGGACCAAGAAGCACAACTCTAATATATGTGCAAGGAGCCTACCTCAGTCCCATGCAGACTCTCTGGTTATTACCTTAGTCTCTGCAAGCCCTATGGGTCAGGTTAGTAGATTTGTGGGTTTCTTGTGAGATTACACTAACCAAGCAATTGAAAGAATTGTCCGATAAAAGCATCAAGGTTTTAAATAAATAGATTGAATAAGATATCAGAAGGTGGAAAATTCTCTCATACAGATAGATTGGTAGGATTACCACTGTAAAAATGGCCATCCTGTCACAAGCAATCTACAGATTAAATGCAATCTCCATCAAAATTTCAGCTCAATTCTTCACAAACCTTGAAAGGACAATTCACAGCTTTATATGGGGGAAAAAAAAACAGGGTAATTTTTCCTGGAGGAAAAAAAAAAAACTGCTGGAGGTATCAACATCTCTGATTTCAAGCTGCACTACAAGGTAATAACAACCGCATGGTATTGAAATCAAAACAGAGAGTCTAATCAATAGAATTGAAATTAAGACCCAGACATAAATTAACAAACCTATGGACACCTGTTTGGGATAAAGAGAATTCTCAACAGAAGAAATCAAATGGCCAAAAGACACTTAAGGTCATGCTCAACCTCCTTAGCGATAAGGGAAATGCAAATTAAAACAACTTTGAGATACCATCTTACACCTGTCAGAATGGCTAAAATCAAAAACAGCAATGATAGCCTTTGCTGGAGAGGTTGTGGAGAAAGGGGCACACTCATTCATTGCTGGTGGGAATGCAAACTTGTGCAACCACTTTGGAAATCAGTGTGGCGATTTCTCAGGAAATTTGGGATCAACCTACCCCAAGATCCAGTAATACCACTATTGGGAATATACCCAAGAGATGCCCCATCAAATGACAAAAGTATCTGTTCAACTATGTTCATAGCAGCATTGTTTGTAATAGCCAAAACCTGGAAACAACCTAGATGCCCTTCAATGGAGGAATGGATGAAGAAAGTGTGGAATATATACATATTAGAGTACTACTCAGCGGTAAAAAACAATGACTTCTAGAATTTTGCGTGCAAATGGATGGAAATAGAAAACACTATCCTGAGTGAGGTATCCCAGACCCAAAAAGAGGAACATGGGATGTACTCACTCATAATCGGTTTCTAGCCATAAATAAAGGACATTGAGCATATAATTTGTGATCCTAGAGAAGCTAAATAAGAAAATGAACCCAAAGAAAATCATATAGTCATCCGCCTGGAGAGGGGAAGTAGACAAGATTGCAGGGCAAAAACTGGGAACTTGCGGGTGAGGTGGCAAGGGGCAAAGGGGAAATGGGATGAGAAACATGAGAAGGGGAGGATGGGAGGAGCTCGGGGGATTAGGATGGTTGGGATATAGGAAGGGAGGATACGGGAGCAGCGAAGTATATATCCTAACTAAGAGAGCCATCTTAGGGTTGGCAAGAAACTTGACTCTAGAGGGGTTAGCAGGTGTCCAGGGAGATGTCCCCAGCTGGTACCTTGGGCAAATAAGGAGAGGGAACCTGAAATGACCCTATCCTATACTGATGAATATCTTACATATCACCTTAGAACCTTCATCTGGCGATGGATCGAGGTAGAGACAGAGTCTCAGTTTGGAGCAAAGGTCTGAGATCTTAAGGTCCAAATGAGGAGCAGAAGGAGGGAGAACATGAGCAAGGAAACCAGGACCACGAGGGATGCACCCACCCACTGTGACAGTGGAACTGATTTATTGTGAGCCCACCAAGGCCAGCTGGTCTGGGACTGAATAAGCATGGGTTGAAACTGGACTCTCTGAGCATGGCGGACAATGAAGGCTGATGAGAAGCCAAGGACAATGGCACTAGGTGTCGATCCTAATACATGAACTGGCTTTGTGGGTGCTTAGCCTGTTTAGACGCTCACCTTCCTGGACATAGATAGAAGACCTTCGTCTTCCCGCAGGGCAGAGAATTTGGACTGCTCTTCAGTATCGAGAGGGAGGGGGAATGGTGTAGGGGGAGGAGAAGAGGAGTGGGGATAGGGGGAGGGGAGTGGGGGGAGGGGGCAATATTTGGGAGGAGGGGAGGGAAATGGGAAACGGGGAGCAGGTGGAAATTTTAATTAAAAAAGAATAATAAAAAAATAATAAATAAATAAATATTAAAAAAATAAAAAAAATAAAGAAAACAGAAATACACTCTGGGGAAAAAATTCTTTAAGAAATAGCGCTGGACAAACTGGATGTCTTCATATAAAAGAATGCAAATAATTGCATTTGCAATCCTAGACTCCTCAACTCAGAAATCAAAAAACCCAGGGAAAGGGGGAAAGGATTGTAAGAGTCAGAGAAGAAAAAGAGGACACTAGGAGAAAATGGCCCACTGAATAAACTAAACAGAGCTTGTATGGGCTCATAGAGACTGAAATGGCAAACGCAGGGTCTTCTTGGGTCTATAATAGGTCTTCTGCTCGTAAGTTATGGCTTGGTGGTTTTGTGGGACTTCTAATAGTGGGAGCTTGTGCATCTCTCACTCTTTTTACCTACTTTTGAAACTCTTTTCTTCCTATTAGGTTGCTTTGTTCAGCTTCAATATGAGGGCTTTTGTCTTGGTCTTGTTGTCTCCTGTTTTGTCCTTCTTGGCTGTTATCTCTTGGAGACCTGCTCAGTTCTGAAGAGGAGGTAGGAGGGGAGTGGAATGGGGAAGAGGAGATGTTTGAAGGAGCTAGAAGGATGGGGAGAAGGGAAACTCTGCGAAGGATGCATTGGATGAGAGAAGAATCTATTTTCAAAAAAGTAAATAAAAAATGAAATTAATTAATTTACTGATATGGAAGGTCCTTTTGTTTATATGTTTCTTTTATTGGTTAATGAATAAAGAACCGCTTTGAGCCTATGTCAGGGAAGAACAGAACTTGGTGGGGAAAGCTAGGCTGTATGCTGGGAGGAAGAAGGCCAGAATCAGAGAGAAGCCATATAGCCACCAGAGTCAGACATTCTGAAACTTAGCAGGTAAACCACAGCCACTGGCAATACACAGATTAATAGAAATGGGTTAAATTAAGATGTAAGAGTTAGCCAATAAGAAGTGAGAGCAAATGGGCCATGCAGTGATTTAATTAAAACAGTTTCTGTGTGATTATTTTCGGTCTAAGCTAGACAGGCAGCTGGAAACCAACAAGTGGCTCATTGCAACAATTTACTAATTAATTAGTTTTTGTTTATGTTTGTAGAAAGAGTTTCTGTCTAATTTATTCCCATTGCCATTCAGTCCAAAAGAAACACACAGAAGATTATATTAGTTATAAACTCTTTGGCATGTTAGCTCAAACTTATTATTAACTAACTCTACTACTTAAATTAACCTATAATTCTTGTCTATGTTTAACCACATGACTTGATACTTTTTATCAGTAAGGCATTCTCATCTTGCTTCCTGTGCTTCTGTCTGGTGATTCTAGACTGAGACCTTCTTCTTCCCAGAATTCTCCTAGTCTGGTCACCCCATCTATACTTACTGCCTGTCTACTCCAAATAACTGTTTTATTAAACCAATACAAGTGACAAATCTTTACAGATTACAGAAGCCTTATCCCACAGCTCTTCCCCACTTTTTTTTTTCAAAATAAGAACTGTGAATATAATTTCCTTTGTTTAGCTTTTTTTCTGACTATCATCCATAACAACTTGTAAACAACACTCGAAACAAAGACAAACATCCATAGTCCATTTTTTGGTAATGTGGGTATAGTTTTCTAGGATATTTCCTATTGATTTGGGGTGCTCATAGCCTAATGGGGACCCAAAGAAAATTTAAAATTATAGTCAAATCATGACTGGAGTATTCTGTGAAGTTGCGTCATCTCAACCAACAGTCTTGAGGCTGTTTTGGAAATAGAACAGAGAGGAAACTTCAACAGGGGTGCTCTGAAACACTGGATTATTTGAGCCATCTGCTCCTATCAGAGATTTTTTTGGAGGTAATCTCCCTTGATCAAATCTGACTTTTTTAAACCCAGAATGAATTCACAGCCTCTAATTTCCTGTGGAAACCAAAGCAAACCCTCTTCTCTAAGGTGACATATATTTTGACTTAAATTTTGAAGTCAAGTTATTTTTAAAATATATAGATTTGTTTAATCCTGTAGCATTTATAATCAAATGTCTTTTAGCAGGTGTTGCTCCTTCCTCAGCAGTCAAACAGTTCAAAGACAGCATGTTGCAAGGAACTGCTTGTCTGTTCCGGCCACTCAGAACCGAAATAATCACACAAATACTGTATGAATTAAATCACCACTTGGCCCATTAGCTATAACTTCTTATTGGCCAAGTCTTACATATTAATTTAACCCATTTCTATTAATCTGTGGATAGCCACATGGCTGTGACTTACTGGCAAGATTCTACCTGGCGTCTGTCTCAGGTGGAGAATCCATGGCTACTCCCTGACTCTGCTTTCTTCATCCCAGAATCAAGTTCTGTCTTCCTGCCTACCTAAGTTCTGCCCATTCAACAGGCCAAGGCAGTTTCTTTATTAACCAATTAAAGCTACACATAAAAAGAAGGACCTCCTACACCCCATGCCAACAGCATCCATATTCTCTATGTATTGTCCATGTTTACATTGCTTTATTTTTTTACTCTATCTCATTTATTTGTATTTTTAATGTTTTTTGAGACAGTGTTTCTCTGTGTATCTTTGACTGTGCTGGAACTCATTCATAAGACCAGGCTGCCCTTGTACTCATAGAGATCTGACTGCCTCTGCCTCCCAAGTGCTGGAATAAAAGGTGTGTGCCACTATATATACCCTCTCTTTTATTTTAAAAGTTTCTCTCTTTTTTATCTTTTCTCTCCCAAGCATAGGTATATTTTAAAACAAAAATAGTGTCTGACTGTCTTTACTGTATATATCTCCTTTTCTGAGCACATGAGTCTTTATTTGCTATGGATATGACTAGGATTAAAGCCACAGCTTTGGTGGCTGGCTTCACTCCATTCCTTAGCTTTCTAAGATTCTAACTTCATGGTAGAAGTACTTACAGGAGGTACACTTGTTGTCACAATCCTATGAAGTATCAAAGTCTCTGTCACTACCAAGAAGCATGCAACCAGCTTTTCATAAACATCATCTAAGTGTTTGGTGGCTGGGCCTCTTAAAAGAGCTGCAAGGTATTTGCAGCTAAAGATGAGTGGGGAAAACTCTCTTAAATGAGATGTGCTTGCCACTAGCAAACACAGCCCACCCAAGAAAATGCTGGTATCAAGAAGCCATGTTTAACTATGTTCTTTTTTGTCTAGAATTCCTTTCCAAAATCTCTGGTTTTATGTGGATGTGGTTGCCTCATGTTGGCACCATTTGTAGATAAAATTTCTAGCTCAGTCGGTAGAGCATGAGAATCTTAATCTCAGGATTGTGGGTTCATGCCCCACATCAGGTACCATTTGTACACAGAGTTTCTGTCCCACATGGTCCCACAGCCATTCAGTCCTAAAGAAACACATAGAGAATTATATTAACTATAAACTGTTAGGCCTATTATCTTAGGCTTATTATTAACTAATTCTTACAACTTAAATTAACCCATAAGTCTTATTTATGTTTAGACACGTGGCTTCATACCTTTTACCAGTGAGGCATTCTAATCTTGCTTCTTCTACTTCTGGCTGGTGACTGCAGACTGAGTCCTTCTTCTTCCTAGAATTCTTCTAGTTTAGTCACCTCACCTAAACTTCCTGCCTGTCTACTGGCAAGTAACTGTCTTATTAAATGAATACAAGTGACAAATCTTTATAGGGCACAAGAACATTATCCCATAGCGTATGTTTACTTGTGTGTGTGTGTGTGTTTGTGCATCCCATGGCAAGAACGTGGATTTCAGAGAAAACTTTGAGGATTTGGTTCTTGGTCCTACTTTGTGGAATCCAGGTGGACAGACTCGGATGATTATGCTTGGATTTAAGCACCCCTACTCACTGAGTTGTAGCTCTGTCCTTCCCACTCTTAAGCACATCTTTCTTTTTTTTAAAAAAAATCATTGGTAGTAAAAATTGACAATGTAAAAAATAACTACAAATAAATATTTAAAAATGACTTTTAGTGAAAAAGATATCTGAGAGACAGTGAACTATTGTGACAAATGACATAGTAGACTCAAGGAACACATGGAAAATGTTGTTTTAATGGAAGGTTAAAGCAGAAAAAGAAGTGATACATGTGATTAATGGAAACTGTATATATGTAAATATGACACTGAATCTATTAATATATACAAGATACATTCAATTTTCAGTCACAAAATTTTGAATGGATTATGAATGCAAAAAAAGATGTCTCAGAATGTTAGGATGCATTTGAGACATTCACTTGAAAAACAGACTAGAAAAATGCAAAATAAGAAATGTTCAATATTGAATATAGGTACAATGGCAGTAAAATCTTAAAGGTGTGGATGGGTTTTGCTATTGTTGGGTGATTATTTTTATTTTGAAGGGAATAAAAACCTCACTTGAATTATCAAGCCACTAAAAACCAGGAGGAGGCGACCCTATTCTTTATCAACACTTGTTCTGATTCTTCCATTATCCAGTTATGGAATTATGGAGCCATTTTCCCCCTTTGAAACATTCCCTAAAGGAAGAAAAAAAGGTTCATGAGATTCAGGGAGTAAATAACTCACAAGTCTTAGGAAGTCCTTAAAACTAGCAAGATTGACAAGGGCACTTTCAAAGTTCTAAGAACAGTGGATTCCTAAAAAGAAGACTGATCCTACTGGAGGCCTTGAGAAGAAATACTCTCCACCTGCCCTACTGCCTGCAGTTTGGTCAGAGAGCTCCTCAGTTACAGTCTTCACCAAGTATCAGTCAGCCTGGGATGGACTTTGCAGTGATGAAGCTGCCTCTTGTGTGTTCCTGCTCCTGCAAATAATACCCAGTCATACTCTTATAAGTAATCCCAATGAACATATTGGTTCACCAAGTTGGACACTGTCAGCATTATTCTTTTGGTTTGCCACTCATTTCCTATCTAGTACGAGCAGACATTTGTTCGTGTCTTCGGAAGAGGGATAGTTAGACAGCATTTGAGCATATGTATTTTCAAATAAAAAGACTCAATAAATGCCAAACAAGTCCAAACAATATCACAACAGATTAATTTTTGTTAGAGTTTAGTCACAATGAAAGAACGTTAGCTATTATTTCGGAACATGTAGTTTTTCACGAGTACTGAAACATTAATGGATTGATAAACAGGATTATGCTTCTTAAGCTAAGCATCAACCTGCCTGCCTACAGAAATAAGAAATCCTACAATCTCTCCATACACTCTATCTGCACAAAAACATCAGATTCCCGGGCACCATCCTACATACTATAGTGTGAGAAAACAAAACAAAAAGCAAATACTCAGGGTTTGTTTTCTAATACAAACATTTATGTGTTTTTTTTGTTTGTTTATTTGTTTTGTTTTTTTTTGTTGTTGTTGTTGTTTTTTAGTTCTTTGGCTCTACAGTTTATAAGTCCACCTTCTGGTTTGCTTGTTTGTTTTGTTTTCTTGTTTCTTTTGCCTTGAAGTGAAGGTGAAGTGGCAGTATTTTATTTTACTTTATTGTTTTCTTACTCTATAGCACTAATTAGTGAATGTTTGGGGATTTGAAAGTCACATGTAGTCCCTTCCTCACCACTATCTGCCTCAGTTTCTCATCTCATTCTGCTTAATTTTTCTCCTTCAGGTCAGCTTTTCCTTCTGCCTTCTTTTACTGCTCCTTCATTGTCTTGATATAGATTTTCCTCTCTCTCTCTTTTCCTCTTTCTATCTCTCAACATTTTAACTATACAACTGACAATTCTAAACTTCAGTCTGCTAGATAAAGTTAAATAATACACTATGAACACAATACCATGTTGTTTTTTTTTTTTTTTAAGATTTAAAGTTTTATGGTCCTTACTGGATTTTATTTTAAATTTGCAGGACAAATTTGTTATCTTGCAATTGTTTTCTACAGTTAGGTGGATCTATTAGTTGTGTTGAGAAAACACTGAGTTGTAGCAGCTCAACCATCACAACACTTTTCTGTTGAAAGGGGCCAATACTTATGAATATGATACATTTCATTCTGTGTTTATGTTAACTAAGTTGTTGAATTTAAATCAAACAAAAATGATAAAGGGGAATCTTTTTAGGTAAGCCTCATAAAGAGGAAGGAAGTCCTTCCTAACCAAAATTCTTTAAAGCAAAGTGTACTCTTTTGTTTTTATCTAAGAGGCCAATGAGAGACACCACATGCACAAACTTGAGAGAACTCTCTGGAAGCTAAGAGTAGTCCCCTACATAGTAGATGCTAAGTAAAAGGACACAATGGCAGAGTAAGAACCCAAGTTCTGCCGGGCAGTGGTGGTGCACGCTTTTATTCCCAGCACTCGGGAGGCAGAGGCAGACAGATCCCTGTGAGTTCGAGGCCAGCCTGGGCTACAAGAGCTAGTTCCAGGACAGGAACCAAAAAAGCTACGGAGAAACCCTGTCTCGAAAAATCAAAAAAAAAAAAAAAAAAAAAATAGAACCCAAGTTCTGTATATAAATACATGCATATGGAAATGGATTTTATTACTAGAAGCAAAACAGTCCAAAATCTACATGTGTGTGTTCAGCCTTGAAAAACAAAAGTCAGGATCCCATTTCTAGACTGCTTACTGAACCTAGAGAACTGTAAGTGATATATTGGTGTTTTATTACATAGTGATAGGAATTTGAGTAATTTACTAAACACCAAAAAAAGTGAACCAACCAACCTATTGTTTTCTTAATTTATTAACTTATGTAATCATTCCTCTTAAATAGTAATCACTCATGTCTTACCAGCTTTAGGTGGTAAGGGTGCCAAGGGTGGAACCAGAGTAGTCAGCATAATTATTTTCATCATATCTTGTTTCCTCCTTGAGAAGAAAACCTCACAAACACTGGGGCCAGCCCTTGCACGCCTTTAGGTCTTTCAAGGAGCCTAACAATCTGTGGCTACAAAAATAGTCACTAAATATTTAACATTTTATATATAGCTTCATATTCAAAGTATGTAAATATTATTTTGACACTATTCGGACTACCACATAACAATTGCCAGAGCAAATGAAGAATCTTTAGCCAGAATGTTAGTTGGTTACATGAGATGTGGGATTTTAAGATAATGTATCAGCAAACTCCGGTTTTATTGACCACATATAAAATTCAGCAGAAAGACTATCATGGAGCTTCTGTTCTCAAATTCCATAGAATCTCTTGTTAAATCTCCTACCCATTATGTCTTTGAATTGATCAGAATATTTGTAGAACACTATTTATATAAGCTAACTAAGGAGAAATTTAGCAAATCAATTAAGACTGAGTGAGACATGTACAGTTTTGAGGCAGACGCACGCCACACCACCAGCCACCCAGGTAGACATATCATCTTTAAAGATGTAATGTTGAGCCAAATAACCTGCTTACCTCTTTATAGTCCCCTAACTGCAGCCACCTGGCTTGTAATTATAGGCTTTATGATAAATAGATGTTAAGTTTGGAGTGATTAGCTATTGTGTAAAAAGTATTCAACTGTGGGCCACCTGACTTTCACATGCTCTGTACCTTCTCCTTCATTTGCTACATCTTGCCTATTAATAGACAAACACCTGTTTCCTGATCGTCTTCCAAGTTATAGAGACGTACATTTATGTAGAAACATCTGGGCGTAAGGTCCTTGTGAAGGACACCCAAATCCTATTCTTACTATCAGAAAACGTTCTTTAGTAGCTGCTGATGGAAGCATTTCTGCTTGCTTTACATCACTCCCGAACAAGCTACAACAAACAAAGTAAACCTAGGGAGACTCTCTAACTACTGTGGGAGGATTAAGAAAATCCTACAGCAATAAGTTAAGGATTTTTATTTGATCCTACAAACAAAAAGCATTTCTAAACCCGCAAGTGAATGATGTAAACTGAAAGCCAGGAACTGAGTTATAAGTATTTAATGCTTTCCACTCACATTTTTCTCAGCACCTGCACACATCTCTGCTGCTATTTCTGATACACGGTGGCACGGGACACCCAGCTACCACGATAAACATGCAGCTAAAGAAAATGGCCCACGGCAGGAAATGAAAGCGACAGCAAAAGTTTGTGAGCGTTTGATCACTTTAATGCAATGAATGGTGGCCACAGACTTTCCTGTCAACAGTGCAAGAATGTCGGGGTTAAAAAATTAGGGAGTAATAAATGCAGTAAGAGACCTTTGCTGCTGTGATTAGAAGTAACATGTCGAGAGGAGCTAGCAGCATCAAGTCCATCCTAGAGCGTGGTGCCTTGCTTAGCATCTTAACTCCCAAGGACAGGCAGATGAGAAACAGGACTACTGGGCCTAAGCAGCTCTGGTCACATTCAGAACAAATATTCTAGAAAAAAAATATGTAGCACAAGAACTTCAGATATCTGTGCATTTCGTTGATGACTAAGGTATCTGACTTTGAATGAATTCGTTTTCTTCCATCTCCCCAATTCTTTATAACATGAAAATTATGTGCTTACTTCTTCCTCTTAAATCATCTGAGGTTTACAAAGATGACTCCGTGGGAAGGGTGCTGGGACTCAATATGCATTATAGATAAGGATGTATCTAGCAAAAAAGAAGAGCAAGTACTTAGTGAATCTATCCCCTGCCTAGTGTGCTTTCATCTCATTGTTGGCCTGAGACATCCTATAATTTTAAGCCAGAATTCTTACCATTTCCTCCTCTCGACCTATCACAGTCTGATTCCACTTCTAGCTAATCTAGTTAAATGCCAACTCTCTCTTCTCCGGCAGGCAGCCTTGCCAATTGCCTCCTTCCTGGGAAGTCCGTCTCAGCTCAGAAAATTGTGAATCCGTATTGCCTGACGCCGCTTTGCCCTTGAAATTTTCTCTCCTCTTTTTGTTTTCTTCTTTCAAAATAAACTACGTTAGAGAAATATGGTTGTAATTAGCAACTGACAAAAATATCTGGGCTCGGGCTGAAGTGGCAAATCACAAAGGTTAGTTCCTTACTTTCTCATGCATTTACCATTTGTTCCCTATTCTCGGGGAAGTTGAAAGACCTGAGGTTCAAACTTAATAAGGCCCCATACTGTTTCTAAGAGTATTTACAACATGTAAAGTATAAGCCAGTGCATTGCTTATATTTAAATTTGTTTTCACTCATCTGAGCTATTACACAGTATGCCATCCCTAAACCTTTAATAATAAGGAGCACATGGTTCTTAGAAATGAGAGGAAATAAAATGTTCAGCAATTTGAGCTCTCTGGTACTGAGAAGGTGACAAAACATTTATACATACCGGAACCATTCCACTGATTTGGCTCCCGCATTAGGCAGGACTGCCTCAGGCACTAACCTCCTGCTACATTCACGTTCTTGGGAATTAGCAGGTGAAGCAAATGGCCCATAGTGATGACAGCAGCATCTTTCAAAAGACTCTATTGCACCAAATGGATCCTCCAAACGTATGCCCTCTTTCTGAACAATATCATTTTTTAATGCTTAACTGATACGACAAATATATTTTTCTTTGTAAGGGGAAAATTTCAAGCAACAAAAGACCAAGATATAAACAAACATTCTTCCTAGTTTTAGTTCTCCAGGAGTAATTGCCCACTTTATTTTCTACTAGTTATCTAAATACCTATTGCTGGTTTTAAACTTCCTGATCCATGGCAGATACTCTAGAAGAGTGACATCATGTCAAGGAGAGTGTGACAAAGAATTTAATATTTTTTAAAACTGGTTCCTATACATGCAAAATAAATTAAAAAATGTTTTCACTCTCTGGGTCGAGATTCTGTCTTGAGTTCCACGTAGAAAGTTCTAGTAGATCTTGTAAACAAACATTTGTGACCTCTACAATAGGTTTTGGTTCTATATAAGAAAGAATTCATAAAGAAATGTTTAAACTCTCTTTACCAAATTTTACTATTGAACCATGTGAAAATTATCTCATATTAAATATAAAAGAAAGGGTGCCCATACTTCAAAAGCAAAAGTTTTACTTTTAAATTGTACTTACAATGCTACATGTTGGTGACATTTTCAAAACACTGTCTCTCAAACCTCTTAGAATATTTTAAGTGAACAAAAATGGACAATTATAACTTTCCAGAAAAATGCTATATTTTGTGTTTCAAATATTTCACATCAAATTTTATACTGGAGATGTTTATATGATTAGTGAGTCTAGAATTAATCTTCCCACACTAAATATTACTGTGTTCTAGTCATAAAGTAAGTGAAGATAGACAACTATGGTATTTTTAACTTTGGTCCTACTATGTGTGATTTGCATGACTATGTACTTTTCAGTTGAAGGCCAAATAACAAGCAAGCCACAAATGTCTCAAGTTGTCTGCCATTCTCCTGAGCCATCAAGAACTGTCTTTGTCCCATTTTCTACCCACTACATTCCTTGTGAGTCATTACCACATTTTTCCAGGTTTCCAGGCTGAGTATGAATACATGCAGCCACTGGAAATTTTTTTGAGAAGGCATACATCTAGACTTTGAACAAACATCTTAAATTTAATTTTGTATATGCCTAAACAGTAATAAGAATGAGATGACAAATTCCTTCCATAATATCGTTGTTGAAAATTCAGAAAGCACCTCATTAAGGCCAGAGAGCATTCAACATTGTGAATTCTTGGTGAGGAAAGCTCTGTTTCACAACTCTGTTAGAATGAAAAGACAATTTTTCTTTTAAGTCTAAGTCCAGTTCTGTGAGGATGTGCCTGGCTGGTGTTAAGTGAATTGTTTGTGTAGGTATCAAGAGCCTTGGATTTCTACCTGCTTATAAAAACATTATGTTTATATTAGAATATTCAGTATTTCTGCCTCATTCAATCCCCACTAGAACTTTGAAAATGACCCGATATTACTTACCTTTGTTCTTATATACTCAGAACAATTGAGACAGGTGTTTAATTAACTAGGACATTTATTTTGCCATTTGAGGTGTTGAGAATCAGACATCACATTGTTTTCTTTGTTCTGTATTTTTTATTGTATTTTTAAAAATAGCAACCCAAGTTCCCACTCCCTCCCCTCCATGCCCCCTCCTACCCCACCTCCCATTCAATTCTCAGAGAGGGTAAGGCACATTGCTTTGTGGAAAATCCTACTATATCTAGGCTGAGCAAGGTACACATCCAAAGAGAATAGAATCCCCCAAAACCAGGACATGCAGCAGGGATAAATCCTGGTGCCACTGTCAGTGGCCCCTCAGTCTGCCCAAGTCATGCAATTATCAACCACATACAGAGGGACTAGTTTGGACCCGTGTTTGTTTCTTCCCAATACAGCTAGAGTTGGTGAGCTCCAATTAGCTCAGGTAAACTGTTTCAGTGGGTGAACCCATCATGGTCATGACCTCTTTGCTCATATTCTCATTCCTTCCACTCTTCAACTGGACTTTGGTAGCTCAGTCCAGTGCTCTGATTTGGGTCTCTGCCTCTGTTTCCATCAGTTGGTGGATGAAGGTTCTATGGTGCTATTTAATATAATCATCAGTCTAATTACAAGGCAATTCAAGATCATACCCCCTCTCCTCTATTGCTTAGGGTTTTTGCTGGAGTCATCCTTGTGGATTCCTGGAAATTTCTCTAGAGCCAGGTTTCTGCTAATCCTATAATGGTTCCCTTAATCAAGATATCTCTTTCCTTGCACTCATCTCTGTCTTTCCTCCATCTCAAAAATCCCATTCCCTCAAGTTCTCCTCAACCCCTCCCTTCTCCCCTCTTTTTTCTCTCCCACCCTCCTTTCTTCCCCCCTCCATGCTCCCAATTTTGTTAAGCAATCTTGTTTGTTTCCAATTTCCAGGTGGATAAATACATGTTTTTCTTTGGGTTCACCTTATTACTTAGTTTCTCTAGAATTATAGGCTCAATGTCCTTTGTTTATAGTTAGTATCCACTTATGAGTGAGTACATACCATATTCATCTTTTTGGGTCTGCGTTTCCTCACTCAGGACAGTTTTTTCATTCCATCCACTTGCATGCAAAATTCAAGATGTCATTGTATTTACTGCTGAGTAGTACTCTAATGTGTAAATGTGCCACATTTCTTTATCCATTCTTTGGTTAAGGGACATCTAGGTTGTTTCCAGATTCTGACTATTACAAATAACATAGTTGAACAAATGCTTTTATAGTATGATTGAGGATCTTGGGTATAGGCCCAAGAGTGGTATTGCTGGGACCTGAGGTAGATTGATTTCCAATTTTCAGAGAAACCACCATACGAAGTTTCAAAGTGGTTCTAAAGTTTATATTCTCACAAGCAATGGATGAGTGTTCCCCTTACTCCATATCCTCTCCAGCATAAGAAGAGAACATGGGAAGTAGTCTTCAATGCAAGGGCACAGAAGACCATTTTCTAAATATAACCCTAGAAACACAGGCACTGAGAGCAAAAATAAATAAAAGGAACATCCTGAAATTGAGAAGCTCCTGTAAAGTAAAGGACACAGTCAATAAGACCAAAAATCAGCCCACTGAATGGGAAAAGATCTTTACCAACCCCACATCAGACAAAGGACTGATCTCCAGAATATATAAAGAACTCAAGAAATTAGACATTAAAATTCTAAATAACACAATTTAAAAATGGGGTACTGAACTAAACAGAGAACTCTCAACAGGAGAACTTCAAATGACCAAAAGATACTTAAGGAAATGTTCAACATAGATAGCAATCAGGAAAATGCAAATCAAAACAATTCTGAGATACACCTGTCAGAATGGCTAAGTTAAAAAACACCAATGTTCTGTATTTTTGTTGTTGTTGTTGCGTTTTTCTTATGGCCAAAACAAGATCTTAGTGCTAATCATATATTTTCAATGCTAAAGTTTAGAAAATAAAGATACCCACATAAAAAGAAGACAATCTCTATAATAAATAACATTATAAAAATGTGTTCAAATGGTAAAGACACTGGGTTAGGGTTATACCTACTTGACTGTAAAGGACAGGGAGTCATTGCAAAGATATGTCATTTTCTTAAGAAAATGAAAACCAAATCAAAGACAGGCTCTGTCTGTCTTTCTTGCTCTGTTTACAGAGATTCTACCCTAATAATTTATAAGGAACCTGAAGAGGCAGTACTAAGGGACACATCTGTTAAGATGTGGCTGCCTCCATGAGAGCCATCATTAATTCTAGTCTCTGAACATTAGCCTAAATTAGCTTAATAGATTTGTCCAATCATATTTTGGATTCACTAAGTTATAATTCACACACAAAATATATTACATATCTTTAGCATATAATGGCATCTGAAAAAGCATATTCCCAAATATTGCGACTAAAACAAACTCATCAAAGAGTCACAGCATATTACAATATTTCCTCATGCTCACATTAAGTAAATTTTGTTTGTTCTTTTCTTTGGTTGTTGTTATAATTTTTTTGAGCCATCCTATTTCAAAACTGCCTGAGCTGACCTCAAACTTAGAATCTTCCCAAGAAGCTTAAGTTCACAGTTGGACAGCACTATCCCACACTGTTTTACTTTTTTTTACTTCTAAGTGTAAATTGAATTTTGCATTTAATATATTTTAATGTCTGGTTTAGCGCTAGATTATTTTAGTTTTTAAAATATGGCTAAATGTAATGATTATCAATTTTTAATTGCTGAGTACCAAGTACACAGAAATGATTTTATAGGAGATACGAAAATTTTTCATCATGGGACTTGGAGAAGAAACACTAGAACAGGGCCTGTACTCATCAAAATGTGCTCTAGATTGTATCATCAGTGCTGGCATCACCATTCCCGGGAACAGGCTAGAAGGATAAATACTTTGGTGCTGTACAGCAACACTACAACGTGAAACAGTAAGCGTCCCAGGGAACATTTTTTTTTCCTAGAGACATCAAGGGAATGTAAAAGTATATTAAAGCTGAGATTGGATGAATCAGAAATTCTGTAAAACCATCATAAAATGTAATTGCAAAGAGTTGGCAGCTAGAGAAGACCTATTGCACTTAAAAATCTTGAGACTCCAAGAAAGTGGGAGAAATAATCATGGAAATGACATTTGTAAATTATGTCTAGAGTAATCCATGCCTATGCCTGTAAGTTTGTTGGTGGTAAATTATGAAAGACTCCGAATAACTCATCTACAATTCAACCAGACAATGGGAATGCAAGCTTTGTAGTAGTTGACAGGCATAGAAAAAAGCAGTTTTTTAGTCTACGCATTCCAAACTACAGGCTTAAAATGAACAAACATCTCATGGGATGCTGAAATACTTTTTAGTCATGAAGATATAACATGAAATCAATCCTATCCTAAGAAAACTCATTTCAAAATCATTTAATATTATGGGAGTATTTCTACACAAATAATTCATTTTTCAAATCTATGCCAAAAAGATTATTAAACAGTAAGGAAAACATTGCAAGTATTTAACATTGGCTTAAACTTAGAAAAAAAGAGAAAGATCAGCAATCTCCTTAAGGGTTTGAAAGAAAATTGTACTCAATTCAGATAAGAGTCAAAACTGAGAAGAGGGAAGTTCCAAGAGGCCTTGGATTTATGTAACAAAGACTTCTCTATTCTAGGGAGACCTTGACTAAAGTTATCTGACACGTTAGTTGTTATTTAATTTAATTTAATTATATTGGGGTTAGTTTTATCTCCAGATAGTCCCAGAAATAAAGACATTAAATAATGACAGCCTAGTGTTTTAATAAGGAAAGACAAAATGAAAGATATATGTATTATGAATGCTTTTTACATATATGACTAAATGGTGCATTTTCATGATAAGATGATACTTGTTTAAAACTCAGATGTTGTAAATTTGTAGTCACCAAGAGCATAAAAAACAGACAATAAAGCAGAGTTCATGAGAACATGGGCTTTATAAATCAACTTTTAAAACATCACTTTAACGCTCATCATTAACCTTGAGTTACTAGTTCATATATTGGCCTGAACGTCACACATCTGAAATGCAATATGTCCATCTACTTACTAGTCTTATGCTGGATGTTGTCCAACAATATATCACATTATATATGTCCAACAAATATATTTTTCCTAGAGGACACTCACTGAGTCCTTTGGAAACACAGTTATCTGACAGGCCCAAAGAGGACACAAAAAGCAGATGATCAACTTGGGAATATTTGAGGCCACTACAGACAACTTATTCAAGGAAACTTTCATGACGGATTAAGAAACACAGACCTCTCCCTCCAATGTCTTCAAGTAGATCATGCCATCAAACCCAAGGATGGTTCTAAGTCGATATGTACAATAAATATATAGATAAACCACAAAAGGCATATCTTGCTAACGTCTACTGTAGGAAAGTAAAAATGATGATGGAAATAGGGAGATCTTATACAAAATGCTGAATCTCGCAGACTCCTGAACAACCATACAGAAGAGAAATACTCATCTTCACACTGTTCCAATTACACTATAGTTTTACTTCTTGAAGTGCCAAATGAGCAGACTCATATAAATGCTCTCCTAAAATGGAGAAACGTGGGCTCTGGTATAGAGCTAGAGAGGCAGATCTCCTTTTGAAATATGTACGCTCAAGTTGAAGATGAACTAAAAGCTATTAATTATTGGTTTCTCCCTGGATAATGTTTTGTTGTTGGGTTTGTGTGTTTTTTCTCTGCTGTTCTGTTTAACTGAGGACTGTACTCATCTGAGACAGTGTTAGAATAATGAAGCCTTATTATGGAATGACTCAACGTCAAAGTACTCATTTTTTAAAATGCGTTTGTTTCTTTGGAGTAAGTATATTACAAAATGGTTGCTTTGGAAACTCAGGGAAGATTCTAAGTATTTATACCAGTATCCACTATAGAAATTAGTCTTCATTTTTTTAAGCATTTATTTAAATATTTATTGGCACATGTATTGTGGTGTGTGTGTGTGTGTGTGTATATGTGTATAAAAATTTCTGTAACGTGACATCTATGTGGGGGTCACATGCCAACTTTCTAGAGTCTGTATTTCTCCTGTATCACATAGGATCCAGAGTTTTAACTCAGGCTACCAAGCTTGAGAAGTGCCTTTACTCACTGAGCCATTTTCAATGCCTCTTTTATATTTTTATTACTCCAAAATTCCAGGATATTTGATTGAAGTAAAACAAACAAACACTATCTTTTGTAAAAGTAAAAAGTAAAGAAATGGGAATAGTGAGAAAAAGAGGACATGAGAAACATGAGGCAGCTTGCCCGTGTGTAACTGTGTGTATCTTCAAAGTTTTAATTACAAACATAGACAAATCCATTTCCAAATGCCTTTCAAGGTGTTTCAAACAGAAAATGGTTAAGACAGACTTGTTTCTTTCCAATAATGTTTATAAACATACCATGAATTCTATATTTCCATCTGTTTTGTGTTTTTAGTGAGATTGTCTGTTCAAGGCTGGGTTCTTGAGAAAGATCCCAAGCTGATACTTGTATGTAGTATTGACGTAAGCAAGGTTAGGGACTAGTTCAACACTTTGCTTTTGGCTATGCATGCACAGCTTTTCTAGAAATCCTCTAGTCAAGTTGTGACTCTTATCTGTCTGTTCATACACATACACTCTTCTCTCTGAAAAACACATCTGGTAACTCATTGGCAATACAGGAACTGGTCTTGTTTCAGCTTGCAAGTACCATCTTCTCTGAATAACTGAATACATTTAGCTTCCCTTTAATGATAATCAAGTTTAGTGAGATTCAATTGTGCTCAGTTATGTCCAGGTACAATGGTATAGTGTCAGAGTGAGGTGCTCAGGCCTAGATTTATTTTGGGTTATTGTTCAGTAAAGAAAAACTCTATCCACAAGTGAACATTAGGAAGATATTTACTATCTTGTGTCTATATATAATTTAGCAAGTATATGATTAAAATCAGATGTATTCTAGGAAAAGACTTGCATAGTAGAGAAATGGTTAGAATTAATTTGTCAATCAAAATATAACCTAAAAATTTTGGTCCAAAGAGAAGTAACCAAACTTCTCTTTAAACACATGAAAGGTGGTTCCAAGTAATATTTGGGACCTTTTAGGATGTTCACCCATAATCTGCTGCAAAACTTGATAGTATATTCCTTCTAATGTGTGCTATATTCACTTTGCTTTGAATAAAGTTTCACTTGCTAGTCTACCCAACATGTGAGCCTTCATTTCATTCTTCAATTAAATGTCAAGTACTTAAAAATACCTGGCCTCAACCACCATTAGCTGTGTGTCTTCCAGGTACAGGGGTAACATCACCTAGGTGAGACAGGGTTCAAGGACACACAATTGGTGAATTTGAATCAAAGAGGTGATACAGAGACAGGGAAAGTTATTTTGTAAAAGGAGCATAGCTGGAACTCTCGGATGTGAACCCTCTGCAGCTGGAAAAGTAGATGTTTCTGGAATTTCAGCAGCAGAGAGCATCATTCCAAAGGAGCCAATGTTACTAAGCTCTCTGTAACTCTAAGAATCTGTCAGAAATATCTCATGTCTGTCTTCATCCTGGAATTTTACTTACAGAAGAATATAATTACACATGACCTTTCTCAGTATTTTTGCAAGTTGACAGATTTTTAACAAATCTCTCCACATACTGATTGTTTTAGTGACTGGAACGTACTGAGATGCTTTTGGAAAAAAGTCAACTTTATTAAGAGATGAAAATTTTGTTTTGTATTCTTTGAAAAGATATTTTCAAATGCATCAAAATTAACTAGATCTTTAGCCAAACTTTGTCTTATTTTAATACTTTGTGACTTATGTAATTTTCTGAAGGTGCTTATGTTTGTAATTCAATTATTAATTTGTGTTTGTGTATAAGTTGAGTGATATAGTGTTTCTTCTTAATTAATATTTTATGCTTATGATTTTGGATATGTATATAGCTAAGTTTCATGTTCCTCAAGTAACCAAGGATACATGTTTTTGACAATGAAACAGATATATATTTATATATATATATATATATATTAAAAGTAATAACAAACGCTTTATCAGAAACAAAGCCAAGCAGTGGTGGCACATGCCTTTAATCCAAGAACTCAGGAGGCAGAAGAGAGCAGATATCTGTGAGTTCAAGGCCAACCTGGTCTACAGAGTGAGTTCCAGTACAGCCAGCTCTATCACACAGAGAAAATGTGTCTCAAAAAAACAAAACTAACTAGATGACTAATTAAATGATTTAATAAATAAAGCACTGAAAACTGTGTAAATTGACCTTTTGCCCCCTGTATGTACTAAACCACAGACTGGGAAACCTCTTAATTTGAGCTGCTGCTGATGTTTCTCCTACATTGAAATGTGCTTTTGATGTAGACTACATTTACATAGCAAATAAGCACATTCGTCCTTTCTCTCTTTCAAGAGAGTTGATGAAGCTTCACACTTATATCCAGTAAAGCACATAGGATTCTATTAGTGGCTTCTGAAGTCCAGAATGTAATTTTGCTTTTCTTACCTTCTAATTTCACAATGAATTTTCAAAGCAACTTAAAACTATGTATAGTACTTCTCTAAATATGAAAAATGATAGACTTACAAAGATAAATAGAACACATTCCCTGTCCACCAGGAGTTCAAATTCCAGTGAGAAAATTGTGTTAAGGTTCAGTGATAAAATCAATAGAACTGAACAAATGTTCTATTTCCCATTTGTTTCCATTGTCAAGAAATAGCTATTGCAGCAACTATAGACTCTGACGTATTGCTTTAAGAACTGTTAAAAAGTATATCTAGATAGCATAATATCCTTGAAACTGAAATTTGTAATCTATATCTCATTGTTTGAATAACAAAAATCACCATTTCAGAAAACAAGAAGACTATCTAGTGGTCCTGTTTATTTTTGTATTACAAATACATTTAAAGCACTGTGTTTTATTTCATTTCAGATTCTTGTGTATTCAATCTACAAATTAACTAGGTTATACATGATTTCAGTGCATGCATACAGACAGTGGCCACATTCAATGCCATTCATCTCTCCTTTGTGTCATTTCTCCATGTCTAGAAATAACAATTCTTTATTCATGTTGAGTTTTTGTTATTGTTTTAGACTCCACGTAGGAGACAGAACAAGGACTTGGTGTTTCTATAGCTGTGTTATTTCCGCCAAAATTTCTTCAGTTCTGTCTTTTTTCTCCACAAACAACTGAATTTATTCCTTTTCTGGCTCATTGGAAATACATTGTGACTCTGTTGCAAACTGTCTCGTCCCTTCATTCTTGAGAGATGCCTGCTCTGACTCTCCATCTTAGCTACTGTGACTGGTGCTGCAAGGAACACAAAGCTTAGGATACCTCTTTAGTTTGTTTAGTTTGTCAGTTTAGAAACATACCCAGACATGGAACAGCTATACCATAGAGTTAACTTCTTGTGCCATCTGACTATAAAGAATGGGAGTGGACATGGAGGAGACATTGCTTTTCCCTGATTTGGTAAAATATTGGACTTAGATTTATCACATAGAAATAATGGATTGAAAAATGAAACCCTAATTTTAGCTTTGTGAAAGACTGTACTGATTTACATTTTACAAAAATTGTACTATATGTCTTCTCTATCTGTATAGTCCCAAGCTTTTTGTTATTATTTATTTCTCAATAATCATAATCATTTTTTGTTTTTCTTGACATGGTTTATCTGTATCATTGGAGTCTGTCCTGGAACTACCTCTTGTAGACAAGGCTGGCCTTGAACTCACAGAGATCTGCCTCCATCTTCCTCCATCTGCCTCCTTGGATTATAAGTATATACCATAACATTCAGCTGTACAATTTCAATTGGGTTATTTCTTAGCGTGTTGGTAAGTTTTAAAATTTACTCAAATTCCGAATATTGGTTGCTATTGTTCAAGATTGTTTGGGATCCTCAAAATATTTTGCAGTTCTATATAAGTCCTGAGTATATATTGTTTAACTCTGTGGAGAGTATCATAGCTAGATTGATCAAAATTTAATTGAAAATGCACATTATTTTAGATAGAAAATTCCTTTTTAAAGAATCAGTTCTTTAATGAATCAACATTGGTTACACTTCCCTTTGTGTGTCTAATTTCTTTAGTGTGTAACTCTTCTTCATTGTATAAGTCTTTTAGGCTGGTGGTTTGGCTCATTTTGTAATTATTTGGAAAAATTGTGAATGGTATTAATTTGAAGATTTCTTATTAGTGGATAAAACACTGAATTTTGCATGTTCATACTGAATACTAACAGAATGCAGAATGTGTTTATTAGTTGTAGTAGTCTATGCTTTTAGAGGAGTATTTAGTTTTTAAATATGTATATAGTCACATAATCTGCAAACATGAATCTTCAACTCCTTCCTTTTCATTATGATCTTTCACTTAAGACTACTGTCTACTTCTAGTGAGTCAGGCCTCCAGTACTGTAGTGAATCAGGATACTGGGAGTTGGCATGAGGGAAGCACTTGTTTCAGTGTGATACTGACCTTAGATTTGTCATATACTGCGAACAAGTGAAAGATAGATCCCCATTATCAGACTCTAATCAGAATATGTAAGAGCAAAGTTTTACTTTAATAATTTTTTTTCTTAGAAGGAAAATGAATTAATCTTCAATTTGAGATCAGACAGATAATCAGAATTGCTGTGTTGGATGGATTGAAAGGCGGCACAAACCAGATTGTTAGTGCTAAACCAAGTTCAATTCCAGTATGAACTCATGGACTACAGCTAGGATACATTCAGCTTTAGGATAAAACAAAACAAACTGGAAACATAAAGGAGAAAACTGGGGAGGATCATGAAACTAAGAATCACTAAATAAGAGTTTCTAGTTGAAGGATCTATACTTTTCTAACTAATGAAACATAATCTAGAAATGTTGCCTCTAACAAAATTCTGATAAATTAATGGTAGTCTTAGTTTAAATTAGGTATGAAAATATGTTTCAGGGATTTAGAAATGAATAAAATGAAACACTATTTAAAGTTCAAATACTTGTAGGAAGAAGAAAAAGTGAAGAATCAAAAGAATATTGAAATTTATAACATTGTTATAAGTAAGGTTATTACAACTATTCAATTAAGGAGACAGGCAACACAGAGAATTCTAGATAATGCATTTTCTTCTGGACAAGTTATTTGAGATATATATCTGTGTTAATTTGTGGAATAGACACATAGCTATTTGGACCACATGTGAAATGCCTGAACTGAAAAATAGAACGAAACTTTATAGAATAATAATAAGCCAAAGAAAGACAACATTTTGGAAAATATCAAACATAATAGGCAATAGGGAAATACAATTGAATTAACATAGTGGCCATGCAGCAGGAAATCAAAATTACATGAGGAATAGATAAAAGATGCCTACAATCACATTCAGCCTTGGAAAGGGAAAGAACAGATGGCAGTAAGTGTGAGGGAAACAGGCTGGAGTCATGCATTTAGCAATGTGTTAGGAGCTTGAGACAGTTAGACAACAAAGAATAAAGGGTATCAACGAATGTAGAAGAGAATCACCTTATATATGATGAAGTTTTGGCTACCTTTAAGTAAGACTTGGTCGGACACAGTAAAATATAGGAAGTTGAAGATGAAGGAAAGATAAGAAATGATGGAACAACTCACGGTGTCCTTGGAACTTTATATCTGGCATTTTCTTCTTCACTGTCTTCTTTGTCATCTTTTCTTGGTCGTCTTCTTCTTGGGTGTCTTCTTCTTGGTCTTCTTCTTCTTGGTGTTCTTCTTGTTCTTCTTGTTCTTGTTCTTGTTGTTGTTCTTCTTCTTGTTCTTGTTGTTGTTGTTTTGTCTTCTTCTTCTTCTTCTTCTTCTTCTTCTTCTTCTTCTTCTTCTTCTTCTTCTTCTTCTTCTTCTACCAAAAGTTGTGTTACTAGCTGAGAGCAGAATTATGATTCTCAGATAAATGGTGGATAAGAACATGAGTAAGTTTACATTTGTGGAAAATAAGAGTACAGACAAGAGAAAACATTGGGTTTCTAACCACATTTCAAGGCCATCTGCCACAACGAATAACTGTGACCACCAATGAGGAGGTAAGCAAAGGCTAGATGGATGTCCTGAGATACTTTTCTCATAAGAATCAGGCAAAGAAAAGATTAGTGAACTCAAATATTCAGAATTTAAATGATAGAATATTTCACTTTAAATGAGATGGCTAAATCACTATATATATATATATGTAATTAACTATTCAAGTAGTAACAGTTTAAAATTATATATTCAATTCACAATAAACTGGTCATTTAAAGAATTCATTGCTGTTTAATGGCTCACAATTCTCTACTAGGGTAAGAATCCACTTGGAAGTCAGATAACTCTACTAGGAATAAGAATCCACTTGGAAATCAGCTTGAAAAGGGAATGTTGACAGGAACCACGCAGTGTGATAGTCAAGACTGCCCCTAGCATTGTTTAGCACAGGGGTTTTGTCAAGGACCTCTGCTGAGTTTCCTTACAGCATCCTGGCTGTGCTCCAGGGATGTGTATCCTAGTAGGTAAAGAGTGAGGTTTGCTAAACACTTGATGAAGGAGTCCAGGAATTGTGTAGTGTATGTTTGCCTTATTATTTTAATCCAACAGTCATAGAATCTGAAATGATTCAGATGAAAAGTTTGTAGCCCCTATCACGGGGAGGGGCTTCAAAGAAATGGGTTGCCATTCTTTAACCTACCTCAGAGGAAATGGGCAGAGCAGATTCTTGGTCAAGAGACATAGAGGAGAAAAGTGGTCATCACTTCTAACATGGAAGATTGGTGTTTGGTTAGGACACAATTATTACTATTTCTGCTTTATCTTCCAAACTATGCTTTAAGAATATGAAGAGCAGGGCTGGAGAGATGGCTCAGTGGTTAAGAGCATTGCCTGCTCTTCCAAAGGTCCTGAGTTCAATTCCCGGCAACCACATGGTGGCTCACAACCATCTGTAATGAGGTCTGGTGCCCTCTTCTGGCCTGCAGATGTACACACAGACAGAATATTGTATACATAATAAATAAATAAATATATAAAAAATATAAAGAGCAGAACAAAATGAACCATGTGAGAATTCATGGGGTGTGAAAGAATCAGAAATTCTACTCAAGAAGAGAGTACCCTTAGAGGACTACTGGATTTTAGATAAGAAAAAACAGGAAACAATTTCCTGGAGAAGCTGGGGGCACAGCTGTGTTTATTGACTCTTAAATTGGGAATCTGGAGGACACAGGAAAGGATAGTTTGGGAAGGAAGACCAGGATGACATTGTGTAGTTTTAGAACTGAGTGCTATGGCAAAGATTGTGGGTGTGTAGGTCAAGAACTGCAGCTTGGTTGTCCATGAAGAAGCCCCAGATGGATGAGTGAGAAAGAGGCACTTAGGCTGCTTCAGAGCCCACAAATACCTATAATGTAAATGATGGAGGTGGGTCTTGTATTAATCTGTTGCTTTCATTGGTTAATTAATAAAGAAACTGCCTAGGCCCATTTGATAGGCCAAACCTTAGGTGGGTGGAGTAAACAGAATGTAATGCTGGGAGAAAGAAGCCAAATCAGTGAGTCGCCATGATTCTCCCACTCCAGACAGACGCAGGTTAAGATCTTTCCTGGTAAGCCAGCTCATGGTGCTACACAGAATATTAGAAATGGGTTAGATCAATATGTAAGAGCTAGCCAATAAGAGGCTGGAACTAATGGGCTAGGCCGTGATTAAAAAATTACAGTTTGTGTGTCGTTATTTTGGGGCATAAGCTAGCCAGGCAGCCATGAGCCGGGCTGTGGGAAGAGGCCCACAGCTCCCCACTACATGTATAAATTGAGACAGGCTGGATCACCTGGGTTGACGAGTGCTGGTATCAGGAGACGATGGTGTGAGTCTGCTGTCTAGATATGCACATTCACACTGCTGTGTGAGACTGGCTAAGAGAGCTGAGGTTCTCTGAGTTCTTCCAAATAAATTGTCTAATACAGGTCCTGCTGATCCCCATAAACACTTGTCATAATCAATGCCTTTTCAGCTGTCATAGGCACAGATATCCATACATATATGATATAGGACACAGGCTTAAAGAGTGAATATTAAGTTCCCAGCATTCCAACCTCCCTTTTAACTAGAAAAAAATGCACTGAATATTTACCTCTTGTGATAACAAATTTTGGTAAGTTTAGACTCAATTATTAAATCATAATAAAATGCATGTTTATTCTTCTTTAATGGTGTGTGACTTGTCCTTCCCAATAAGAAGATGACAACAACCTTCCCTTCTTTCTCTGCCTTCCATTCTTTCAGATAATCCCACCAAGATAATCTTGGGTTTTCCTATTAATGGAAAGTTGTTGTTCCTCTTGACTGTAAATAGCATTCATATGGAAACATTCATCTGGATGTTTCTGTATGAGTGTCTCCAAGAAGGACTTGGGGTGCTAGCAGAAGAGACTTCCCAGTTGGGTGACTCTAATGACCCAGATATTAGAATGTCTAAAGAAAAATCCATACTCTGGCTTGCTTTTATTACTTGTTGCTGGAAGGGTTTATATCTGACACTAATGCTACTTCTATTTTTCACTGATGTCGTACTCCAGCTTTTGTGGGTTCCAGTCTGGACCAAAGAGCAGTGATTCTCCAGTAATACCCCAGGGCTTTACCACTAAAATCGCACTGATTAAGCATCCAGTTTCATACCTTGTAACTATTCTGTTCCCAATTTCTTCAGTATCTTAGCTGGCCATTGTAGCACTACTTAGCTCCTACAAGTTTAAAGCTGTTCAAGTAAATCTTTGCATATGGATGTACATATCTATGTAAATACATTCATATAGATACATATATAATCCATATATATATGTATATGTCCATTCTATTTGTTCATTTCCTTTAAACTCAGAACAGTGTTCAACCTTTTGACTTGCGTAATGACATCATCTAAAAATGTATTAGTCTGCATGCATAGCCATCTAGGTAAGCACACAAACCACAAGTCACACGTTAGAAACATGATAACCCTGTGTTACACTGTTTTTAACTTCTAGGATGGGACCTCCTTTTAGAATCAAATGCTTAGAAAAGAGGAGTTTTGAGTGAAACCCTGACTCAGTTGTAGAGAACCAGTTTCTCTATTCAACATTCAAATCAATATACAAATTTCATATAAAGTTTCTTTCGAAAAAATCAGTTTTTGGAGAATTGACCACACCTCAAAATAGTCATTCTAGCCTCTGGAGGAATTGTCTATCTCCCATACAACCCAGCTCTTAAAGTGTTGCATTGTTCTCAGATATGAGCATGTTTTAGTGAAAGCCAATAGGAAAATTAAATTTCTGGATACAACATACTTTATCTTTTACATTAAAAGATTCAAGACTTTACGTTTTTCTGTTTGTTGCAATTTTTATTGGAATAATGACTGGCATTAGAAATAGGTTGTTTGGATCTTATATACTATTTTGGATATAAACTGTAAAGTGAAAGGGTAATGAGATTGATTACTTTAAATATAACTAGAATATTTATTAAGAAAGATTGATTATTTTAAATATAACCAGAATATTTCTTAAGAAAGAAACAATTTCCAGATAAAATTCAGTAATGTTAGAGATATTGTCATGTGATTGTTTTAGGTTAAATGTACTTTGTTTAATAAGGTATAATTTATGTTTTTCAATGTAATGTTTTTATATATATCATCAAAACTATGCTTAATTTTATAAAAGAATATACTTTGATTTTTATTAATGAAGAATAATTCTATTTGTCTCATTTCAAACAATTACACATCAATTTATGAATATGTAGGGAGGAATACAGAAATCTCAAATTTGTTTCTTGGGTTTCCTAAGTAAAAACTGCTTAAAGATTGCTATTTCTGTTTGTTTTTACTTTCTTTTGGATTTCGATGCATGAGCTCTTTGGTCTTTTTTTTTTTCCTATGTAAATATTTGTGTTCTGTTAACAATAGGTGCTTGCAGATGGAGCCTTGTTATGTTTCCCTGGGTTTGTCCTTAGGGTCCTTCTTTTATGGGTTTTCTCTCCTTTGAAGCAGCATTGTCTCTAGTACGGCTGCTGTGATTTTGTACTGTTGTAGAAATACCCACAGAACACCTGGAAATAGTTTCTTCATCCCTCTGACCTTATTCCCCGCTGACCCAATCTCAGGATACTTTTGTCCCTTATGATGTCATATCCCTTTGTATTTAATTTGAGTTTCACAACTTCTTTTTCTTTTTTTTGGTTTTTCGAGACAGGGTTTCTCTGTTGTTTTGGAGCCTGTCCTGGAACTAGCTCTTGTAGACCAGGCTGGTCTCGAACTCACAGAGATCCGCCTGCCTCTGCCTCCCAAGTGCAGAAGTATCTATCGAGACTTCATAAACTGAAATGTTCTAGCTATTTTCTTAGGACACATGTTGACTATTTTTCAACCATTCAGTGTCAATAGATCATACAAGAGGAAGACTGAGTGTTAGAAGCAGAGAAAGGTGGTTCTAGCTTATGTACAGTAAAAAAACTCAGCACACAGTTCAGTCAAAGAATAGTATTTGCTCCCATAATATGGGGTTATTTGAATATAGGCATATTTTATATTTAACAAGCTTTGTAAAATAGGTGTTTGGTTGACCTATTCTTCTTAACAAGGTACTAAGTTAGTAAGAGTCCTATTGCATCCTGTAATCTGACTCTCCTGGTTCTCTATATTTTTCTTGGTTCTTATGTTAAGAAATAAGCAGATCAAAACTGTATATAACATAATCAAACTGAAAGCAAAAAGAATAATATACATAGACGACAGACAAGCAGGTAGACAAGCACATAGATAACAGTTGCTAAGATAGAGATTTCTTTTGAATTTGACACAGACCTCAGACAAACTTTTTACCGTAGGTGTTGTTGACATAGATGAGGATAGCTCAATCCTCCTCAAAGAGGGATAATATAACTATTTTTTGGTTAAATAAAAAATTAAAAAGGGAAAGGATAGATGATAGGTAATAGATACAAAATTACATCAATGAACAGAGGGGGTAAGAGAATGTTGATATTTATTGAAAAAGAATTTAAGTAAATAATCTAAAAAAAAGTTACTGATTTTCGTGAGACCAAAGTATTGGTAACACGGAAGGAAACAAATGGATTTAATTCTGATTGGTCTGACAGTGAGCTCAAAGATAAGAAGCAAGAGTTAATAAGAACAAAACCCCAAAGATAATATTATAAAGGCTTTCCTCAGTTTTCAGACAAATGGAGAATAAGAGAAAATGAGGACAAGCATGGAGAAAAAAAATTCCCCTTTCCCAAAAGCTCTTTTTGAAAATTACTTGGAGACTTAGAGACTCTGTTGACTTTAATTAAGTGCTCATTAGATTGACAAACTTTTTAAAACAGTGTTCCCGCCTGCCATGTGGGTTTTCATATGCTCTCCTGGATTTCTCTCTAAATTACTTTAGAACCCTGTCAAAATAACTTGTTTATTCAAGGGAAATCACTCATAACTCTTTAAAGAACCCAGATAGATTTTTGTCTTGTGGTTGCTGGTTTGTTATTTTAACACAGTCCTATCATTTCCACTGAAATCTCTTAACTCCTGTCTGCAAAGTCAAAGTCTCCCCAAATTGGACTTAATTCCTCTGATACCAGTGGGGAAATAACTTATAATCTTCGAAATCCCCAGAGTCAGAAACCATTGCTTATATAATTGAATAGAGAGAGTCCTGAAGGCAAGGCTGTGCCTGAACTAACATCTGGGCAACCCTTCCACCCTTCCACAGTAACAGAAAACAAAATAAGTTAAGCAAAATAGTATGGATACAATCATACTCTTGCTTGAATTAACATGATTGTTGAAGTGAATTTGATAGATAATTGTTTTAAACAATTTCAGCTTACTAAGGTTCCAGAAAAGCCTCGCCTTGAAAAAGATGCTGGGGGAAGAATTAGTGTTAGAACATAATTTTGGGGTCCAGCACAAAATAATGACTTGGAAGAAGTGCCAGTCGAAATTATTTCTCAACAACTGTCATTGCCATTGTCACCTTCTGGATCCTCCTTTCCTTTTATAGGCTGCTTGTCATCTGTTTCAATATCAAATGGAGCATACATACATTAATACTAAATTAATAATAAAATTGAAGGTTTACAAGCATGACCCATAACCATTGAAATATTAACTATGTTTTTCCTACTTTTTATCTATTATTTTATCTATTATTAAGTCTTTTGATTTATATAAATACCAATGAGTAGTTGAGAAAAGTCATCAAACAAGAGTTATACCTAGTTCCATATGGCAGTGGTTAAAAAAGGGCAAAAATAGTAGCAGTTGATTTATTTTTTATAATTTTCTTAATTCAGAACAATGAGACCTCCTAGGATACAAAGCAAAGCATTAACTTAAAAGTTAAAATATGGAAATAAATACTCATAATCCTTATGGTATCGAAGATCCAATCCAAGTCGATGTCCTGGGCTTGTTCTCAATTCTGTATTGTGTTTATCTCACAATAAAGCAATGAGAGAACCAACTCCAAAAACTCACTTGCAAAAGTGAGCCAGAGCACACCTATAGATAAACACATGCACAAACACACTCACATGTATATTCATGCAGACACATGCACATATCACACACACAAAAGCACACATGAATACACACACAAACACACACCTGCACAAATTAATAAATATAGTTAAAATTTTTTCTAATTTATTGAGTTTTAAGAGTCATAGACAAGACATCATACTATATGATTGAATTTTTCCTAAATTCAAGAACAAATGGAGTTAATATTTAGTGAGAGAAATCAGAAACATTGTTCATGCTGAGAATGGTGTGGGGGAGGGAGAGGAGGAAGACTGTGGGACATGCCTGCTTACTTGCTAATATGTATTTAATAATTATGATTATAACCTTCTTGGTATATATGCTTTGAAAATCAATATTCTGTACTCCTATTGTTTCTTAGTAACTAATAAATTAGTTTTAAAGAAATATGTAAAAAATTTAAGTATCAGAACAGAAAGGTTTATCTACTTGTTTATTGTTCGATGATGTTACAACACAGAATTAAATTTGAATTCCCTTATTACTCCACTATTCAGTTCAAATACCAGAATAAATAAATAATTTTGATGTTGTTTTTAGTCATTAGGTAACTTATCATATGATTAATTTCATAATGAGGTGATTTTGATCAAAGAACTCTTTATACATATATATATATAAAAACATATTTCACATATATACATATGAAATAGTAAAATTAAAATAAGTTAATTTTCAAAATTCATGTGTGGAATAATATATGGAATAAATGACTAAAATATTTATATATAAATAACATCAATACAACATATCATGATAAACTGAATTTGTAAATGCAAAATTGTTTGTAATGTGATATTATAAATTGAATATATGGTTTTAAAACTTTAAATATTTTTAAGGATTTTCCACGAGATTTAAATTTATGTAACAGTGGTTTGCTAGTTAGATTGTTTCTTTTTCTCTTTTGCCTGAATTTTCTGCTTAATCTTAGTGCCAGAGACTCCTGTTTCCAAATAAACAAACAAAGCAAGAACCCATAAATCATGATATTCTGTATGACTTTCTTAATTTTACATATTCCAAATTCTTCATTTTGGGAGCAGAGGAAGCACCGAGTGACGTAATTAGTGAGAATAGGGCCCCAAGACCTCATCCACATGGACTATGGAAAAGTCGTCCCTCCTGGTCCATGTATGAATGTTAACAGTATATGCCCAAATTGTCTACCTACCTATCTGCCCCCCAAAATTTAGCACCTGATGACTGCCTTTCTGCAGAGACTGTGTCTATCCACATAGGCTAAGTCTGCATTCTTGATTCAGCTGTATTCCATAAACCCTGTTTCCATGATTCAGCTGTATGCAATAACCTGCCTGCCTGTTAGATTGCATGTAATAAAAATTTCAAGTTTCTGATGTGTTCTTTTTTCTCCATCAAGAGCCCAGACTACCTTATCCCAGCCCTTATCCATGTCCCTCTACCTGTCATTTCTTCATTCCCTTATTAGCTACAGTGAAGTCAGTCCCTGAAGCCATGCAAGGGCATGTCATCTCATCAAAGATATTGAGATCTAACTCTTATAAGCTCAAGATGCTGAGATGAAACATCCAATAATAACTGCATTAATTTAGATGCTCACAATTTAGAGTAACATTTTGTATTGTTTCTCTCTGATAATATGTTTTTCGTCAGAGAGGCTACTACTTCCAGGTTCAAAAATTTGAAAACAATCGCAAACAAAATTTCTTTAATAGCTGAGTCCCAAAAGATAACATAGTATATACAAATCTATTATCTACTTACACTGAGGAAAATACAGATACAACATGAAGCCATAAAATAATGTGTTTTTCTATGACAGAAGCCTGGATCAGTTAGAGGCAATATCATATTTAGATTTGCTCACATTTTCTACCAAACAATTGATTGCTGTTTATGCTTATAGTAGCTAGAAACAAATTTTAATTAAATTTCCAGACTTTGTAGTTCAATTCCTCACAGTACAGTAGCCAGATCAATCATCCTGTGCTGGCTATGTTTGACACCTAGCCACAATCTGCAGGAAGTTTCCCTGCATATTGGTCTCCTTGCCTTAGCTACAAACTGATAAAAAGTTTAGATGAGATTTCCATACCGACAGCTACCACGGTAGGGAATGGGGTAGAAGGTGGGTAATAGCTTATACCAACATGCCTGGTAGACAAAAAAGGGCCCGTTTTCCATAATTCGCTCAAACTCCAAACAGCAACTTAATTTTCTTTCAGTTTTCAGCTTGAGATGCACGGCAGGGATCTCCTCCCCAGGCAAAAGGCAATATGAGGTGAGAAGAAGAGCATGCTGCCAGCACAGGTATAGGCCTGCATAATGGAGCTGTGGTACTGGGAAAGAGGCTTTCCATTTTAACAACTGTGAGAGTGAGGAAGGAAGCATAATGAAGGAGACATAATTGAAGTGGGAGCGAGGAGCATTAGCTATGCACTATGCACGGAGAGGAAGACTTGGGAGGCCTTTGACTCCAGAGTTCGAGCACACGTTAGAGCCGGCTGAGGGAGGGGTCAAAGGACCCAGAGAGATCAGTGCCTATATCACCACAAACTCATGAATTTTAAAAAGTTTATTTTTAATTACATGATGACAGCTTTTAATGCTAGTCCATGTCCCTATGAGGATTGAAGTTCTATGAGGGCCTGGTGATAGTTTGGCATAATTTCCTTTTGACACATACGTCAATTTGCCACCAAAAAACTTCATATACTACATTGAAAAAGCATAAACAGAAAAAAAGTCCTGAAACTATAAAACAGGACGCAACCTGAGAGCATGAGAAGGTGTGGAAGAAAAAGAAAATCCAGTGAAATCTTAAGACAGCCTAAGTAGCAGGCCCAAGGTACATGCATCAAAAATATTTAATTCAGAGGTTGTAAATCATTTACACCTGTATGCATGCTTGTACAAATGACAGGAAATGTTAAGACCAATTAGTCCCTGGTATATAATTCTTCAAACTCTAACTTGTTTCAAAGTCATGTGATCAAGACTCTACATAATTGAGCATTTACTAACAAAACGGCAGTTGAAAGATATCTTTAATGCATTATTTTTTTTCATTAGGCAGAATCTTACTATATAGCTGAGTATTGCCTCAGATCTTAATGTCACCCAGACCAATGGGAAACCTGTGACAACCCTCGTACCTCAGCCCTCAGGGTGCCAGAAACACAGACGTGCATCACCAAACTCACCTGGCATTTTTTCAAGTTATAATAAAATGAAATATACACCAAAAAATATCTCATATTATTTTATTTATGAGCTATAGCTAAAAATATTGGCTGAAGTCAATTGGTATCCTGAACTTGTAAAACCTCTAAAAATTCTTAGGAAAAACAAAGCTCACAATTGAAGGCACTGTAGGCTTATCTGGTGTTAGAGCATTCCTGGGGCATGTTTAATAGAAATAAATAACAAATCTCTAAAGGAAAACGATATTTTGTGTTCTTACCTACAGGAAGCTCATGACGAACCCATTGAGGATACAAAAAGCCATTATTTATTTTAGTTAGGTTCTTAGGTCTTTGACTCTGTTGATCAATATCACCCCCGAATAGGGATTACTATAGGATTGAGGCTTTACTCGATTCAATAAACCCCAAGTTTCTTAACCCCTCCCATGTTTTTAAAGAAAGGTGAGCAAAATACTTTTAAAAGATGCCTTATCTTTTCTTAGTGCCTTGAGAAATTCTTCAGCCATACTTTAAAGGTATGTGGATGCTTTTGAAATGCATCATGCCTTAATCTACCCATAGGCTAGAAAAAAACTGAAGATCACTTATTTGTTTAGCCTTAAAAATCCATGTAGGAAAAATATGGTATCCATGTAGATAGGAAAAACTGTTGTTATTTTATGGTATAATACAGAAATAAGTATTATAAAGACAGAGTCAGTAGTTAGAACTGGTATGTGATACAACCAAAACCTGAGGGCATTCCTACTTATATGGTTTTATTTATTTAATCATTAAAGCAGTTTGGAGAATTTATTTCTTCAGCTCTCATGCTAAATACCAGAAATGTGGTTTTCATGTAAAATTGAGTCCTAGTAAACACATAATTTGTCAAATCACATTATAAATAATATTTGAAAAATGAGGATAAATGACTTTACTTAAAACACAAAGAAATGAATCTGTAATTTTTATCTTAAAATATAGAAGCTAATTCAACTGTTAATTGTAAGGTGAAAGTTTTTGTCATATTCCTGGAAATAAAGTAAGTCATGAGGGTTGCTTAGAAGATACGGCCATTTCAATAAGACACGGTCTTTCCAACTCACAATGGATTAAGAATAATTGATAGAATGTCTACCATTTATCATTTCTGTTTTAATCTTCACTGCTCTCTTATTTCAAAACAGTAAATGTGGTTGATTTTTCCGCATTTCAGTCATATGTTATTCTTGCCAAACTTTTATTGAGCATCCCCATCAGAAGTGCCCCAGTTCTCTACCATATTAAGACTCTTTAAACACATTACTTTTGCAAGTCAACCTCTCTCTCTCTCTTTCTCTCTCTCTATATATGTGTGTGTGTGTGTGTGTGTGTGTGTGTGTGTAATGGAAAGGAGGGTATTGATAAAGAAGGGCTAATAGTACAAATTTAGCAAAGGAAGTAGTTGTTTTCATAAAATACACTTAGCTAAATTCATTTGTTATTATGTACATGATTAACAGCTTAAAAAGTCCAAATTTATTTTTAGTTTATTTATGAGCAGCTGGTAGAAAACTCAGTGAAGGTTTGAACCTGTGAAGACTTCTCTTCTGTGTTTTATGTTAATTTGCCATGCCTTATGTTTTCCTGAGTTTCAGTGTCTTTCAAAAAGCAATGAGAAAATCGCATTGATAAACCTTTCTCAGTAGTCACTCTCAGGGCTGGGGGTTGTCTTAAGTTCATTCAAGCAGGCTCATGTTATAAATTTATTTATTACAGTTGTAATCTTATCAATGATTTTTTTTTTTCGAGACAGGGTTTCTCTGTAGCTTCGGTGCCTGTCCCAGAACTAGCTCTTGTAGACCAGACTGGCCTCGAACTCCCAGAGATCCGCCTGCCTCCGCCTCCCGAGTGCTGGAATTAAAGGCGTGCGCCACCACCGCTTGGCTCTTATCAATGTTTTTAAAAATATATCAGCCCTTCAATGGAAGAATGGATGAAGAAAGTATGGAATATATACATATTAGAGTACTACTCAGCAGTAAAAAACAATGACTTCCTGAATTTTGCAGGCAAATGGACGGAAATAGAAAACACTATCCTGAGTGAGGTGAGCCAGACCCAAAAAGAGGAACATGGGATGTACTCACTCATATTTGGTTTCTAGCCATGAATAGGGGACGTTGAGCCTATTATGCGTGGTCCTAGAGAAGCTAATTAAGAAGGGAAACCCAAAGAAAAACATTTAGGCGATGAAAGGAGACAGAGACAAAGACCCACATTGGAGCACCGGACTGAAATCTCAAGGTCCAAATCAAGAGCAGGAGACAGAACACGAGCAAGGAACTCGAGGGGTGCACCCACACACTGAGACAATGGGGATGTTCTATCAGGAACTCACCAAGACCAGCTGGCCTGGGTCTGAAAGAGCATGGGATAAAACCGGACTTGCTGAACATAACGGACCATGAGGACTACTGAGAACTCAAGAACCATGGCAATGGGTTTTTGATCCTACTGCACGTACTGGCTTTGTGGGAGCCTAGGCAGTTTGGATGCTCACCTTATTAGACCTGGATGGAGGTGGGTGGTCCTTGGCCTTCCCACAGGGCAGGGAACCCGGATTACTCTTAGGGATGATGAGGGAGGGGGACTTGATCGGAGAGGGGGAGGGAAATGGGAGGTGGTGGCGGGGAGAAGGCAGAAATCTCAAATAAATAAATAAATAAATAAATAAATAAATAAATAAATAAATAAATAAAAATATATCATCACTGTTTTTTTGGACCAATCATTTGAGACCAGCAAAATGCATCATTTTAAATTAAAAACTTTGCTTGGCACACCCCAAACTATTTCTTATTGAATAGGCTGGGTATTATTAACCATTCTACCTAACCTGAAAACATAAGACTACATGCTGATGTAAATTATCTTCTGTTCTAGAATTTTAATTTCCTCATTATAATTGTCTGACTTGTCTAATGGGCATCGTTCTCATTTTTCTTTGCCGTTATTTCTTGTATTGCACCATTTTGGTCTGATCATTTAGGTACTCTTTATTTCTTGAATCACTTAAATTAGTGGACCTGACCTGGAAAGACATCTCAACCGTTAGGAGTACTTGTTTTTTGCACAGGACCTGAGTACAGTTCCCAGCACTAACATGACAACACAAAACTGCAAATAATTCCAGTTCCAGAGGATCTGATGTCTATTTCTGATCTCTGTTGGCACCAGACATACATGTGGTACACAGATGAACATGCAAACAAAACACTCATAAATACAAAGCAAAAAAATTATAAAAAATTTAATTAAATGGTAAAAGCCCTTCATAGTGTACATTAATGTCTCCTTGTGTTGTGTGGCACAATCATTCTCTTTCTCATTCCTGTGACTATCCCCAAATGCCAATTTGTCATCATGTAACTATTTCCATATGAGGAATTTTATTAGAGAAAATCAAAGACTGTCCTTGAAAATACTATTTTTAGTATTTATATGTCATACATAATTTTTGGTTAGATAATATAATATAGTCATAAAGTCAGTAATGAAGCTATGGCTTGGGCATTACGGAGAAATCTTTCCTTAAATCAAAGATGCAGAATTCTCACGATGAGTTAGATCAGAAATAAATCAGCATATTTATTAGACAATGTCTCTAATCTTAGCTTTCAAAATGTAGCAAGACTGGAATTTGAACATCATTGGAAGCTCTGATGGCTCACACAGGGCTTTTGTGTATGAAGCAGTTTTGACAGGATGCCAAAACAAGTGGTCACATCCATCAAAAAAATTAGTTGAACAATTTCTCCATGCCATGTGGACAATGGCTCAGTTGGCTGTATTTTTCATTCCTCTGCTAAATACCTTGGCTGCATGTTGACATCAAGGCAGTTTGGCTATGCTTCTGATGAGCATGATGTGTGTCTGATATGTATGACCTAAAGCTCAGTGCTTTGATGGAGATTTTCCTCGTAAGTTTGACAGATTTCCAGCTATTCAAACTTCAGGCTTCTCGAAATTCAAGATTTTTGTATGTTCTCTGCAAAAACCGTGATTCTTCAACAAATCATGGGATCATATAGCACAAAGAGGCCCCTGAGAGTGCCTTTGGTCCTACAGTTGATTGTGTATATTTATTTCTTGGAGTCACTTGTGTTTGTATCCATATATTTATGTTGGTTCTGCCTTCCCATTATACTAGAGGGTCTTTAAGGACCTGTCCTTTCCCTCAAGTTCCCATAGTCCAATAGACTGCTCTACATCAGCTCTGGGCCACTGTCTCTGAGTAGTCAGTGAAAAATTTCTATCATGTCACATAACTAGGCAGAATTTACTTTTATTTCTTTCCCTAGAATTAACCATAGAGCAAAAAAAACCTAAAATTTGTTTCACAAAAAATTATTTTTGCTTTACATACGTTTTATATTTGGTCTTCAAGTTTTACAATCTCTTATTTTATTTCAAAAATTATTTTAACACTTCTCATAAGATGCTGTTTGATTTATTACATAAAGTCAGACTTATAGCAACCTAGCAACTTTCACTTTGTTAAATATTATTTCAGTGTTTAGATTCAGAAAAATCTATAAAAGTAGAGTTACTTTCAGTCTATAATGTAAACAATGTTACACACATGCGGTATTTTTTTTTCCATTTTAATTTGAATCATTTGTTATTCACTAATGATGAAAATTCACAAAATGAAAATACAATTAATATTTGTTTAGAGTTAGTCATGGTGCAAACAATACCAAGTATTGAAAAGTCATTGAGACGGTTCGTTAGGTAGAAAAACTGACCATGCAAGTCTAATGGCCTGAATTTGATCCTTGGAGCCCACGAAAAACAAAATCAAACAAAATGGAAGCAGTGTCTGTGTCTGTAATCCAAGCGATCTTCCAACAAAAGAGAATAGAATCACCTGGAAGAGGAAGCACTCACAGAGTTGATGCAAAACACCTCTTGCATTGACAATGTGGAAAACAAAAAGAGACTCCGCAAAGTCATCTGTGGTCTCCATTTGAATAAAAACACAAATAAAACACACTGATACAAATGCAGTGGGACAATGGTCTTGTGCCATGTAAAGATTTGTCACTTGTATTGGTTTAATAAAATGCTGATTAGCCAGTATCCAGGCAGGAAGTATAGGCCGAGTGACCAGAATAGGAGAATTCTGAGAAGAAGAAAGGCTCAGTCTTCAATCGTCACCCAGACACAGAGGGAGCAAGATAAGAATACCTCACTGAAAAAGGCACCAAGGCACATGGCTAATACAGACAAGAATTATGGGTTAATGTATGATATAAGAGTTAATAAGAAGCCTGAGCTAATAGGTCAACCAGTTTAGAATTAATGTAAGCCTCCATGTGTTTCTTTGGGACTGAACATTTATAGGACTGGGCAGGACAGAAACTTTACACAAACACGTACAGAATTATTTAATCCCTTAAAAAATAAAATGCTGAGCCGGGCAGTGGTGATGCACGCCTTTAATCCCATCACTCGGGAGGCAGAGGCAGGCGGATCTCTGGAGTTCAAGGCCAGCCTGGTCTATAAGAGCTAGTTCCAGGACGGGCACCAAAGTTACAGAGAAACCCTGTCTCGAAATACCAAAATAAATAAATAAATAAATAAATAAATAAATGAAAATAAAATGCTGAATTTAAAATCATGCTTAATCTTCTAGCATGAACTTGCATTCCAATTAAGTCAAGAAAATGTTGAAGCTGCCACTTCTAAATGCACAGTCTCTCCAGGACACAGGATCTGAATCAGTCCCGAGAATAGTAGTTTAGATGCCAAGATGAAAGTTACTATATAGGATGATGTTTAACCTGTTCAACTTACTCTTAGGGTCAAAAAACAACTCTAACTGATAAACAGGTATCTTGTATTTTAATTTCAAAGAATTAAGAGTAAAAGTTTTAAGGATGATCTGGAAACTACCAGCTTGTTGAGCTCACCTTTACTGGACAGATGGCAGGTAACAAAATTCATCTCAGCCAATCTAATCTGTCAAAACAATCTGTCATGAGCAGGTGTCAGGTAATTATCTAAATGAACAGATATGTAAAATAACAAACAAAGTAGAAATAGACTTTAAACAAGAAACTAAAGCACCTAAACTTGCAATTTAGTCTTATGAAACGCATAAGTAATAAGATTTTGCTAGTACCTGAGGTGAGGCGGAGCTGTTGACAGAAGTCCCTGCTTTCTTTGCTTAATTATTGCTGTGGGAAAGAAAATTTCATGAAGCTCACTCAAACATATGACAGTTTCATTACTGTAATACGGCAATAAAACAAGTTTTTTTTGCAGTATATATTTTAATACCATATCTTATTTTAGAACAATCAAATTTTGTTATAAAATATATGAATAAGCATAGAAAAAACTATATAATTTATAACCAAATAAAACTGTGTAACTAGACATACAAAGTTTTTTCAAATACATGAATATTTGTATACATTATGATATATACTATATATGTATATATATTGAATTATAGACATTTGTAAAAATGAAAATTACATGATTCACTTTAGTTAAAAACTGGAAATATCTCAATATATGTAGAAATTTAGTATTTATCCTCATTGATAAATGGTGTCAGTAACAAGAAAATCTCATGGTTGTTGTTGACCTGAAGTTAGTCATTTTAATTTTGTTAAAATTTGTCTGAATGACTTAGGTTGCCATTGGCAAGTTCAATGAGCAGTCTGGGACTCAATTAGGTGAAACTTCATGGGAGAAAAAGAAAAACCAAACTTCTATTTATGTTCTCTATTTAGGACAGTACATTTTTGTCTCCAACGAATCACTTGCTAGTGAAATCTTGCTTATATAAATAAAAGAACATTAGGTTTCCACTCCCAGGTTGGGAAGATGTGTCCTAAAAGAACCTAGCTCAGTGTGACTTCAAGCATCTTTTATAAAAACAGTTCTTTTGTATAAAAACTATGACTCGTTGGAGAAGGTATACCTAGCATTCTGCTCTGAGTCCACCCTCTGGTTAATTGCCGTGGCACTGGCTGTATTGTGAGCGATTCTTGGCAACAGTTTTCCAACATTTGGTCTGAAGCTCCATTTACACTCAAGATTATCAGTGCACCCTAAAGAGCTGTTGATTGTATCTCTCAACTTTTCACATATTAATAAGGAAAGGGAGACATCTTAAAATATATATTTACTATTTAAAGGAATAGTAAACTCAAACTTGATACTGTTAAATGTATTTTACTATCACTTTCAAAATTAAAAATATTGGCATGGGCTATTTGTTTCCTTTTTGAAGTTACACTCTTTATTTGGTTATAAAAAACACCTCTGTTCTATATTTGCTTCTGTATTTGATCTATGAAGATGTAGTCTTTTGATTGAAGAATATGAAAACATACACAGATATGGAAGTGGAAAAAGACAGAGGTAGTTGTAGTTTTAAAATGTTTAAACGTCTTTTATACTCTTTGATACATCAATATTTTACAAATCTCAGTGTTTTCAAAATGAGCTGAAAGTGAACTCTAAGTTGATAAAACTAACCAACTATTTGTACTTGTTTATGTTAATATCAATCTGCCCAGCTTGAACTTTGAATATGCCTGTTAATGACACATGGGTTTTGCAAAATCATGCATCGAATCGCTGAAATACACAGACCCTCCAAATGCACACTGGGAAAATCAGGTGAGAGAATGAAAATGATAAGTCATATAATGTCTCAGTTTTACTAGGAAAAATAGTGTTTGCCTCATCGACGTCAGGGGCAGGAACTCAAGGTGCACGTTCTCCCTACTTCCCATGTTCAGAATCAGTGTCGTAAGAGAAGTAGCAGCTTGACTTAGAGATCACACACAATAGCAGAGACGCGAGCAGCAGCATGTGACCAGAATCCAGGGAGGAGCTGCTTTCTTATACCACTATTGCATAGGAGCAACCACCAAATACGGATGTGATATTCTAGGATGAAACAAAGTCTAGATTTTACAACCACTCACTGAGATTAGAAATACTCACTGAGTGTGGAGATATTTTTGCGGAAGAGCAAAATCTCCCGGTGGATTTGGGCAGTAAAGTTGTCTGGTGTATATATCAAACCCTACCATCTATACATGTGTCTACTGTAAAAAATCCTACCAAGCGAAAGTTGACTAGTAACTATATGAGACAATAAACTTGGTACCCTAAATCCACATACTTCCCAGCTGTCCAAAAGTGCAGAGATTATGGGATGGTAGAATCAGGTTTTCCTTATATGGCTTAACCTGAAAAAATACCATAATGTCAGTGGACAAGACGATTCCAGATTGACTAACCATTTCCAAAAAGGATAAATGGTTTGTATGTGAAGGAACAAAATAGAAAATTGAGTTTGCAAGTGTGCAGAGGGAGGAAAGAAATCATTTCCTTTTAGACTTCTAGGTCTGAGTCTGTCATTGAAGTAAACCCAGCAATATTTCAAGGCGGGGACCCTGAAGCAGAAAGCATAGTTCTTTACTTTCTGTCTAACTCTCTGGCTCATGCTTAGCTGGCTTTCTTATATATGTTGATTTGCACCCTTCTTTTTGAAACAAATTCTCTCAGTAAAACTCTCAGTAAAACTGGAGTTCACCATTTTGGCTAGACTATCTTGTCAGTAAGTATATGATCTGCCTAACTTCGCATCCCCACCCTACTCTGGCCTTCCAGATGTGCTCCATCACACCTGTCTTTTACATAGATGCTGGGCATCTGGACTCATCTTCATGATTGCTCACCTAATACTTCACCTGCTGATCCAACTCCCCAGTCCTCTACTTTACATTTTTACATTTTTCTGATATAATTTATATATTATTCAAATTTTATTTAATTTAGTGATTTAAAATTTTATTCATGTTATATAGTGTATCTCATTATATCCAAGCCTTCACTGACCCCCATCTGTCACAGAACATTCACTTAACTATGCAAAGATGTGCTGAATTGTTTAATTATGTAAAGATTTACGGCATTTGGTTAATTATATAAAAGCTTGTTGCTGTTTTACCTTGTCTGCCTAAGGCCCCTGATTGGTTTAATAAAAGTTGAATCACCAACAGTGACGGAGGAGGTATGGGCAGAACTTCCGGGCAGGGAGAGCAAGAAGGAGGATGAGTTTAGGCTTGGGAGAAAAGAAGAAAATGATAAAAGGAGATGCCAGCGAGACATCAGGGGCCAGTCAGCCAGCCACAGAGGAACAAAGTAAGTAGGACATACAGAATTTAAAAAAAAGATAAAAAGCCACAGATCAAAACATACATGAATAGAAACAGATTAAATGAAGTTAAAAGAGCTAGTGCACAAGCCTATATGAGCATTCATAATTGACAATAAGTCTCCATGTCATTATTTGGGAGCTGGTTGGCAGAGAATTCCCAGTTCCCACCAAAACTTCCATCACATTGCCCTTCCAACTTCTCTTCATTTCATATTTATTTATTCCAACAAATCTAATTAACATTGCCTATATTTGTATTAGTGTGCAATAATCAAAGAGGCCATGGGGAAGTACACTCACAAAAAGAGGTGACTCTCTCCCCATCAGCCATAATCTTTCAACAGCTCAACTAGGAACAGGTTTATAGGAGTCATTTTGACTGGAGTGACACGGAATGTCAAAATAGTTTCATTCTGCAACCCCATGGGGCTTAAGGACGTTGGACACTTTTTCAGCATTTAGTACCCTTGCAAATTTTTTCTTTCAGAATTTTCTGTTTAGTCTCAGAGCTATTTTTAAATTACATAGCGTATTTTCCTGGAAGTTTGTATCCTTTAACATGTTCTAAACTTTAATCCTCCATCAGAGGTACATCTGGCAAAGATTGTCTCCCAGGCGCTAGGGTGCCTCTTCCTTCAGTTGACCGCTTCACTGGGGGAGAAGGAGTGGGCCTGGAGTGAGGCAAGGTGAAGGAAGATCCTAGAGAAGCCATCCGCCTTAACTTAAGAGGCCTGTGGAAACAAGATTGCGGGGAGCCTGGAGGCCTATGAACAGGCAGAGCAATGCCTTCCCAGCAGGTAAGCAAGGGGAAAATATAGAGGAATCTGTCAGTCATATTTTCCCCTTGCTTACCTGCTGGGAAGGCATTGCTCTGCCTGTTCATAGGCCTACAGGAGCTGGACTGATCTTGCAATACAGGAAAGGGACATTCTAGAGGTACCAGGCCTGGGACCTACCTATGACACAGGAAAAGTTATCCCAGAGGGGCTGAGCAGGTCTATGTGTGGAAGAGCAGGCCTGCTTGGCTGCTTGCGGCAGGAAGTCCTGGAGGAGGCAGGATGACCTCTTTGTGTGAGTTCAAGTGCTGTCCTAACCACTTATGTGACTTAACTCTGAGGACTTCAGCTATGCAGATGAAAATTTCACATCTCCTGGGTAATTTTCTGTGTCCAGGATTCGAACCTCTGCCTGTAGAACAGAGGATATGGACTATATTCTGACAATATTAGCTTTACTACGTTTTCTGAACACAGCTTTCTGTCTAACATTGTAGATTCCATGCCCTGTCCTAAAGCTCAGTCCTCTTGTTTTCCTTCCTGGTTCAGTGATTTTACCATAACAGATTTTGGACCCAGAGGACATTTGGCAATGTGGGGAAATATTTTGTTACTAATGAAGAAAGTGGGAAGAGCTTCAAAATTCTAGGGGGGGGGGAGGTTAAATGGCGTCTAGCATTCTGTATTGTCCAAGGTAGTTGTCCTCCACACCCCGAAAAAAAAAAAAAAAAGCATTGCAAAATGTCTTAATGCTGACATTGAGAGGTTCTGCTCAATTTAATTTCTAGTACCATACTCTGTCAAATATTTTATCCTGCACCCATTTCTCTTACCTGAAAAATCTCACCATTTTCATTTCAACTGCCACCTCTATTCTGAAGATTTCCAAATTACTATCTGATATTAATATTTTGAATGTAAATTCTGAATAGATAAACTTAATTAGATATGCATTGCAATTAAACTAACATGACCAAAGATGTTGACAGATTTACCTTCCTATCAGAAATCTCATACAGTTAACCTGCAGCTAGCAAGCTCACCATGATCACCATGGTAGGATGATCAAATAGCATACGTAGCCTCGTCTGTCTCCCACATGTAATTCTCCAGGTCCCATAAACTGCACCTCTTTGCCCATTTTATGTTCCCAGACCCCACTTGCCTCACACACCAGTCATGTTTCCATAAGAAAATACTTGAGATAAGTAGCTTGTAAAGAGAAAAAGTTTATTTGACACATACCTTTGGAGATTTTCAGTCCATGATGGAGTAAATCTGTTCTTAGGCCAGGTGACTAGGAAGCACACCACGATGGGAGATTATGGCAGAATAAGAATGCTTATTTCATTGTGAGTCAAAAAAAAGGGGTGGGGGCAAATGTTTCAAGTCCTATCTTCCCTCTGGGGCCATCCCCTAAGGGCCTAATGATATCCTACTAAGTTCTGTAACCTCCAAACAGTTCCACAATCAGAATCACGCCTATCTTTAACCTGTGGACCTTTGGGGTCATTTAACAACACGCTACCACCTATTGACTTTCAAGTAAAAGAAGAAATATTAGCTTTTCTAATGAGTGACTCTGCCCTGCCCCAGTACAACAAGGTACAGTGGGAATGTTCTGTTCCATAAATGTAGACCCTACAAATAAAGCTCTCTACATGTTGTATGGAAATGTTACCCTCTAAATAATTGTCTATATTTGAGTTCACACTTTGTCTGTATGATGCAAGGAAAGAAAAAGAATAATTGTTAACATTACAAGCTGAGAGGCTATTTTTGTACTCTATCAATCTAAAAAAGCATTGAGATACAGGTTGTTGCTTTGCCCATTTAAATGTAAGCAAACAAAGCAGTAGAGAAGCCCATTCACTAAATCCTATAAACAAATAAATTCTACAGTAGAATTTTAGAAATCCTATTTCTAGTTCTGTAATTCATCTTCTTAATTTCTTAATCTTAATGATATATCTGAATATGTTCGTACTGTTTCCTAGTCTAAGCATGAGACAAGTTAATACTAAGATAATGTATTAAGTAGTTAAATTAAAAAAATAAAATTTGAAAATATAAAATATAATATTTGAAATTATAAAATATAGTATTCTGTATCATATACCATTATTATATAACAACATAATAGCAGAAGTAATAAAACCCAATGATATTCACCTATTGATAGCTACTCAAATATTTAAAACAAGGTAAAATATTCTAAGAGCAACTTTTTGTATTTTGATTATTTTTGAGATAGAATATGCCAGTACATGCCGGGCGATGGTGGCGCACGCCTTTAATCCCAGCACTCGGGAGGCAGAGGCAGGCGGATCTCTGTGAGTTCGAGACCAGCCTGGTCTACAGAGCTAGTTCCAGGACAGGCTCCAAAGCCACAGAGAAACCCTGTCTCGAAAAACCAAAAAAAAAAAAAAAAAAAAAAGAATATGCCAGTACATCCCTGGCTGTCCTGACACTCATTATGTAGAACAAGCTTGTCTAAAACTCTAAAACTTACAGAGATCTACCTGCCTCTGACTCCTGAGTTCTGGGATTAAAGACATATGTCATTTTGTGTGTGTGTGTGTGTGTGGCATGCATGTGTGTGCGTGTGTGCAGGCACATGTATGTGGTGTGCATGCTTCTTAAATTAGGTTTTCACATAATCCCTTGATGCCAGTTCTAGGACTATGGTGAACTGTTTCGTGAATTCAGACTAATTAGAACAAAATCAGTGTGAATGTATTAGCATTTGCAGGTTTAAACAAAGCATGTGCGTGTTCTGACGAACTTTAGCTTATTAGAGCACACCTTGCTGAATCAGTTATCTGAAAACACAACTTTCTACAGAACTCCCAAACAGGAGCAAGGGACACACCAATGCTCCACTGAAATCTCACACTCTCAGGTCCCAGGCAGGCCTGTTCATGACCCATTTTAACTCTTGTGAAGCACTCTTCAAGGGTGACTTATTCCACATTTAAATGAATAGATGCTGCTTCTATTACTGAGCACACAAACATCAGCTGCCTACTGTTTGGTGAGATTCACAGCGGAGGCAGAGCAAGGAATATATCCTGTTGGTGGAGCAAATGCTATGCACCTGTTTCCTATAACCTGGGGAAGAAATACAAGCCCATTAGAGGGAAATATCCACAACATCTCAACTACTTTTCAAACAATTAAACCTCTATAAGAATTTGTCTCTTCGTTACAAATTTGCTCCTGTTTGTTCGGTAGTCCTCTGCAGTGTGGAGCCTTAATAAATGAGGGATGCTCGCAGAACACATTGGGCACTTTCCCTGGGGGACAACTGTAATCACAAAACAGACGAGAAATAACTCAATTATTGTCTGCTCCCTGCTCAGGGGACAGAAGGAGGGCTGTTAGGCTAAGAAACCAGGACAGAACATACCCGGGAGCTAAACAGACCTAGCACCTGGCTGCAAATACATTATTACACTCAACAGTATAGGATGGTTTTTCACCTCTTTTTTTTTCCTCTTGTTTATTAACATTTTGAAAATAACTAAAGTAGCACAAAGATAAGAAACCTGGTGACATCCCTAGAAAGACGGCAAAGTTTATTGATTTTTAAAAATGCTGCTTTTTTGTTCAAGACAAGGTTTCATGCCATTGTCACGGATGACTTGGAATCCACTGCATTGCCCAGCCTGGCTGGGAAGCCTCAGCTTTCTGAATGCAGGGCTATGACATTGACTTCCTTTGCGTCTACTTCTTCTTCTTTTTAATCTTGCAAAGTCTGAATGTGCAAAATGAAATAGAGTGCTTTGCAAAGAGCTTCTGATTATTAAGTGCAATACATGCAGTGCAGGGCAACCTGCATGTCCTGAAGAGAGCATGCAGGGTTCCACTCACTGAATCCAGTGCATCTACTTTCCTAACATTGTGCATTGACTACAAGCAGTGGAGAGATGTATCAGAGTGTCCTTAACTTCACATAACTTTAAAAGAGGAAAACTTTTGTCTTCTAAGTTTGTATATTTTGTCATGCTAATTCATTGGGATGTTCGTGCTAACAGATGCATCAACAGAGTGCTAGACATATCGTGGGTGCTTAATAACGCCTTATGATTGACAAACTCGAGGACTGATCTAGATAAGCCTTATTGCCTTGGAGTCCATTTTGCATTACTTAGGCATCAGAAGGGTGGCTGCCAAGGCACAGGCTTCTCTCGGTCTTTGATCTGCGTTTCGTCAGACAGGACTGAGATTGTTGCATGCAAATGCTCTATTAACACTGACATAGTGAACTCAATTTAAAGGACAGCGTGCATCTTTTGTAATCATAAAATAACATGCTTAAATACTGAAAAATTTAATTTGTAGAAGGACAAAAATAAGCTTTAGTCCCAAACCCCCAGAAAATCTTTATTGGAATCTACCTTTTGTGAATGTTTTCTTCTACAGTGTTGCATATGTCTACTGATTTTCTATCTACAAATACATATGCCCATAAGCATAATATCATAATATGCATCATATATACATGTGAGTCTATATATGTTTAATACAATGTTATGATTGACTTCACACTGCAAAACAGTGATGAGAGTTTCCTGTGATATTAAGTACTGCTTTACACTGCCTTTCTCCATCTATTGGCAAAGCATTTCATACTACATCTTCGATCTCATTCTCAATCCGCTGAGCTATTTTCTGTTATAAACTAGTATTATTCGTACTGATTAATATCAATCTAAGAACATCTGGACATTCTTTCCTAAAATTTAAACAGAATGCCAGCATGACATTATAAAAAGATTTAAAGCTAAAGCTCCATAGCTTAAATATATACTCAATTATATTAATATCAAAAGTTTTATATGTATTTTATCAAAATTATTGTTGTCTTTTAGGGTTATGTTTGTTTTTTGTATATAAAACAATATTTCTTATCCTGAGTCTATACATATTTTATATATTTGTAATTTTTATTTTTAAATATTTTATTTTTATACATTGGCAGTGGTTTTTAATACTGGTATAAAAATCAAATGTGTTTTACTTTTCTTCAAAGACCTAATTAATTTCCCTGCATCAGTAACAGAATATGTCTTTGTTTTGTCATTATTTAAAGCACCAGCATTATCATTTCCTAAATTCTCATCTTTTAATTGCATGCTCATCACTCCATCTTGTTCTGTTGACCTATTGATACGTGGATCTTTTTTATGTTTATCTGTTCACTCATCACCTAGCCATAGAAAAGATGGTCTTCTAGTGAGGAACATTGCTATTCAGTTTAGAAAAGAGCTTCCCAGGTCTAACTCTTCAGAGAATACCCGCCTATTCATACATTAAAGTCAGAGAGAAACTTACACATAAAAATTGCATGTAGGATTTATGTTTATTCTTGTTTTGATGGCCATCAAAGAGAACAAGAGACGCTGGTAAGCTAAAATCTTATTGGACCACTGCACTGTGAAAGAGGTACTCATTAATTGGAGGGTGCCTGTTGTCTTCAAATAACTTATACCATAAGACCATTTTTATGTAAAATGTTTTACACTATGAGGGTCTGTTTTCTTTGGTTAAAGCCAGCTTAAGAGAAAGGCTAACAAGAAAAATCAGATATTTAGCAAGTCCCAGGGATTCTATCCTAGGTTAACATTTACACAAGGTAGGTTTTTTTCAGTCAAAAATTAAAATAGTTTGAAATGTTTCTAGTAATCTATGAAGTCAAAGTTGTTAAGGAGTTATTATAGAATCTCACAGTTTCTTAGTGAACGAACTTGTTTTCCTGCTACAACTGAACTACAGCCATGAAAGCAATGAAAAGCTAACTAAACCCTTAGGGGAGAAAAAAAATAAGAAGAAAAAAAACAAGCCTTGCTTCTTGTCTTACCAACACTGCTATTATCACATGGTGTGTTTCACATGATAAGCCATTCATTAAAGCATCACCTACTGTGTTTTCCTTCCACAGAACCAGCTAGAACATGATCTGTCTCTGCATGAAGACATTGGACCTCTGACCTTTTTTGTAGCTATTCTGGGCAAGTATAATAAACAGAGTTCACTAGGTTTCTGTAAATCTCTGATTATATTTACTGTGGAATCCAAGTGTTCTTCTCAGGCAGAAAAAATTAAGGTTGATTTTCAAATATTATGTACAAACTGTAGCTACTAAGCATTCCATAATGAGCACTTTGGCAATTCAAAGTAAATTAGGGTTCCCACTAGGCAAGGATGACATGTACTACAGTCAAAGAGAGATGGTGTGTTGCTAATGGAGAATATTCACTGAGAATTTAAAGCAAATCCAGACAGCACTGCCCACTGTAGCTTGTGGGGAGAAAAAAAATCATAGTGCACTTCATTAGCGTGATTTCTGTGTCAGTCTTAACTATTCTCCTCTATGTTTAATATTAATTTATAGAACAACACTAATGAGTTACAGCCTAATATCAATGGGTGATTCTTTAGAAAGATGCACTTTGTACGAAAAGCAGTTTCTTTCTCATGTTCATCAGTGAAATACTTGTTCCAGCTGCCAGAGCCTAACGCAGGAGTTGATGAAAATTGAGGAAGGAACTTTTTATTCTCAACCAAGCACAAAATCTAATCAGAATCATACCAATCACACATATAAAAGGACCGAGTTAGTTGCTAACACATGACGGGCAATTTACACACATTATTTAATTACGCAGCAGTGTGCATGTATGGGAAACATAAAGACATGAGTAAGCATCAAGAAGTGTTAAGTTCATCAGCATTCTTATAAAACTGAGATAATCACGACTGATAAGCAAGATCCATATCTCTTAAGAAGGTATATGCATATAAGTATATGTTCTAAAGAGACTACAGGCAAATATAATAGATATATGTATGTGCACATCAGTGGAACTTTAAATGTATTCTGTATTGTGGCTAGAGAAATGACTCAACCATAAATAACGCTTGTTACTCTTTCAGGGAATCAGAGTTTTTTTCCTAGCACCTGTGTCCACTCACTCACAGCCACCTTTAACTTAGAATCCAAGAGACCAAATATCTTCTTCCAGCTTCCGTGGGTATTGCACTCACATACCCATTCTCTGTCTCTGTCTCTCTCTGTCTCTCTGTCTGTCTGTCTGTCTGTCTCTCTCTCTCTCTCTTTCTGTCACATACCCACATACAATTTAAAAATATCTTTTGTGGACATATGCAAATATGTTTTATGTGGTATGTATATTTACTTACAAAACATTTTAATCAAACATATCTTTAAGACACACAGGCTTATTTAAGTGCCAAGAGATAGACTTCACTTTGGATGATATCCCTTGATTATGATTAATTTTGTTAAACTGTTGTTGAATATTTAGTTTGTTTTCATTATATTTTGCTATTGTGATCATTTTAGTGAAAATCATTTATATAGCTGTCTAATAGGTTCCTTAAGAATAATGAAATTAGTGGGTTAATGACCATGTTCCTTCAGCCTTATGAAAAATACTACTAACTACTACAATGTTGCCAGAAAGTTTGTACTAATTTACTGTGCTATGAACAATATATTAGAGTAACCTTCCTCTCCTAAGCTGAGATGTGTCATAACAGAAAATTTGATCTGTAAGGAATACAAAGGAAATTTAAGTTTTTAATATGTGTTCTGCTTTTCATCATCAAGTTTATTTTGCCCTCCTTTAATGTTAGGGTTACTCCAAACATTGGTGTAGTAAAACTAGCTGGCCACATCCCACTGCCCAACTAGCTTAACCCTTGAAATAACCACAAACAAATTGTATTAATTTAATTACTGCCTAGCCCATTATATCTAGCCTCTTCTTGGCCAACTCTCACATCCTGATCTAACCCATTTCTGTTAATCTGTGTATCACCATGAGGTCATGGCTTACTGGGAAAGATTCAGCATCTCTGATGTGGCAATTTCATGGCCACTCTCCCTGTCTGCCTCCCTTTTCCCAGCATTCAGTTCTGTCTTCCAGCCTATCTAAGTACTGGCCTATCAAAAGGCCAAGGCAGTTTCTTTATTTAACCAAAGAAAGCAACACAAATACAGAAGGACCTCCTACACCACATTGGATGGTTTCTTCACACAGTGAGAGTGACTTTTCCCTGTGTCTTTATCTTTTAGTTGGTTATCGTGGAAAGCATTTTTTTCAGTTGTACTTTGCCAACCAGAGCAAGCATGGATTTTCCATATTCACACCTACCCATTGTGTGCTGTACAATGCAGCAGACATTGTACCAAAATCCTCGAAGGCCCATCATCTACACTTACATTTTTTCTCAGCATCTCTCTCCCCCTTTTAATCCCTGCTCATTCCCACGTTCAGTGGAACTGTTTTTCAGGGTGGTTAACAGCAGTTTGATAGAAGAATCTACTTTTCATACTCAGAACTGCATTCTTATAGAATTAAGTCTTCCCATTAAACACATAACAATTTTGTTTAAGTAGAACTGAATTAATTTGGGAATATAGGATAGCCTACTCTTTCCTTATAGGAGCATCTCTTCCATTTATTGAGTTTTAAGTCTCTCAAAACAAGATTAATAGTAACATGGAGAGCAAAGGGTTTATTTTGCTTATATGTCCACGTCACCCTGCATCATTGAAGAAAGTAAAGCAGAAACTAAAGGCATGAACCTGGAGGCAAGAACTGATACAGGCACCATGGAGGAGTGTTACTGGTTGGTTTCCCCATGACTTGTTTAGTGTGCTTCCTTATAGATCCCAGAACCACCAGTCCAGGTGTGGCCCTGCCTATGGTGAGGCAGACACTGCTACATCAATCCTCATCAAGAAACTGAACAGCAGGCTTTTCCACAGGATAACCTGACAGAGGCATTTCCCTATTCCCAAACGACTACGGCTCTTGTCAAGTTGACACCAAATTAGCCAGCATTGCTATCAAATATTATTTAAGCAAAATGTGAATTGAAATAAAAAAGTAGTAGCTTGTGAAAAACTAGCTTTTAAATGTTTCTTTCCCAAACAATATTCTTACAATTTTATTTTTACACCCATAAATCATATTCATTGCTCAACCCTCATCGGGGAAGCTTCTTTTTGCAGAGGACGACAATTTACAGAAAGACTCACAGCTGGTCAGTTTGCAGAGAACAAAATATTTTGAAAGACTGAGTCCTAAGTAGAATGTCCATACCACAGCCTTCCCATCATGGTTCAAGAATTTACGTAGAAGATTGGAAAATCAAGCAGTGGAGGATAACTTTACAGAAACAGCTTTCTATTCTCTATACAGCAGAGGCACACATGAACTCACAATGATTGTGACAGTGATTGTGACAGCTTTCACAAGACTTGCACAAGTTCCAGACAGTCCAAATCTCAGCATGGAGGAGAAAAGGAGATCACAAATTCCCAACCCTAGTAAAAGAGTAGTGACACTTGATTGGTGCTGGGTAAAGGACAGCCACATCTCTCCAAAGGAGTGATGGTATATGAACTGTTGTTCTTACTATTTGTTGTTATCATTATAGAGAGATAATATGAAGTTGGAAAATAAGAGGGAGAGGAGATCTGAAAAAAGTTGGAGGAGTGGATTAAGTGTAAATTATATTGTGTGAAACTCTCAGAGAATGAATAAAAATATTATTTTGAAAAGAATAGTGCTTATGTTTTGGTGCATTACCAAAATATGGGTATTTTATTTATTCTCTATTTTTCTTGTTATAAATCCATTGTACTTTCAATGGTGAGGGCATCTATTGTTAAAAAGGACACTCAATGTCTCCTACGTTGTTTTATACAAATTTGTGACCTTTTTAATCTATAAATTATGATCACAGGTCTCAACTAATTACTATGATTATTAATAACCATGAAAATACTGCTGTGAAGCAACAATGCTATTGCATCACTATTTATAGTGAATTGAGATAGTTCTCTCTGGAATCCTTAAGACTCAGATAGCAAACAGAAAAATACCAAAACCAACATAGAAAAGCACACAAAATAATGGAGTCTGTTTTGCCTTGGCCAACTACTCAGCATACTTAGTGTCACTCCACTTGAGAAAACTATTCTTTTTTTGGACTTTGTTTGTTTGGATTTTTTTTTTTCGAGAGGGGATATGAAGTTGTTTGAGTAGCATGGCAGGAAGGATCTGGAACGTACTGAGAAAGAGGGACGAATATGAAAGGATACTGGATGTGGAAAAATCAAATCAATAAGATCCCTAAAAAGACATGCTTGGAAATAAACAGTATCCTTCCAGGGATAGGGGATGGGGAGAAACTAAATCAGACTCACAAGTCTTAGGGAATTTCCTGAAGCCAAACATTTGCATGGGCTCTGCGGATGGAAGCAGTATGAGTAGCTGGGAAGAGGGAGATCCACTGGGCAGCTGCAAGCTCTCTAGGTAGCTCCAGAGGTGAAGCTATAGTGACTCATTACCCCTACTGAGGTGGGCTTTGGTGATACAACTTCCCTTGAGTCATCCATGCTCCAGGAAAGTAACCTCAGTTAACTCATTGGAACTCTAATGTTTGGTGGAATCAGTTCTTTGGCATCTCCTTGGTGACCTATGTAGGATGAATAGATGTCTGTTTGGGTCTACAAATGCATTCGATCCCCTATTCTTGAACAATTAGGTTCCCATACAATGTTTCATGTTTCCTACATGTCAATTTTTTAGTCTTTACTACAAGCACACAAGCTTATTGTGGTCACCTCCGAAAACGAATACTGATGTAGAACAGGATTACGCTGATCACAGTAGTCAGCGACAATCCCTCTGCCCTGAGTGTTTCCATCTAACAGAGCACAGACAAAGAAAGCCTCAGGCCCAGTTAGCATCAAGTCTCAAATGTGCCACCCTCTAATTGGATTATCCCAAAGAATGTATTTAATACCCTGTCCCAGCATCAACTTCCCAGCTTTAAAATAAGCTAATAATATCAACTGACCATCCCAATACAATATCGTGAATTAAAAATATCCTGAAATGTGAAACGCTTTTTGAGTGTTGCCATGATACCAGAAGTGGGAAAGTCTAAACAACAATATTATGCTGGTCACAGAATCATTTCAACTGTTACATTTGACTATATGAAATGGTCAGTGGTTAGAGTCTGTCTCCTATCTCTAGTCTAGTTCTTGTTCCACTCTCTTTACAGAACAGTGTTGGGAGATGACAAAGAGTTCAAATGGGAGATACTTTGTAACTGTTAGAGATTAACAACCTTTAAACAAGTAAAAATAGCTTGAAATGGGTTGCCACATGGGACCCAGGGAAAAGAAGCTTGACCTGTGATTAGCACTCAGATGCTACACACTAAAGCCCTGAAAAGTGTTATGTCTAAGCTCTTGGGGACTCAGAGTGTGATTGAAAGCACTTCTTTCCAGAGCAAGGCAACTTACCCACAGAAATAGCAGGTGCTGATCTTCTGTCTTTGGCAGAATTTGAAGTCCAACCAGAGTCAAAGGTCCCTGGTGACTGAGACAGGAAACAATTCCTTTGCCCAAAGCTACTGAGAGCCCTGGATGGTGGCTATAGTGAGCTCTCTGCCTATGCAGACACATTGGGTAGAAAAATAGTAAGTCCATCTCCAGGGAGCTCCCTGCTAGGCCCAGGAGTTCCCTTTGTATCTGTCTCCTAATCTTGGGTGAATTAACAGCCTCGGCAGCTCATGGGGTTGGGCCTGGCCAGAGAAGGAGCAAGAGTTTTCTGTGTCTTCCTCCAGTGTGGAGATTCTCTCACCGGAGTTTATCAAAGCCACCAAACTGCCAAGTGTACTACGTGTCACCTGGGCTCTGGGTGCCTGACTCTCAGCTGTATCCAGGTAGTCAGAAAGAGCAGTCAAGAAGTGACCATCAGGCCAAGCGGTGGTGGCACACGCCTTTAATCCCAGCATTCAAGAGGCAGCAGCAGGCGGAGCTCTGTGAGTTCGAGGTCAGCCTGGTTTATAAGAGCTAGTTCCAGGACAGGCTTCAAAGCGACAGAGAAACCCTGTATCAAATATAATAAAAATAATAAGAATAAGAATAAGAATAAGAATAAGAAGAAGAAGAAGAAGAAGAAGAAGAAGAAGAAGAAGAAGAAGAAAGTGACCATCAGTTCTAGATGTTATGGGGGCTCTTTCCAGGTTACATCCTCTGCTTTTCTACCTGGTCACAATAACTGGGGACAATGTTCTGTCTTGAGACTGAGTTTGTTTGTCCTTCTGCTTCCCTGCCCTCAGAACTCGATATTCCTGCCTATGAGGGAGTCTGCCATCCACTGGGAAAGGAGACCCAGCACCAAGCACCCTTCCTAAACTCAACAATTTCTGTGAGGAAATACGTCTGTTGGAAATTAAGCAAAGGAATTAAGATGTCTACCTCTGAGTTCTATACTATAGTAACTCATTAGGTATATGCAAATTGCTCAACATCTGAAAACTTCACAATTAGAAGCATTTCTGCTCCTGAATATTTTGGAATAGGTTTATCAATTTGTAATTTTGAACTCCCGTAGCTGGTTTATGTAAAGATTAAATTAGTTAATACATGCAAAACCCTTACTGGCACAAATCAAATATTCAATAAATGTTAGCTGTTAGTCTTATAATTCCATAATTGAAAATATTACTGTATAACAATTGTGCTAATTGTTACTAATTGCATTTATTAACACTTGCAAAAATCAACATTATTTTCATACTGAGTATTCATTCATTTTCTCTATATGGCATGACTTTTAGTAATATTTTCTTTACTAGCTTCTTGAAATTGTGTCAGACAGATATGAATCATTTTGGCACTGAGAAATCAGAGCATTTCAGGTTGTGTGGTAGGAATAAAAACATGAGAGCTTTGTAGTTGACAATGCGCATGCATTGTTTGTGATCATTTGCCTATACATTCCCACAATGAAGTGTTGCGATAAAATGTTTCCTGAGAGCATTCATTAAGTGGGAAAATGTACTTGAGACGTTGGGGCTTGAGAACTGCCTTTTATTTATTGGTCCAATAAAAAAATATCATATTATCTACTTCATCTACTTTTCCTGCAAGGTGCAATATCATTATGAATATATTTTCCATGCATTTGTGAATTTTATCTTTATCAAATTCAACTTAAATAGCAATTTAATCCAAGAAATATGATTCAAATGAGAAAAAAAAAACACATGATCATTTTGTATTTCTAAAAATCTGCTGTGTTTTATTTGGAAATGGTATTGCAGCCGTTACCAAAGCTGTGCTATTTGTTTCAGACTGTTCTGCAAAACCAATTCTGATAGAGATGCTTTTTAAATTTCATTTTTTGTTGGCTTTGTTTACATTTTACCATTTCTCAAAGCCCCCTATTTCTCATATCTAAATGATCCTATTTTTTTCTACCAAATGCTGATTTAATTTCAAGTTGGATTTTGTTTTAATTGATGCAAACAATATTTCATTAATGAATTTGAATTGATGTCTCATTTTTATATAAGTCACCATTATTTATGGGGTTAAAGCAGTGAGACATGTCTCTGAGGGTGTCAATTAAAATTGACCCATTTTTTTCCTCCTACCCACAACGGCACTGACCCCTCATTATACAATATAAGTTTAGCATGTCAGCATAGGACTTAAAGACAAGCTTTGCCAAAGGAGGTCAGAACCCCATTAAGGGTGGAGTTTTAAACTCAAAGGCTAACAAATGTCAGTCAGGGAACTCAAATGAATGAAGTTAGCATGTGATTATCCAAATGCAAAATGAAGATCTCAGGGATTAGAGAAAGAGATATCTCATTTACAGGGTCAGCTACAAAGCCCGTGTGCTTAGCTTACTTCACGGCAGCAATGTTTATTTAAGATGTCTGCTCTTGGAGATATATATATATAGAGAGAGATTCAAAATGTTAAATCTTTCAAATTTTAAATATCGGCACTCAAGTCACCAGTGATTATCAAAGATCCAAGGCTGTAGGCCATATCCAGTATGCCAGTATTTTGTTAGCAAATTTCATTGGAGGCAGCCTTGTGTAGAATATAAACTTACAGCCTGCAGGAGGGGTTTAGTCAATAAAAGTTCTACTATATAATTGAAACTGTCTTCTGCTTACATTTCTCCTTATAACAAATAGCATCTAACTTTTTTTGATATTTTGTGTAAGAAAATAGATGCATTTTAAACTATGTATCTCTATTGTTTTACATTTACTATTTTCTAGACATTGATTGCCTACCAAAAGCTAGCCACATTAAAGATAGTTTCTGGTTGGTGTGTGTGTGTGTGTTTGTCTGTCTGTGTGTATTTATTAGTATGGAACTAATTTTGAAAAAAACAATCTTTCTTTACTCTTCCTTTGCTATATATCGTTTTTTCAAACATATACCTTTACTGGAGGTGAGCTAAAACTTTATATAGAAAACCGCAAAATTCAAGAACCATAGTAAATAATACCACTAAATGGATGTCAGGCATAGCAGAAAGTTTATAAACAAATAAATATAGGCTCAAAACTACATTTTACCATAGTTGTTTCAACAAACAAAAGTATTTAGCCTGCAACTATCCCCGGCACCCATATGATGGGTCGGAGAACAGAAGTCACATAGAGAGGAAAATTTTCAGATTGTTGCACCTTCTTTTAGACTTTGCCAATTAAGAATGGTGAAAAGGCCAGGAGATGGTGGTCCCTGCCTTTAATTCCAGCACTTACCACTCTGGAGGCAGAGATATAGAAGGATCTCTGTGAGTTCTATGCCAAGAGCAAGTTCCAAGACAGACAGAGAAACAGAGAAAGAGAGAAACCAAACAGAGAAACCCTGTCTCAGGAAGAAAACCAAAACCAAAAAGCCAAACCAAAACAACAGCAATCTACTTGGCTAATTTAAATCTCACTTTTACTTTTTTTTTTTTTTTTTTTTTGTTTTTTTTTTTTTTGTTTTGTTTTGTTTTGTTTTTCGAGACAGGGTTTCTCTGTGGTGTTTTGGAGCCTGTCTGGAACTAGCTCTTGTAGATCAGGCTGGTCTCAAACTCACAGAGATCCGCCTGCCTCTGCCTCCCAAGTGCTGGGATTAAAGGCGTGCGCCACCACCGCCCAGCCTCACTTTTACTTTTTACCCATTCTCCACAATTGGAGTGTGTCCATTTGCTTTCTCCTCATCTTCTCTTATGTTCTTTCTGGTTTAGGTTTTCTGTAAGTAGTTTATTTTGTATGGTACTTTCTGAGCATAGATTCTCTGTTATTAGAAAAACCTTCATATGTCCTTTCTTGCTGTTTCGTATATAATAAGGAGGTGACCAATGTTAGGGAAACATTCCTATCTCGAGGGCTGGTGCCAGATTGCCCACAGTCATTCAATACCTGGAGCTTAAAGCTATTCTTTTCCCCTCTGAGTGAATTTTTTTTTTTTTTGGATTAAAGAAGACTTGAAATAAATATTTAGTTTTCCCATTAAACTAGTGTTTATTTATCAAGTAAATGAAGCCAATGTGTGCCTTACGTTCCATCCATTTATCTAGCGAAAATTGCAGATTTTCTGTCTCACTTCAGCAATTAGCAATGTATCTAGAGCATTAATAGAAATTTTATATGGATTTTTATTTCTGTTATCAAACATTTTTAAGTAAACAAACTAAAATTCATCACTGACAGAGTGCACCTAAAGAAACTGGATATTGACAGGTAAGTCATACACTGCACAAGAAGGAATCCAGATGTAAAGCAACCCTGGGGAAAATTAGAATGAATCTCACTGCAATAGGAGATATCTACATTTTACAGTGAAAAATACGCAAGAATGCTGAACTTGTCGCAGTTGGTAGGACAAAAGTAAAGGTATAATTCTCAACAACTTTCCAAATCCTTGTAGTACCTTCTTTCACTTTTCTCTATTAGGTACTGGAACAAATCCTTCCAATGGGAATACTCCATATTTTGCCTTATAGTTTGCATTTTGCTATTTTATCTGATAAATTAGTTCACCATACTTTATTTGCTACCAGGTACTGAAGATCATTTGTTAACACTGTACGTTCTCGTTTTATATTATTTATTGATAATAGCAAGTGTCTGTTTATAATTACAAGCAGAAACTATTACAGTCATGAGATATAAATGAATGAATATCATCTATACTACAACTAAACACCAATTTTTAATGATTCGGATGTGTCAATATTTGTTACACCTCAGTGATAAAATACTCCAAAATGTATTAAGCAGGTACAATGATAATGAAGAAGAGTTATAGGTAGATCTACACCTTGAAAAATGGTCATTTTACCAATAAGTAAAGTTTCATTTTATTTTCCAAGACAAATAGAAGCACAAAAGAAGGGACCAATACGTTTTCATCAGAGAACGAGTCAGTAAAATGTGGGGTAACTGTGTGATCACTGGGTCAGAATGAGGTAGACAGGAATCATGCAGAAAAGTGAGGGGGGAAATTGGAGTTCAACCTCATGTTAGCTCACATTTTCATTGCTACTTTAAAAGACAGCAGCCTTATATCCTGCACCATTCAAAACAATGTCTCAAGAGAAGGCAGACACGGGACCTTCACAAGACCTTTCTAGGTTGATTTCCTTCAACTAGCAACATAATCACAGCTTTGTTCAAACTGATCTCACAGTCTCATGTTCTGTGTCTGCCATACTGGAGATAAACATCTGTACCAACCAGCTGCTGACTCTTGCCTTCATTGAAACACAAGAATATTGCCATTGGAAGGCTGACACGCTGGGTGTTTCTCATTCTGCATTACTGGATTACTGCATCCTTGCTTTACTCAAGCCCATTCCACATTCTACAGCCAGGCATGCACTAGCTTCTCCCTCCACTAAGAAGCATGAACAAAGCAATGAAAAAATAAACATAGGACACAAAATTGGTACATTGACAACCTACCATCAGCCGAACTGTACGCCTTGACCTCAGTATTTTTAATTATTTCTTTTAGTATTTGGGTTAAAATATAATTAATCTCTCTTCCTTTTCCTCCATATTATGTCTTTTACATTCATGGCTTCATCTTTCATTAATTACTGTTGCACACACACACACACACACACACACACACACACACACACACACATATATATATATATATATATATATATATATATTTCGATAAGTACAACATACTTAACCTGTATTATGTTTCTTGTAGGCATGGTTTTAGGGATGACCATTTGGTATTGGATAATTAGTTAATTTCTCTCCTGTAGGGGAGATTATTTCTCCTGCTCTCAGCATTCCTTACTTGCCTATAGTTCTTTGTGTAAGGCTGAGGCCTCCTGGGCTTTCCACTCCATTTTATTATGTCTACTGTCAATGTCCTTGTTCAGCTAGTATTTAGGCAGCCCTGGAGAGACTTTATGACTGTATATTCTGACATTCTTGGAGACACACTCTTACTGACATATCTCTAATTCTCTGACTCCTTTTTGCTACCCACTCTTTCCTAATGTTTTAGGAGCCGTAAGTTCAGGACTTTTCTTGTAGATTCATCCACAGGGACCGGGGTCCACAACTCTGCATTTTTATTGGTTTTGGTTTTCTGTAGTGGTCTCTGCTGTAAAGAGAAGATTTTTTTCTTTTTTTTATTAATTTTTTTAATTAAAAATTTCCGCCTCCTCCCTGCCTCCCTTTTCCTCCCCCTCCCCCCACTCCCCATGCCCCACTCCCCTCCCCCTCCTTCTCCAGTCCAAAGAGCAGTCAGGGTTCCCTGCCCTGTGGGCAGTCCAAGGTCCTCCCCCATCCATCCAGGTCTAGGAAGGTGAGCATCCAAACCCGCTAGGCTCCCACAAAGCCAGTGCATGCAGTAGGATCAAAACTCAGTGCCATAGCCGGGCGTTGGTGGCGCACGCCTTTAATCCCAGCACTCGGGAGGCAGAGGCAGGCGAATCTCTGTGAGTTCAAGTCCAGCCTGGTCTACAAGAGCTAGTTCCAGGACAGGCTCCAAAACCACAGAGAAACCCTGTCTCGAAAAACTAAAAAAAAAAAAAAAAAAAAAAACTCAGTGCCATTGTCCTTGACTTCTCAGCAGCCCTCATTGTCCACCATATTCAGTGAATCCGGTTTTATCCCATGCATTTTCAGTCCCAGTCCAGCTGGCCTTGGTGATCTCCTAATAGATCAGCCCCACCGTCTCAGTGGGTGGTGCTCTCTTTGCGATCTTGACTTCCTTGCTCATGTTCTCCCTCATTCTGTTCCTCATTTGGACCTTGGAAGCTCAATCCATTGCTCCAATGTGGGTCTCTGTTTCTATCTCCATCCATCGCCAGATGAAGGTTGTATGGTGGTATGGTGATATGCAAGATATTCGTTAGTATGGCTATAGGATCAGGCCATTTCAGGCTCTCTCTCCTAAGCTGCCCAAGGACCTAGTTGGGTACATCTCTCTGAACCCCTGGGAACCCCTCTAGAGTCAAGGCTCTTGCCAACCCTAAAATGGCTCCCTTAATAAAGATATATACTTCCCTGCTCCCATATCCATCCTTCCATTATCCCAACCATCCCATTCCCCCAAGTTCTCCCTATCCTCCCCTTCTCACTTGAGAAGATTTCTTGATAGGGGTGAAGGACTTCACTTATCTGTGGGTATTAGGATAAGTACTTAGGATGTGGTTAGATATGCTAGTTTAATGAAGTGGTGGTTGTAGATAGGAGTGTTTAGATCCGTTGCAGTGCAGGGGTCTTCTGGAGCCTGTTTCTGAAGTTCCCTTCTTCTTTCCCATTTTGAATAATAGATATCATAGAAATTGAGGACATTGTATTTACTTCTTTAATCCATGATCTTATTGGAGCTGATGACTTCACAGGTATCTATAGAGTGGTGTACTTTAAAATATTCTTTCTCAAGCTGAGATTCCAGTGGGACATGGGTGGTGCATACATAAAATAAGTACTGGGTAGGGCCACAGGCAGGGGAAGCAGATACATGATAAGTTAGACGAGACCCTAGGCCACGAAGCAGTACCCCATTACACAAAAACATCCTCAACAACAAAAATGAGAGTCCATTATTCAAATATTTTACACTACTTTCCTGATCCTACAGGTATTAACATAGGTTAAAAACTGGAGACAGTTTTGGAAGAATATATTCCAGTGATTGCTAAGCACCTTCAGTATATCCTAAGCAATTCTTATGAAACTAAATAATAATAATACAAAAGGTTTTGGAGTGTGTTTTTTTTTCATATGAATAAGAGAAAGAGTAATGAAGAAAAAGGAAGTTAAATTTCTAGGGAGATAGAATATTTATTTTCATTTCTTTTACAATTTTTCTCTTCTTTCAAAATCCTTCCATAAAAAAGAACTTCATAGTTTGACACAAACCAACTTGAAAATAAAAAAAAAAAAAAAGAAGTGTCATTCTCACTAGATCCTCATCTGCTGACAATCAGGAAAAATAAATAGAATTAATTGATTGGTTGAGAATTCTTTGGTGTAACAGTTATAAAGCATGAAAAATTTGCATAGTTGCTATTTAAACAGGCTGGATAATAACAGTTTCTAAGAAAATGAATGAGGAAGAAAGCCCTTTTAACCCCGTGGCTGCATATACTTACACAAACTCCAAACTGCAAATCAACTGTGAATTACTCATTATTTCAGCATCCATTTTTCAAGCCGATATTTTCTATTGCCAAAATGCGTTTTCTGTGCAGTTGGAGTTCAACGGAATTTTATACTGTTTTGCTGTCCACATAGATACCCATTGAAAGTGATGACTATTTAGAAATTTTAAAGAATGTATATGTGTAATTTGGCTGATCCAGTTAACAGATGTCTCATAATACTTTTGTACCAATTCCTTCTGATGTTAGCAAGATTTCTAGATAATGACAAATTACCCTTTGCCACTTCTCAGCTTGACAGACACACTAATTTCGCCCCCCTCTGTGCATGTGTGTGTCTCTGTGTATGCGTGTGTGGAGAGAGAGAGAGAGAGAGAGAGAGAGAGAGAGAGAGAGAGAGAGAGAGAGAGAGGAGAGAGAGAGAATGACATTTAGTTCTGCATTAGAAACAAACAAACAAATCTTAGAACCTTGAAACATTCATGTTTCTTTATTTGAAATGTTGGCATTATTGTCAACATTAAGTAAGCAATTCATAAGTTATTAGTCTGACCCACAGTTTTGGGGGCAATGTCAAATAATTTACAAATCAAAACCCTAATTTTCTATTTGATTTCATTTCTAACTACATATGAACATTGCTTTGATGAGATGAAAGAAAAGGAGTTTAGCAAGCTGCAGTGCTACTTTTTCAACATGGAGCTTGTTGGCCTTTCTTCCTCATCTTCATTTCCATTTGTATTCATAGAAGAATTAATAGAGGGGAAACCTGGTCTACCAGTTGTTCGCCAGTGCTTAGTGACAGTTGGCACAAAAACTTCACATTCGAAAAGGGAATTATTTCCTAAATGGAGATTTCAAGTCTATAAATCTTTTTTAGGACTGCATGTCACTTAAACATCCCCTTACAGAAGTATCATAAGACTTCTACGTTTCCAGAAGCTAGGCCCAGGCATCTTTTTAAAAGGTTTTCCTCTACCCCATAAGGTCACATTTCAACAAGGACAATTCAGAAGATAAGCTTTTGAATGTTTACCAAACAGAAATTACAATTTGAGCATAGTACTAAATTGTCAATTTGTCCCAATTTTGTATAATATATTTTTAATGTTAAAATTTATTTCACCTCATTTAAATATTTTCTAGAAGAATAGAAAAGGCCTGAAGATGTCCTTTTTATTTCAATGACAAAAGTCATAATTTTGTCTTACCACCACCAAAAATAATTGTCTTCAAATAGGGGGTTCAGTAGAACCCGTCCTTCTGTACTAGAGGCATATTTAATCAGTTTTATTTTTTAAAATAGAGATTTGATTTTTATAAAAGGCTTAAGAAAATTGAAGATAAAAAAGAGTAAATGAAGAAAACCCATCAGACACTGTTCTGTTTCAGGAAGGAAGGTGCAGGTGATGCTGGTGAGAATCCAGCTGCTTTGTCTTCTCCAAGTTCCCTCGCAGGTGTGCACAGTGCAGGTACTGGGAACATTCAAGCCAAAATAGGACTTAGCACAGCATCAAATTCGAATTGAGCCATTTAGATAGGAACCTTCTCATGAGGAGAGAATTTAATTTGCTAGAATTAGGTATGATGGGATTTACCTAAGAGACAGCAATTGAGAATAATTGCCACTAAGACATTCCAACTTGGACCACCTTGGTTCAGATGCTGGCTTCTCCATGGTAGCGTTGATTAATCTTTTATTTTAGTATATTTTCGAGACAGGATCTTGCTAAGTAAACCTACCAAGCTGAACATTCACTATGTAATCAGGTTGGCCTTAAACTCACAGCAGTAATGCTTCAACCTTCTGAATGGCGAATTATAGGCATGCGCCACTCTGCTTAAGTATTCATCTTAAGAAATTTGCACATATAAAAAATTGGAATAACATTAGTGATGTGTACATATATACATATATACATATACATATATATTCATATCTACTGAAGAGGAAATAAGATATAATCTGTCAGGCACACAGATACACATGCACATATATATTTATCATCAAATAGTTCAATTATTATGAATCAAATTATTATGACTCAGATATAATCACTATTACTTTATGTGGGTAGACTTCAGAAATGTGACCTAATCATCAGGGTCATAGTGGACTCTTGTCAAATCAAGATTGAATTTGGGTACACTATTCTAATGTCGTGTACATTTTCATAAAATATTCTTGACTCAAGTTCATTCACTTTAGCCCAATTATTTATTCTAATTTTGCATGGAAATCCTAAAATCCAGAAAAAAAAGCATATAGAGGAACAAGAAAATCAATGAATAAACAAAATAAAAGTAATTAAAGTAGCCCATAATTACAATACCCCCCATTTCTCAATAAGGGGCATTCTCCTTCACATTACTGTCAATACTACTTAAAACATAAACCAGTAACATATGGAAGGAAATTCCATTGTGTCTTGAATGTACTCTCTGACATTAAAATTACTTTCACTGTATTTCTGATAGATTAACTATAACTCAATTCTTATGAGGGCTGAGTAAGTAAAACACCACCGCCACATCTCTCAAAACAGTATGTGATGGATCATGCAAAAAAAAAAAAAAAATCCATGCCACAACACCTGCTAAGTTAAAGCTGTAAAATAAAACCTGTAGTAGCAATTTCAGATTAGCATTCAACAGTTACCTAACATTTATTAGTTCTTTTAAATGTTTTATTAGAATTGAAACAGCCAATATTTGCTCATGTTTCATTAAATCCCATTTTCAATGTTCAGCTCAAACCTAGTGATGAAGGAGGGCCCTTTGAGCTTAGTGGTAATATCATCTAAGCCTGAGAATAACAGAAAAGACTTCAAAGTCAACATCTCTTTGGTCTAAGGTAACAGGAATACCTGAATAATTACTCAAAATTATAATACTAATAAAACATGAATAAAGAACCACTCATAGTTCATCTGGCATGAATTATTTTAAGTATGTCTAATAAAAAAAGCTTTAAAAGAGCATTAGCAGAATTTATTTAATTGCAGAGTGTTCAGGGCAGTGTTATATTATGTACCTGTGGCTTTTCAGAATCACACACAATCTTATACTTAATGTGTATAATCAAAGAGGAAAATAACAAAACTGGAAACTATTCTTCAATGGTAAATTTCAACCCCCTGAGCTGTCAATTGTGGATGGATTCATGATTGATCAGAATAATATACAATGGCATGGTGTAATTCTTTACTGTGAAGTTGTAAAATGGAGTATTGCTTCTGTTATTTTATCCAGTTTGCTTTTATATGACAGGGTTTATTGTGCGTTATGTTGTAGCTCATTCCTCTGTTCACAATGCCTACTGATGTGTAATTATGACTTGTCTGAACAGTAAGAAGGAGCAATATGTGAAAGGAAATCTGCAAACACGTTTGATTTATGACTTCTGATACTATATTACAGCCCTAATCTGCCTGCTTAACTTAGCTTCAGGCTCACTTATTGTACAACACGCCTATGCTGAGCCATGGAGCAAGTTGTAAAAGATTTACTCGGAAGGAGCCACTGCACCATTTCTTTAATAATTTAGTCATAATTGCACTTACAGGTAAGGCAATATATTATTTATTTTATGAAGACTTCATATGAAAGAACAATAATATAAATATGTATCTTCTGTGGCAACAAAGAACAGAGTGTGGGATGCTTTTTCTTTGCTAAATGTCATAATGCTGCTGCTTGTATTCGATGATAAAATCAGTGGCAGTCGTCCCTTTTCTTGGTGTTACAATGATACTATGAGACCCTGTTTGGATCAGGGGCATCTGATCTTTTTTTTTTTTTTTGCAGCAGCAGCAGCAGCCAAAATCAGAAATGACTATAGATGAACAAATGAAAGCAAACCCATAAAGCGAAGACCTCGGTGTCAGCAAGGAACAGTGTAAGCAAATTTTCCTTTTTAGAACCTCATTCACAGAAACACAGACAGCTGGAGTTAAGCATCACGGTGCTGGTATTGGATCCTTGCACATTCAATCCACATCCTTTCCGTAAATTAAACTCATAAACTACCCTTTGTTTCCTCAGATTCAATCTAAATCACCAATATGAAAAATACTCGTCTCCAAGCCTTATTTGTGACCAGGTTTTTGCTAAATGTCTAAGGAAAAAAAAACAACTTGAAAAATCATCTGCAGCTCATACTTGTGGATGAAATAAACAGCTTTGTGTATAAGGACATGCAAGCATCCATGACTCATTACAGAAGTATCTTTAAACGGTATCAACAAGATGGATTTTTTTTATTCCAGATTTTTTAAAAATCCTGTCATTTATGTCATTTTTGAATTGTCTTTTGTTCTGCTATTTTCCTATTTATTTTCATTTCTCCCTAGTATTGCCTCCATAATCAGCAAAGCATGCAATTTTGGAACCAATGAACAAAAGTATAAATTACTAACTGATTATGTCATGACCAGTACAGAGTTCCCAAAGAGCAGGACAGAAATAAACTCATGGTGGACAAGGGAAAACTGCCCTCAGGGACACAAGCCTCCTCAAACTTGTATAATTTTTCGAAAGTCATTCAGAACAATGATCTTTTATTTTAAAAAGCCAGCCCCATGCATTTGAGATTTGCAAAGATTCATTTTGTAAAATATTTTCATCATTTTATGTTAATGAATTAGTGAAGTTTCTAACTCTCAGTAGAAGATAAAAACTTACTGTGGACTTGAGAAGGTAAATCCTTGATAAAAGAAAAACCCTTCACTAACACAGGTTTCTAATAATATCTCGCTAGCAAGTAAATATGCGACATGATGGTGGGGATTTTTCAAAGTTGGACACCGCTACAGAGTGTCTGTTAGAATGTACAGATGATATTTACTGAATATAATAAAGAATTAAATAGAGAAATAACAGGAAATGTGCCCTCTCTAGAAACCATCAAAACCCATGCAGAAATGTTAGTGGATTGTAGTTGTAGCCAAAGCTGTTTGTATGTAATGTAGATTCACATCAGCCTCTTTTCATTTTGTGTTTGTGAACTGTTTTCTTTTGGGTTGAACTACTGGTGGTAAACTAGGTGTGATGTCCAGTTCTTTTAGAATGGGCTCAGAAACAACCACACAACCAAGTAGTTCAAGGCTCTTGTGATTTCCACTGAGAATAGATGGCAAAATGTTTTATACAACCATTCCAGGCAGTAAGACCCCCCTTTCCCATAAACAAATGAAGCAATAATCAAAATAAAAATCATTAACTAAAACCAAAGCAATGCTCTTAGTAAGACGTGTTAGTTATCATTCTCAATAACACTCTCTCATCTAGTAAAACTACATGCATTTTAAATAGAACATATTTTTACTCTGACTCTTAGCATATACTTGACATGATGACATATTTATGACTATGAGGCTATACTTTCTGGCCTCTTCTGAACTAAAATTTCCTATGGTGATCACTGTATCCAAAATCCTGGTTGGACGGTACAATCGCATTTAGGCAACTCCTCATTTTATTAATGTTTAACAAAGTCGTGGCGTCATTATGCAGCATTACACAAAGTGAAAACTCACAACAGTCTTATTCAAATATCCAAAGCTTCACAAAGCAACAGATTTTAGGATAATGCCCAAGACTTTGCTTCCTTCAGAGAGTAATTAAAATAGTTACCACTTTTATTTAGGGATTTCTAAATTTCTAAATAGAGGCATTTGAAATAACTAAAGACCTGAAGGATATCAAGGCCTTCCCCAGCTGATGATCACAATGTGCAAGATAAAATTATAATCAGCTCTGAAAAGAGGCACCAGGTGCAGCCGTCACTTTTTTTAGCACTGCTACTTTCATTCCAAAATAGCCCAAGATTGAAGAGCAAATAGTTGGACTGGACTTTCTCCCCGATATTTCTATATTTTGGCATACTATACTCATATCTTTATTCTTCAAAATCTCTTACAATTGCCTTAAACACAGGGCTATGAAAGAAGTAGAAACAAATAAACAAACGTCATTAAAGGATTACACATACTGAGTGAGGTCTGTATGTCTGTCAAATACATATATTTATATTTGATAGGATTTATCACCACCAGCATCACCATGACTAAGACCACTGCCACAGTCCTTAGTCACTTGCCACCTCACTGGGCTTTCTGTTTAAATTGTTCCTCTTATCTAATGACATTCTCTCAGTGGTCATCCAGGTCATCAAACGTGATATGACCCCAATGTACATAGAAAAACCTTAGTGTGGACTTCATTGTTTCCCAATACGCTCCCAAGATACATCTCTCTTTCATTGTTCCTAATCTCTCCTTATCCCTTTATGGTAACAAGGTGTCATACATTCAAGAATCCCTTTTCTAGCATCCTGCTAGACTCAACTCCTTTAGAAGAGAATTTCAAATCTGCATCCTTAGGGAAATCTTTCCCAATTAATAGAGATTTGTTATGCCATTTGCATCATTCTCCGCCACCTAATCAAACCTAAGCCCTGTGTATAAACAAGGACAGCAATGCAGCTTAGGAATCCAATATTATTATGTTCCTTTCTCTGCAATTTGTTTTTTGATGTGTATTATGTTTATGCTTGCATTTCACTAAGTCTTAAAGGCTAAGGAACTAAGACCAGCTCTGCTCTGGGAACACAGCATATTACAGCGGAGCCATTCACTTTCTGTGCGTATTGCTTTTCTTGATAATTATTTGATAGCAAGACACATATATTAGAAAGTAATTAGGTAAGAAGCTTCTACTTGAAGTGACTCTTGAAAACGGAAAACTAAGAAGCTTTCAAGATGAAAAGCCTATCATTTAAGCAATAATTCTCAGAGATGGAAATGTTTTTAAAACTATAATCAGTGATTTTTTTTAAATCAGCAATCAAAAACAAAGGGCTATAAAATAATGGATAAGTTTTGAAACACAAGTAAAACCCAGACTAATCTAAACAAAATATCATTATTAATAATAAAACTACTCATATACAAAGCAAGAATTGACAGTGCTGTTAACAGAATAATCAGCATTTTGCTCAGACAGTGTTACACTCAGAAAGCGCACAATACTCATGATGGAGCATCTGATACGTACCGTGCACCAAGGCTAGTGACCGTTATCATCAGTGTGTGCCTAAAAGAGATACTATACTTGATAGGTACCTGTGTGCCTTGCAGCAAAACAGGCATTGGTACACTTCAAAATCTAATAGTTCTTGCTCCTCAGAACTCCTGCACCTGATTTAGGGTCCTAACCACCTCCCTTATCTTTTGGACATACACATACTAGTCCAAAAGAGAAGAAATATTCAGGAAAAATATTATTTTGAACTTTTAGGCTGTTTTTAAAAAATTATTGTGAAGTAGTCACTGTGGCCTCCTTTATACCACCTTGTGGTTGAATTAGGAGAATATACGTGCAAGATGGTGTGTGTATCTGAGCAAGGTGTGTTATTGTTTGTGTGCCTTTGTGTATGTGTGTGTGTTTGTATGCATTTGTGATAAAGGTTCTTTTAAGACAAGCTAGGAACTGCGTAATTTCAGTTATAACTGAATAAACCACGCACAAAGATGTTGTTCATATTAGGTAGTAAAACACCCTTTTTAAATAAATAAATAAAGTCATATAGTTAAACTTTTAATTCTATATTATATTGAGCCAATAATGACTGTGGCGTATACAAATTTTGATTATTCCTATACTGATAGATGGTGCTAAGTATTACCTAGTTCCTCAACATATAGAGCATGATTCAAGAGGAAACCACCCACCCCCAGAAAGGCTTCCATTTCCTCATTTTAATCTACTTAAAAATTTTAAAGCTCAGGACTTCGTCAGGGACTGGTGCAATGGCCCACTGGTTAAAATGCTTAATTCTAATCCTAATCCTCAAAATTTACATAGTGAAGGGAGAGCCTCACTCATGCACAATGCCACCCCCACAAACAAACTTGTCAATGAATTGACTGATTGATGCATGTATGTCTGTGTGTTGCAAAAGCCATTCATAAAAGAATTAATTAGCTAAGAATTCATATTCTTTAAAATTATGTATATATATATATATATATATATATATAAAACGGTTCTTTGCAAATTCTGAAAATTACCTACTTTTTATCATATGTTTCACATTATCATAAACAACCAAGCACCTGGTTGTTAGTGCTGTCCCTTTGGCTAGTTTATTTCAATAATAAAATTCTGAAAGAATATTTATACATTATGCCATCAAAAATCTTCACAAAGTCTCCCTTGATCAAAATATACTGCCGCTTAAATATGTTAGGCAACATACACTCTACCTATTTGCATTATGTCAAATGAACTGGATCATTCCAATATGTTGTCACATGTGCGTGGAAGCCTGTAGCATTTTGTAACAGGTGTTAGGGAAATGTTCTTGACAGAGATATTTACAGTAAGGTCATCTGTAAGCATTAAAACTAAAAATAGCAATGAGAGAATGAAGTCACTATTAGAATAGGAAGGGAAAGCAATATCCAAGAGTAATTAGCTCTGATTTCCTTCATCCTCGAGAAGCAGCAGCAGAGTACATAAGCATCAACAGAGACTTCTTAAAGTTTTATTTATTCTTTGAGAATTTTGTAGAACTTATTTTGATTGCTTTATTTTTCCTTCTCCAACTACTTCTAGATTCTCTCCACCACCCTACTCACCAAATTTCATGTTCTTTCTGTGTGTCTTAAAAAAAGACAGAAAGAAAATGAGCTCATTTTTTTGTTAACTACATATTCCTGAGCATGCACCTTGGGCTAGAGTGTGGTAGATATACCCAGTGTCAAATCCATTTGAGAAAACTCTTTTTCCCTCTACCAGCAACTATCAATAGGGGATAGATTCTTAGTTAGTGTTAGAATATGTCCAATTCCCTACCTCTGCATTGGCATTTTGTCTGGATTAAGTTTGTGCATTTCTTGTATACTGGGAACCTGTATGTTTATCTGGCCTGGTGTGGTTCAAATCACCATTTCCTTGAAGTATTCCACTAACACTTAAAATCTTTCAGCCCTAGAATTGTCTACATCACATCTATTCTCCGAGGCCCAGGAATTATATAGAAGAAGGGGTAGGAGACACTATAAAGGGATAACCTTTAAAGACATCTGATTTATCTCATGGCTCTCATTCCCTGTTCCATGTTTTCCAAATATATAAAAAAAAGAATATGTTCAGAAAAAAAGGTTGTTACATGGCAAAAACTAAACTCTACAGAAAACAAAAGAGATCCATGTAAAATGATTATTTAGTTCATGCTTTCAGCATGTATCTATGTCTATTGGCACATTTTGAACATGTCAGTCACTTTTACTATATTATCAATATTTACCATATTGGTATAGATGCCTTTTTCATCTGATAATTACTCTTTTCTATTTATCAGTTCTTCCTAACACCTAAAACCAATGAACAGAATACACTTCCATTTACTGTACTTTATAAATGTATCCTAACTTCATTTAATTCATAGAATTCCAAGTCCAGTCATGCTTTTACAAGAACAGTAATTGACTAATTATTTAGTGATGACTTAGAAAGAATATGAAATGATTTTATTAAAGGAAGACTAAACCCCAATACGATAATTGTACTGATATAAGAAGAAAGCAGTGAAGTGAGAATTGATAAAAATTGATAATATGTGTTGTAAACTTTTAGCATCATGTGAGATTTTATGTACTATAAAAGTACAGATGAAGTTTTGACAATTAAGATATCTTGGATCTATTGAGTACAAATGAATTGCAAAACATGGTCCACACAATACAACAACAATATGTCATAAGATGATTACAAGTACGTATATATAGAATGTTACAAAGAAACTTTGCAACATTTTCAATTCTCAGTAAGGCAAACATTTCAATTTTCTGCAGTATCCACAGTGGTAACTAACGATGACCAAATTTTGCCTGCAGTGTTTCCTTCAATCTGTTTGTGCACTTCCTGCTTCTCTGGCAGCCACAGTATTTGTAAATTTTCTGGTCACTAAACTCTCAAGAACAATTGTAAGTGATTAGTTTAAAATTGTCCAGCTAGGAGGGAAAAATGGAGACAATTTTTGCATATAATTATAAATTAATACCATGAAATCTTAAAGTTCTATATAAAGAAAATTATTTGCTATCTGCTCTGCAGTTCTATTTTAAAATCTAGCTGTTTATGGAGATAATATATATTTTTTAGCTTAGGAGGATAAAGGTCCATATGTTGAAGAAGCTTTATTGTACTGTCATTTGTGAAAAAGTATTTTCTTCTCTATTCTGAAACTGTTTCCCATCTATATTTACTTGTTTTAAAGAATTGTTACTTTAATTATGTCAAAATCAAAAATTATAATTCCATTACCTACTTTATAAACAAAACATTTAAATATTTCATATAAGAGATAAGAATGTTTATGCCAGAACCCAATATTCTTATCAAGACATAGCAGAGATAATTTTAAGGTACATTTTTTTATAGCAATGAGACTCACATGCAGAACCTCAAAAAATTAAGTTTATTATCCTAGAATATTTTGAAAGATTGAAACAATGCTAATTAAAATGTACGGGAGAATATTGTGGATGCACGCACTGAGTCACCACTCCCTAATCTTAAAGAGACCTATGGCCGGTGAGGGTCATAGTGTGTATTGCTTTTTTGTTTTGTTTTGTTTTTTGTTTTTGTTTTTGTTTTTCGAGACAGGGTTTCTCTGTGGCTTTGCAGCCTGTCCTGGAACTAGCTCTTGTAGACCAGGCTGGCCTCGAACTCCCAGAGATCCGCCTGCCTCTGCCTCCCGAGTGCTGGGATTAAAGGCATGCGCCACCACCGCCCAGCCTATTGCTTAGCCAGAAGAGAGTCATCACATGCCTGAAACACGATTGCTGGAGCATCCCAGAACGTCTGCTTTTCTAAGAACCACTATTCCTGTTTCCTGCATTTCATTGAAGGTCTAGTAAAGAAGAAACTGGGTTGACTGGTAAGAAGCAAACTGACCCCAGAATATCAAGTCATGAGATGCCCCAGGAGAAAGAAAAAACCCATGTGAAGACTGACTGAATTGCATGAATGTGAATGAGGAATGAACAGTTTCTAAATAATTCACAGATGAGTCTGATCCAAATTTCTTAACATTTTTAAAAGATGGCATTCCATGTTCATGCTTATACTGTGTTTGTGTTTGTCATTTCCATTTAAATTTTGCCTGACTGATAAATTATGAGGGTGCATTATTTGGCTGAGAGAATCTCTAAGTGCATCAGAGTTTGTTGACTATGAGGTGCCAAGTCAGTTTTAAAAATATCTCACATTTATGGCTTAATTTCATGTTTTCATTGAAGCCCAATCGCACTGGCTGCCATTCAACAGGCTACAGAAATCTGATAGACGATAGTAATATAACTGTTAACAAATAAAGGAGTCCTTGCTAGCCAAATAGAAGAAAGGTTCCACCACTCGGGACACAAAATGTCTTTCTTAGCTTCCTATGCTAAATATCATGTACTCTGATTCAAAAATTGAAAAGCTTGTTCTAGCACTTTAAGGCAGTCAAAACAGAAATGATAATGGCAATGTAACCGGAGCCTTGGGATATATATATATATATATCCCATATATATATGGCTCCGGGTTTTATATATACATATATATAGTCTACTTGTCATCTCCATTAGTGTAATTCTTTTTTAAATCACATCTGGGCAATCATGTTGGTGAGAATGTGTCTGTAGATTTTGATGGTTTTAGGAGACACGATCTCACAGCAAACTCCCTGATCTTACAGTCTTTCAACTCTGTCTTTTGCAATGATCCCTGAACCTTAGTTGTGGGAGCGTTTTCTATTTGTACCCATCAAGAGTGCATTCCATAACTATGCATTTCTATGGGTTGAGGTTTTCTGTAGTGGTTTCCATTTGTTACATAAAGCTCACTTGAGGATGGATGAAGACTACTTATCTGTGCATACAAGGAGAAATGCTTATATATTTCTAATAGAGATTATGCCAAAGCTCACAAATCTCAATCCTACACAAAGAACTACAGGTAGCTTAGGAAATCTGGGAGCAGAAGAGGTGGTCCTCTCCTGGGAAGAGTATACCACTTGCTTGCCCAGTGAAAACAAGCAACGTTGTGCAGACTGAACAGGTTGTATGTGTAAGACATATGTATATTCATACACACATTTTAATTCACTAACAATTAGTGAAAGAAAGGGGGCATGAATCTGGAGGAAAGAAGGGAGGTTATATGGGAGGGTTTGGAGGGAGGAAATGGAAGGGAGATATCTGTTAACTATGTAATTTGTATATATGAATATATACATGATATATATGGGATATAAACATTATATATATATATCATATATATATGAGATCTCTTCTTTGCTACAGAGACTACCCTCTGAGAGTAGCCATCTCTCAGCAAAAGGAGAAGGATAAGAAAGTGCAAGTGCTTGTTTTATGCAACAGGGCTGTTTTATACCTGAATCCAAGCTCTGACAGGTGGACCATTGCCTAATTTGGATTTCAGTCCTATTTGCTCCTATTATCTACATATTTTATGGTTCATAAAAACTAAACCCTTGCAAAGTGACCCTAAACAAAAATAGTAACTCTGCAAAATGTTTAACCCACTTCTTTTCAAGTAACACACTTTGAAGTGCTCAGTTTTGAGACCTAAAAGAAAATTAGAGAAGCTAAATTAACATTAGAAAGACCATCAAGGTAATCTGGGTAAAACAAAGAAAGAAAATGGGTCTCTTAGTAGAAAGAAAGGTTCTAAATGCATAAAACTTATGCATAAGAAAAGAAAGGGAAATGAGTTTAAGAAATTATTAACTCTGAATAGGAGAGGATATTATCAGTGGAATAATTCTCCAAGTCTAATTGCAAAGGTATGGTTAGAGTGTAGGGAAACCACAGTGGACAGCAGACAATAATGTAGATTATATTCACTCCTGGAACGGGCAAGAGCAGAGACACAGAACAAGAGGCCAGAGTCCAGAGGCATTACCTGCTTTGGAAAGGGCAGATCCCCTGTCAAAGGATACAGCCGTTGGCTGATTGATTGGAACCTGTAGAACGGAAGTCAGTTAAATAAATCAAACTTCACAGACTTCCCTTCTCCAGCATCCATTACACACATGTTTGTGTATAAACACAGACATGTGGTTGAAAGTACACATGAGTGCACATTCATGTGGAGGTCAGGCATCAATATCAAGGATCTATCTCTATCGTTTCTCCATTTACTTTAGGAGAGGCCACCTCTCACTGTTCCCAGAGCTTACTGTTTGACTAGACTGTCTCCTCTGTCATGAGACTGCTATTACAGGTACATGTCACCAAGTCTGAATGTTACATAGGTGGTGAGGATCCAAACTCAGTCTTTGTGATTTTCCAGAAGGAATTTTCCTGAGTGATGCCCTGGATATTGAGGCCAGTTTTGAAAACCTTAAACAAAGCTGCTTAAACATCTGAGTAGCAGATTTCATGATATCCCAGTTCTCATGCCTTTGGTATCAGCAGTATGATTCTAGGTAATCATATAATTAGCCTTATGAGAAACATTTCAGGACTTTTACACATTCTTTTTTGGCACAAAAAAATTCCACGTCTAATCTCCATTCAGAAAGAGTTTATTGTGAAAGTGGGGAAGGGTCCTAGAATGATTGAGAACTGTACAGTTGCTGCCTAAGTCATCTTGTGCAACCGCTTTAAAGTATTTGGGTTTATTTGTGTTCTCTCAGATCAAAAAGGTATAACTGAGCAGATGCAGATCAATGGGATTTGTTGAAATAGGTCCTGTGTGTAAGATGCTTTGATGAAAACTCTACCATTCCTGAATTTGCTTCCCAAGTCCACTTTTTATCTTCTTGATGAAAAGAAGGATGGAGTATGGTCTGTTAGAACATGGGACAGTTAAAAATGATTGCATATTAAACTTTCAGAAGTCGTTAAGAGAAAACAAGTTTTGAATAGCCACAAATTTACTCATTATTGTTTTTGTGTTAATATTCTTCCAGAACACCATATTTAAGATGATAGATAAAACACACAAAACATTCTAGGTTCTGTACAGTTCTTGGGAATCTATTGGTGTGCATGGCTGTGTGCAACTATATATATATGTGTGTGTGTGTGTGTGTGTGTGTGTGTGTACATAGATAATAATATTATGTATATCTATTCATTCATTTACACAGACACACACACGTAATTGTGTTCTAGTGGGTGAATAATCAAACACAGATGTGAAACAGCAGAGTTGCCAAGTAAAATTCTCGTTTGGAATCAGTAAATTCAAGCATGAATAAAAAGAATATAGTCTCAATAAATAAGACAGTCCAATCCAGGTTCCCTCTTACAATCCCAGTACTACAGAGACAGAAACAGGAGAATTTGTGTTCATGGTCAGCCCAGGACACATGCAGAGTCTCCTTAAGGAAATCCAAACAAAACAAAATAGTAAATTAAACAAAGTAACACGCAAGGAAAATTTAAAAACACAAACAAGAGAGAAGTGATTGTCCTTGGAAACACAGCCCTTCTTACACTTACATGACAACTGTTGAATTCCTAAAAAAGTAGAATCTGACACATGGATTCAATTTTGTGACAAAAATCTTGATTTCAGTTATGAGGGCTACACATTCTAAACAAAACTAAGACATGTTATTATGTCAAGAAAAACACAATGTAGCCGGGCGGTGGTGGCGCACGCCTTTAATCCCAGCACTTGGGAGGCAGAGGCAGGTGGATCTCTGTGAGTTTGAGACCAGCCTGGTCTACAAGAGCTAGGTCCAGGACAGGCTCCAAAACCACAGAGAAACCGTGTCTCGAAAAAAGCAAAAAAAAAAAAAAAAAAAAAAAAAAAAAAAAAAAAAAAAAAACACAATGTCTTTTCACTTAGGAAACAGGTTTTTTTTTTTTTTTTTTTTTTTTTTTTTTTTTTTTTTTTTTTTTTTTTTTTCTACCAAAGACGATGCTAGTGTGATAATTGATACTAGAAGTATCACTAGAGCCTTGAGGGAAGACTCAGCCAAGCTCACTGAGACCTCCTCTATTCTGGAAATTTTCTTGCCCATCTTACTAAGAGCATCTAGAGAGCTCTCCCAAGGAAAACTTAAACACCTCCCTCCACTGTAGTATTTGTGTGCTTTGCCCTGTATCCCCAAACCATGTTAACTCCATGAGCATCATGATACACGTCAGTAAATGTCTTTCTAACAATTTAGACTACAAAGGAACAGAAGCATAGCCTCTTTTCCATAGTTTTAGAGAGCCATTTCTCAGAGAGGTCTGTTGAACTTGTGGGAGATGCTAGCGATATATGAATTATTTTGGGAAGAAGGGTAGTGTGATGGTAATTTCAAAGAAAATATGAAACAAATCCTATTTGCCTCCCTCTGGAAGGAGGGTGACCACACTGCAATAAACACGAGGTATCTGAACACCCCATACAAGCCAGGGTGACTTAACTCCAGCTCTACTGCTTCCAACTTCAAAGTCTTCTTCTTAGCATCAGCTACATTATCTTGATAACTTTAATTTCCTTTTCAAAAACATCTTGAGTTAAAAAGAACAAAAAGGAAGTAATTTTCTGCCCACATGACTAGACCAGTAGACACTAGATAGGAGTTCAATAAAACCATTATAGCTTTTGTAATGAGATTAAATCAGTTCTTGATTGAAGTACACAAGGCACTTCTTGCCAAATCATATTAGGTCCTTCACAATCACCACCATTTTAGGGAAAGGGATATTACTGAAGGCTGTTTTCCATTTTAAAAATGCTACACTTTGATGAATCCTAAGGGCTTTAAAATATCCCCATATAAGTCTTTGAGAAATGAAATAATTTTTAAATGATAAAATGTTTCCTGTAAAACTTATGGAGTAATTTAATACTAATAAACTTATGCATTATTAATGGCAACAATTGTTTAAATATTATGCAGTCCCGTCACCTGCAGAATCCCGCTATCCCAGCACTATACTTACTTTTTTAGGTAATATGAAGTATCTTTGATCTGTGAACAATAGAGTTTTTTCCAAAGTAATATTTAAAATTTGCTATCATTTAACACTATGAAAAGAATCATTATTATACACAGTATTGTCCATTGTTACTTAAATAAATAGAATCAAGACCCACTAAAAGTGTTGATCATCATATAAAATAAATATGAATGGAAATATAGATTCAATCAAAATTCTATGGAGTTAATATTGTCATGGTTTTAACTATGCAACATTTTAAAAATAAATAAAATACTTATTTCTGGAATTAATAATAGCAAATATTTATTTATATTAAATACTAAAAGCCATATTCTTCACTACGTTTTATTTACAACTTCTTTCAGAAATAAAACTTGATAGCACAAAAAAGTTAAATAATTTTAAAATAAAATATATTGAAAATTATCAAAAATATTTTACTGCTGGTCAAGTATAAATCGCACATATCAGAGTCATGAGACAACTGAATCAAACTGAAGACAAATGTGCTGATATGACTGAATTATTATGCAAGCAAAATTATATTTGATGTTTTAGGGTTTTAAACTGTGTCAGAAATACAAAGCCAGTCATGTGATATTAATCTTGAAAACCAAGAAAAACAAGGACATATTTCTCCTCCATTTCAAAAAGGCATATACACAAAACAATAAAATAAAATCTAAATTGATAAATAAACCAATAATACAAAAAAGCCAAAACAAAATAAATTACCCCAAAAGAACATGAAGTTCATTTTGCATTTGCTAACTATTCCTGGGGATGGAGCCTACCCCGAGTGTGGTAAATACACCAAGTGATGCTCTTGTAGAGAAAACTGACTTTCCCTTTGATAGCAGGTATCAATTACAGATGGCTTTTTGGTTGGGGGAGGGCCTTATGAAAAACTACATTGAAACCTACAATTGTAGAAGCTTTCTAAAATACATGCATATACAAAAGGAATCTAAATGGAGTCACCATATACTGGGGCAGACACCGATATTACTAGACATTTTATACTCCCAAGCAAAACCTCAAGAGCTAGGAATGAGAGACAGCTACATCTTTTTGATTCCTTAGATAATTTTAAAAATCGCAGGCTATTGCCAAGGTTTTTTATTGGTTGCCTTTTTCTTCTTCTTACAAACTGGAAAATTTAGAAATCTAAACACCAGCTTATCAATAAATGGTTTCGATTTTCCCCTTTTACAGAAATATGTTGAGTACACTTTTGTCAGGGATAGCTTGGCTTTTAGTCAGCTTCTTTCATTTTAAGTTGCTTGTACCCAATCAGTTTCAACTCATCACAGAAGCTGTACCTATCCATGTAACAGAATCCAATGTAAAACAGGAAGTGATAAAACAAGAAGAAAAAAAAAAAAACAGAGTTTGCAAATTAGAACTAGAGATTTTTACCACCTTTAGTTAATGCTAATGCCTTTCTTACAATGCAGATCATTAAAATTCTTCACAATGCTTTTGGAACCAACAGTTGTGAGCATACTGTCAGCATTGCAAGCAAACATTCGCGGTGAGTTTCTATTTTAATAAAAATCTTGATATGCACTTTATCATATATATTACATAAAATAAATGGGTTTTTCTAGAGCTCCCTTTTCTTTTCTACACAGAACACGATTAGCGGTGAATGATGGAGTGAGTGAATGAAATCCATTGCTGTTAACTTGACACAGGAATTTGCAGCAAACATAGGAAGGGCTCAAAAAATAACTAGTGTTTAGACTACTAGGAAGGTTCGTGATAAAATTACTGATGACAAAACTACTTAATTGACAAAGTTGTTACAACACTAAGTTACTGTATCACTTTTAAGGACATACAAAAAAGAAGAAGGAAAAGAAGAGAAGACAGGGAAGGAATAGAAGTTGCCTGTATGGGATAATCATGAGATTGATAGCTGTACCTATAATTTGATAGAACTGATTGTGAGACTATTTACGATAGATACATGTTTTATCTTAAATGTTCAATGCAGCATAGAGACACAAGTTATAGGAGCAGAAAGATGTAAGTGTTTTGGTACATATAGATATTTTTTAATCATAAACAGAGGAAAGAACAGTTTCTTTATATACAAACAGAATCTGTATATATAAAATAATCCTTAATGAGAATTTCCTGAATACTCACTTAATTTCAAATTATTGGCTTGGTATTAGAATATATTATGAATAAAAACGACTATCTTATTAACAGATTAAAATTTCAGGTTTTAGAAATTATATTCAAAGTGACTAGATCATGCAACACGTTATAAATTTCTCATCACAGATTCATAAACAGTATACTTGCTTCTTAAGAAACAGTGCTTTTAAATATCATTCAGAGTTATTAAGAGCATTTGGCATTGTTGTATAGCTCTGGAACTTTCTGAAACTGTATCCCTGTCAAGTACTTCCCTTTCCTGTCTCCATCTAACCCTTGCTAATACTTTCTGATTATGAAATGGATCACTCATATAATTGAGTTCAGATATTTATGTCTATTTTTATTTTTCATTCAAGTTCCACCTTTATGTTCCACCCAAACTGCTCTATCTGTTGGAATTTTCTTCCTGTCTGGTAGCTGAATCACACTGTTATGTATACACACTGCATGACTTACCCATTCATCTGACAGCTCAGGTTGTTTGTACCTTTGTGAATATATTGTGAATATGTAGGTTTTGCTTTAGATTCTTCCAGGCAAATATATTATAATTCTATGTTAGATTTTGATGTCTGGAAAAACTCCATGGTGGTTGCCACAGTGACTGCAGGATTTCATATTATATGTGTGTATGGTGGGGGCGGGGAGCATACTTGTATGTGAGTATCTGTATGCATGGTATGCCTAAATGTGGAGGCCAGGGGTCAAAGTTGGGTGTAATTCTTTATTTTTTTTTTAATTTTCTTAACTATTGATAAGTTATGTTTAACTTACTACAATATAAAATGAAGCTGAAACCCTTGGCAGGAGTGGGGGTGGGAGAAGTGGTTTCTACCTCACTATATGTGCAGAGGAAGGAGGATTGGTAAGGCTCCCTTATTAGAAGAAAACCTCATGACCCTCTACGGCAGTGCTGTCAGTTATGTAAGGAGAAAGAAGAAGGGCACCAGTGTGAACTCACTATGCTTTTGGATCATGTCAGGAACCAAATACTTCTTCTACTCCCTACACCTTAACTAAATCTTTGGAATTCTATGAAAGCCTGAGGGGGAAATGATGGCAACAAAGACAGCGCTCTTTTGGCTGTCTGTTCCTGTTTCTCAGTCTTTTCCTTCCAGGGTTGTGAGCATCCTGCACATAGTTTGAAAAAAAAAAATAACATGACTTTTATCCTTCATGAAGCGAAGTATCAGACTGAAAAACCAAACTAATCTTAATATGACTGGATTTAGATGAATATTTAGAAAAGGGCAGGCACTGTGTTGTTTCTTTGTATACGTGATCTAAAATCTTATACCAAGAATCTTAAGTTGTATGTTACCGCTCACATTTTTACATAGTAGATGATTGATAGTAGATAAGTTGGGTAGCATCAAACATTAGCAAATATTAAAGCTAAGATTTGACTGAGATTTTCCTGGAACTTAGCCTGATGTCTTGTTTTCCCAGAATCTCTCTTCTCTGTTTCTTTCTTTTTCATGTTGACTTGAAAAGCCTCACTATGCAGACCTGACTGGGCTGCAACACACTTTGTAGATTAGACTATCCTGGAACTCATAGAGATCATCCTGCCTCTGCCTCCTGAGTGCTGGGATAAAGGTGCCACAGCAAGCTTTTTATTCTCTTTCTCAGTTGGTTCCTTCTTTCACTGTGTCATTAAATTTGTGAGAGCTTCCCAAAACTTAGCTGTAGCTGCTTCTCAGAGGTGTCTTCTGTTACAAAAATAGTTTGTCAGGTGCAAATTATTCAAGGCAGGTGTTACTACTACATAGGCCGCTGTCTATGGGCTTTCCTGTTCAGATAGTGTCTGCATATCTTGAATGTAAGTAGTGAAAACTGATGAATTTTCTTCTAATCTTGATATTTGTGTTTTGTTTCCCTCTATTTCTTGAAAGAGACAAGCCCTCACTCAGTTTGGCAATCTCAGGTTGTATCCCAACTTTCTATCATCATCCTCTTGCCTGTCTCCTCTGCATTCCTGTTATTGTTTCTTTAGTTTCATCCCTCCCCAGACTAGTTCTGTGCTGCATCACTAGTGGTGCGATGTGTAGTCTTACAATGCTTAAAGCCAGACATCCCTCCTGCGTCATTGGATCAAGCGTTTTAAGTGTAGGAAACGTTCATCACTTGCTGAAAGCTCCTTGAAGCACCACACTTTTAATATGGCAATTAAACTTATCTTTTGATGACTCTTTCCAACTTTTCCTTGTATGATGCTCTTCAGTCATCCTATTAACTGGTTTCAAAGAAAACTATGTGATAGCCTTGAAAAATTAAAAGCAAGGAGGCTCAAGAGATGTCTCAGTGGTTAAGAACACTGGCTGCTCTTCCAGAGGACAAGTTCCCAGCACCCACATGGCAACTCAGAACTGTCTTAACTCCAGCTCCAGGAGATCTGACTCCATCACATAGACATAATGCTAATAAAACAACAATAAAAAATTAAAAACAAAAAGAAACGATACTTTAAAAACTGACTCTATTTCATGCAGTTTCAGAGTCACGAGGCAAAGAGAGAACAGTAGAACTTGAATATCTAACCACATAAGTTTTCCAGGGCTGACCCTGAAGGTGGGGATGTGGGAGATCTGACCATGTGAACATGAAAGCAGGACAGATGGCTCTGAATTTTGCTCATTCCTACAAAGAGTAAACTCCCCAAGTCAATGAAGAAGTACTCACCCTCAAGGAGAAGACAAGGGATAACTGGAAGGCTAAGTAACTTTGCAACTAGACAGGCCCAGAGTGGGATTATAGGTTGGCCCACCCCAGTGTCCACTCAAGGTGTGATTTGCTGGAGTACATAAAGGGACCCGTTCTGCAGATCCAAAGCAGGACAACAACATAATAAACAAGAGGAGTCCCAGTGAGGGCCCAGCATCGATAGTATAGCAGAAACCAGATACCTTTAATCAGACCAATGACCAATGAGCACTTGCAAGTAAAGATACATGGATAAAAGAGTTTAGTGTGTGACTCACTATGTCACACTACAGTTTTTATGACAAGATTCCTCTCCTCCATTTTTTCTTTTCCCTCTTAAATTTTATCCTGGCGGGGGGATCGTGAGTGGGCTGCAAGGACTGAAACGCAAAGACAGGAAAAAAATGCAATCAAGATGCATGATGTAAAAGACACAAAGAATAAATAAAAAGAAAGTAAAAATATGACATTTGTAGGAAAAGTTCATATGCCAGCAGTGACCATACCTATTCACTGTCTGGAAAACACCAACATGAACTATCCTTCTCCTAGTGAAACTTCTAATACATGATCAGTTACTTGGCAAATCATAGTTTTAGAAGAAAATGCAATTTGGTGAGCAGACGCAAAGGGAAGAATACAGAATCATGCAATAAGCAGTTAACGGTGACTAAGGCAAAGATTTAGTGCCATGATTTGTTCTGTGCATTTTAAAGCAAGCAAGTAGCTTTTCTGGTTTGTTTTTTGTTGTTGTTGTTGTTGGTGGTGGTGGTGGTTTTTTGTTGTTGTTTTTTGTTTGTTTGTTTTTCAAGACAGGGTTTCTCTGTAGCTTTGGTGCCTGTCCCAGAACTAGCTCTTGTAGACCAGGCTGGCCTCGAACTCCCAGAGATCCCCCTGCCTCTGCCTCCCGAGTGCTGGGATTAAAGGCATGTGCCACCACCACCCAGCCTAAGTAGCTTTTCTGAATAAAATGGCACGAAGCCTAAAAGTTTATGTCAAGGTCTTATTAGATATGAACCTAATAAGTAAACAAGCATAATTATTTGTCAAAATGCGCTGATCTATTTGTTCATCTTGTTACATGGTAAATACACTCAGAAATCTTGTCCAATGACAGCAAATCTGTTATACACTAATGTGTATGTTGGAAATGACCTAGGAACTTTGACAATAGCAAAGTTGTATACTAACTTTCAGCCAGATTCAACCAGGGATAGAATAATAAAAAAAAATGGTAATATTCTTAAGCCATTGACCTCGTGAACCATAATTTAAGAACAACTATGATGAAGTCAAAAAATTGTCATCTATGAAGAGAATATTTCTTACATTTTAGGTAGAGTATTTTTCATGCCAATTCTTTAAAAAATCCTTATGACGAATTTTATAAAGTCTTCATATCTGAGAAGGTAGTTGGTAGTTTTTATTGATCTCAATTGCTTTCTGGAACATACTTAAGAATCCTCTTCCTTTGGCATTTGGCATTTGCTTTTAATATGACTTCAGAATTGGAAATGTTTCCCTAAAATGATGATTGAATTTTGAGGCTCCTCTACCTTTAGATAAGTGGGGGACAGCATTTGGTTCCATACATTTTTATTGAAAATGTTCTGAGGTAATGCCATTATTTTCTCATAGCATAGTTTTCTGAATATGCATTTTATAAACACAATTTATTTTTGCATGAACAAACATTTTCATAGTATTCACGCAGCTTTATATGAACTTTTTTAACATTGGTGCTGATTTCAAAGGTGTGGAACGCTCCCACATCCAAAGATTTCCATTATCTTTTTTTGCGAATGAAAGACTAAAAAGTCAATTAGGTAAACAAGCAACGGAAGGGACAGAAGGTGACCAATTGAGAAGCAATAGGAAATATTGGAGACTAAGAGAAAAGGGAGAGTCAGATTCACCTAAGCACAGCTGTAACTGTGTTGACCCATTTGTGGTGTCAATCAGGTTAAAAGAAAATATGTCTCACATGTCTGTGAGCCAACCTCGCCCTGAAGGCTATCAGTCTTCAAAGCTTGTTTAAGAAATCAATTTGCCAAGGGTTGATTAAGTAACATAAACTAAACTAAGTGTTGGCTGAGAGGTCAAACAGAAAGAAGATCAATCATCCTGTTGAGAGATGACTTTGTGGGTGCACAACCCACGTGACCTGCAGGAACCACACACTTCGAAGGGCCCCTGGCTTAAGTTAATATCGTCCTGTTGCCACTGTGACATCTTAACAGGTTGTTGGACCAGAGGCCTCCATGGATTCATTTTACACATGGTATAGTAAATCTGGCAGAGATTTCTGGTCCTGCTCAAGGTAATATTTGAAGGATTTACTTATATACAATGTAACATTTTTTTTTCTTTACAGACCTGGTTAGCTACTTATTTTTTTGAGATGCAGGAAAAAGCATGCAGGTGTTTTTGAGATGCAGGAAAAAAGCATGCCAATGATGTGCTAGCTCAATGTGAATTTGAATGAGCAAGCCATTTTACTTACCTCCCCTGTTACCCACTTGCCAAGAAAAAGGAATTTGCCTGATTCATACAACAGGGGGACAAGGGTAGAAAACCAACAACATTGGCTTCAAAATTACCTGTTCAGTTTACTAAAAGGCTTAAGGAAGGTCAGAGGCTTCATTCTTCCTGTAATTAAATGTAAATTTGAGAAAAGAGTTTAAAAATACCTTAGTGGTTGATGCTGCTGACAACCACGGTGCTATCTCAACTTATCCTTATTTGTATATGAAATAAATTGTCATTACAGTTTGTCGTTAGTATTGGTCAAAAGGAGTGATTTACACTGAGCAGCTGACATGTGAGTCATTTCTCTGCAACCATGGACTAAAGTACTGCACTAACTTCTCTCGCATTCACTAAGAAACCATTGAACCTTTTTTTTGTAGATCCCCAGATACCAGTAACCCACCTATTTCTAGCTCACAGGAAAAAGTATAGGCATTTAACTCTAAATCTTGAGGACAGAAGCTGGATTAATTTATTTTTTCCTCTTCACCGATGTTTTAGATTTATATCTCTGCCCCTGTATGTGTGGCGCTGGAACGTGCGCCTTGCTATTGTGCAGGTATGACTAAGTACTGCCTCATGCATGGTATCAGGCATAATTTGTCTTGGGTTCTCCAGACTGGCTGCATACATGACAGCGCACGGTGACAGTAATTTGCACTGATCTGCCCCCACTGGTAGCCTCGCTGCTACAAATAGCAATTGATTATTATGCTGCCATGTTATTGACTGTCGCTATGAACACAAGCTTTATTTCATTTTTAAAGGAACATGCTGCAGATTTGTTAGTATACAAGTAAAATGGGAAAATATTCATTTCTAAGAGTTATTTGCAGTCACAAATACAACTAAATTCTGGTCATAAAACATTTACTTTACTTTAAATCATCATGAACAAAAAACGTTGTTGTGGTATTTATTTATGGTGTAAAGTAAATAAATAATTTCTGAAAGCTGTAAGTAAATATGTAAAACTGAAAACCATTTTCTGTTCCCAGTTGATGGGGAGAGAGGGATAGAAATGCCTAGATACCTTCGTTCCTCTAACTTAACCCATATCCTAAAGTTCTTTGGTGAAGCAGAAGTCAGAAGCCTATTTTATTCACACGTATTCCTTGTCCGGGCTGACACAGCAGAAGTCTGGGTTCCTCTGGGGTTCTATAATGTAATATCCTTTCTACCTACCCAACCCAAACCAGTCAGGAAAAATCACTGTGTTCAAAACTTCAATAATGCAGATACGGAGTTAGCATCTATAATGCTGGCACATGTGTCCTCGTTATAAGCCTGAGGACTTCAGAATTGTTAGCTTGACTTTCAAGTCCTTCAGATAACTAGCATCCCTAGGTAGAAACACTGACTTACATTATTATAGTTAGTAATCCTCAAGCTGGGCTCTTCCACTATATAGGCACACTATGACTGCCTAAGACTAGGGACTGGAGTCAGATATTAAGAAGAACTCAGAACACAAAGTTAAAAGAAAAAGAAAAAGAAAATGAAACTTCATAAAATCCAACAGACTTCAGCTGCCTGGTCCTCTGAGTAGCTCTTTGCCCAACTCTGAAGATGCTGAATAACAGAGTTGAGAGTGGAATGACTGAGATATTTAGTCATATTCTGATCAGAGCCATCAACAACGGGTTCTTGTGGCTTTGGGACAATGGGAGTTTTGAGAAGCTGTCTTGAAATTTAATACTTTTTCCTTGTAGCATCTTACAGGAAATGTAAAAATTCTATTTAATTAGAAGTAACTTAAACTATTTATACACCCCTTCCTGTTCCAATATCTACTGTCAAGGGAGCAATTCAGATATATATCACAAAGAAGCAACTTCCACTTTGAGGCGATTTAGTGTCTAAAAGGGTAAGTAAACTGTTTTTAAAAATATCTCCATTGCTAATTTGAGAATTTTCATGTAATACATTTTTTTTTTTTTGAGACAGGGTTTCTCTAGCTTTGGAGCCTGTCCTGGAACTCCCTTTGTAGCCCAGGCTGGCCTCGAACTCCCAGAGATTCGCCTGCCTCTGCCTCCCAAGTGCTGGGATTAAAGGCATGAGCCACCACCGCCCGGCCATGTAATACATTTTTATATTCAACCCCTTCTTCCACACCTAATTGATCTGAAATTCAACTCACCTTCTACCTCCCAGCTTCATGTCCTCTTTATTTAGTAAATCAAATTTGCATTTGAAAAATATCTCTGCTATAATTATCATTATCTATAGACAACTTAACTTTTATCTGCATTGGTAAAGGAAGGAAGGAGTGTAAAATATTTTAGAGCAGAAATAGAGTAATTCAGTCTCACACTCTGCTAAACACTTACTGCAGTTTATATTAGACATGGCCCAAAGCTACTTATTCGAGTATATGCTAGAGACCACCGTGAGGAATAAAATACCATGTCTTTTTGGCAAACTAAAGCTACCATCTATTGCTCAAAGATGTTTCCCCCAAGTATTTCTCAAGCTGGAATTTAGTGGTCTAACACGAGCATCTTTTCTATGAGAGTACACAGACAATGCACTGTGCCAGAAAAGGTATATTTTTCTTGATATTCTTTTATGGAGAGAAAATGACAGGTAATATAGGTTTCACAGTCATGACATAATTCCAATCAGTGCTAACAGCTATGTGCTTTGTCAATTAGCATTATGTCTCTATCTCTCTCTGACTCCCTATATTGTTGTAACTCCATCAAATAGTCATTTGCTTTTATATGGTAATAATCCCTTCATATTCCTTCCTTTTATCTGTATCTTTGTATGCTATTTGTTGTTCTACTAAATCCCTATTACAGAGGCCTATGAGTTCCAAGAGATTGATGAATAATTTGAAATGTTTTATCCCTGAGCTTCAAAAAGGTGCTACAAATAATTATAAGCAAATATCTTGTGTGGGGTCCCCTATCAATCCCATCCTGTTTTATGTTGTTTGTACTTTAGATAGAGAAGGAGGCAGCGAGATCTTGTGTACCAGTTCTTGCTGCATAAAGGAGACAGATGTTTTAGTTTGCACTGCTTTTTCTTCTCTCTGCTCTGTTCTTTCTGGCAGCCTGAGCTGTTCGCGATAATACGTTCCACGGTTAGTCAAGCCTGTAATTTCACAAGGTACAGTTAATTATTGATCAATCAAAATGAACTTCATAATCCTTTTGGCAACTTGTTCTGCACTTGAACTTCTCTCTTGTCCATAAAATAGCTTAATGGTCTACAGTATAATGAACATGAAGGATATGAACTAATGTTCAAAGAACTCAGCAAATCCTACCTTTCCTGTGACTGCCAATTCAGGATTATTCTACGCAGCATATGACATACTCCCTATTCTTCTTCAGCTCATCAGCAAAGATAAAAGTCTGCTCTAAACCCTACTCCCATCGGAGACGACGAGGTTTCATATCGTCTCTAAGAATTTGGATCCATTTAGAATATTTAATTTTTGCAATACATTTTTTTATTTTTTTCTTTTAATATATAAATCATGTTTACCAGATAAAAAATTGTCTCCTAAACCTTGAGGCTTAAACTTTAGTGCAAGGATGACTGCTTTTCTGAACAGAGAGTTTACTTCAATATTAAAAATCTGAACAGGCCATACAACATAGACTTGTCTCCTCTTTCCCCCTTTCTTCTCTGAGTGGCTGTGTGGAGACAAATCCCTCGACTTTCATAGCTTTCATACAACATATATGGAAAATTATACAGGCTTATTGTTAACCACTTATTCTATCAACATTTACTGTGTGTCAGTTGTCCATTCTAAGGACAGGCAGAGAGAAATTCAAGAGGGACGGATAGATGCCAGTCCATAATGCCATCGTTTAGAGCAGAAGTTCCACGACTAAGAACACTTGAGGGGAGTGAAATCATTGTCTGGTTAACCAAGTCCACACAGTCTGCTATCCCAACACTATCTCCCTACAAGGAGCACATTCATTCTGTTTCCCAGACAACCTTCAGCCTCAGGACCAAAAGCTGAATGTCCCTGTGTTTAAGATGCTATGCTGCCATCCTGTAGAGATCAATGAGTCATAGCCCTTTCCCACAGGCCTCATGCATAACCTGGTTTTCCTTGAAGAAACTGAGTTCTGGGGCTGGCTGTGTTTTTCCAGAAAATATGGGTAGGTCATTTTGCCCTTACATATATGCTAACATACACACTGAAATCCAAGAGCTTCAGTGACCCCAATGATATTTTAATTCATTGATTGAAAATTCAGCAATTAAAAGTCATTGTATTTTTAGGGGACAATGTAAAAAATCAAGAAAGGTAAAGTCAAAAATATGAAGCTTCAAAGGGGAAAAACAAAAACAAAAACTTGCATCTGGGAGAATGAGAGAATTCCAGATTTTATGGCCATTTGTACCAGTGCTTAAGAAGGGTCACTTTCAAGTGCAAAGAAACCAGAGAAGACTAATGAGTAAACATAAAGAAGTTTCAGGGGAGGGGGAAACTCAGCAGCAAAGGCTCTGAGAGGAGGTGTGGTGCTGTAATTGGAATGGAAAGGGCCCTGTAGGCTCCTATGTTTGAATGCTTGATCCTCAGTTGATGCAAGCCTTTGGGAAGGGGTAGAAGATGTCACAAGGTATGAACTTTAAGGTTTCACAGAACCTCCTACATCCTAAATTAGCTCATTTCCTTGATAGGTCCCCCCACCTCACTGCCTCTCTCTTGCTCTCCCTCTGTTTTCCTGTCCCTCTCTTCTTTTATTCATCTCCCCTTTCTCTCTTTCCCTGCCTCATGCTTGTGGCTAAGATGTAACCTAATACTCTAATAAATGTAAAAGCCAAGAATCTAGCACAATTCCTGCCTACTTTAATGTTTTCCAACTAACTCTCTGGAACCATGAGCCCTAAATTAAGAGCTTTTTTACATAAGTTATTTTGGGCATGCTGTCTCTTTACAGCAACAGAAAAGTAGCTAAGAGAGTATGGATATATATTTGCTTTGACTGTACATGTACCAGGCCTCATCAATCTTCTCAAAAAAATAATGATGCATTTCACAATTATACAAATGAGGATAAAATCTATTATGCCCATATAAGAACTTACTGCCCAGTAAGAATGCCTCCAGTCACTTTCTGAATAGTGCTATATCATCTCTCAGGGTTAGGCCCTTTGAGTGTCTTTTCTCTATTCTAACTGACCTGCCTATGTCTTTGCTGTCTATGGACCTGAGGTGATGCTGCTGTCCAGAGAACTAATTGTTCTTTACAAAGTAAACAGATATGCCATTTATCATAAACTCTTTTGTGTGGCATAGGCTCAACTTGAATTCTTCAATGGAAAACAGAATTTAGTCAACTTCCTCCCAAATGCTCCCAGCCTCACAGCTAACAAAAAAAGGTTGGTATGGTGCTACCATCTCCACTTTTGATGGCCACCCTCAGAACTCTAGATTTACAGTCTTCCTAATGGTCTTAAGTCATACTTATTAGACCAAATGACAAATTCAGATGATTTGTACAAACAGGAGTTTTCTCGCATTTTAAGATTAACCTCTAAAGACAAAGAGAAGAAACTGTATGTCTGAAACCAGTATGTTTCATAGCTTCAGCTTTAACCCTTCTCAGCATAGGTGACAGATTTCTTGGGTGACTCTTCATCTACCCACAGGGTATTGGCTATTGAGTAAGATTACATTGTAACTGATCAGTCAACCAGAAGTGAAAACTTATCTTGCAGGAAGCCCACAAATCTGAACATTCCAACACTTTCGTGGTCCTGTATTAAATATGTATATTTAGTTTTATATGTTGTTCTTAAAGAAAGACTGTAACATTGGATATACTTGGACAACAGAACACCCAAGTCTAACCATCTCTCCAAGACATACAATGAAGTTTTGACCTATAATCTTTCTCTTGCCAAAATTCCCTAGCCAATGTCAGAAGCAACTCCCGTTTCTAGCCTGGTGGCTTTTCTATATCTTGCTTCCATCTTTTGGAGATTTGTCTACATGGTCTTTCTGCTCTTCTCTGGCTTTATGGTTATCAAAACCTATAGACTCCTAGGCAAAACAAAACAACTCAAATGCAAGCAAACAAACATAGACATAATCACTTTTCTTTATATTATGAGTTTTCTAAATGGTTAGAGAAAACATTCTCACAAGAAAAATAAAATAACCAGTGTAAAAATAACATTACAATCTTTTCCTTTGTCATGTAGATATTTGTGAGGAGAGTTTAGGGAAATTTCTCAGTGAGTAAGACTCTTTCCAGGGAAAAAATGAGAAGGTGAATTCAAATCCTTATCACTTATATTGTTTTAAAAAGTATGAATGTGAATTCATGCTGTAGGGGTTTAGCTGGAGAGAGCAGGATGGCAAAGTTTGCTATCAATCAATACAGCCATGAAATGGCAAGATTCAGGCTTAATGAGAGATCCTTTCTCAAGGAAACAACATAGAGATCAATAAAGGAAGATATGCAAATTTCTTAGGGAATCATGCACAAATGGAAGCTATGCAAACAGTGTGTACACACATGCATCATGAACACACGCATGCATTCATGCACACACACTTGTGCACACACATGCTTTTGTGCATGCATGCACAATGGAACACATACTGAGATATTGTGAGGAAAGCTATTATTTTATAATGCCAAAAGAAAAATTGACCATTTGTATAGATAATTATATCATTAAAGACTTGTGAATGCTGGTTGTGGGTAGTTTTTAAATGTCTATTTTTATGGTCATTCTTCATTTCTAAGCAATCTCGCCTCCAATTTTAGAGAAAAAGAAACACAGTTGCAGAAGAAGAAACAAGAAGACATTTGTGTAAAAGAAGTAGGTATGTCTTGTCATTGTTTGTAGAAGTTTTGTGATCACAACAAGGTTTCAGCTAAAGGAGCCATAAACACGCCTTTCTGTTGTGGAGACAGACACAATAGTAAATACCAAGGTAGGGTTTTAGGTGGCAATAAACCCATACTTGCAGGAATAAAGAAAGAAGGGGGACACTAGTGTTTGCAACCCATATTCCCCTTGGGCTCTTTAAGAACAAGGCACCACAGAGTAGAATCACATACATCCAGCTGTGCTGCCCAGCGATGAGTTCAGTGCTGAGTCTAGCAGAGAAAGTTCTCTGAATCCATGCTCTAATGCCTCCTCTGGGAATTAAAGCATTATGGGGTCTTCTTGCTGTCAGTGAAGTTGTGGCAGGAATCTTACATATTGAAGAACAAAGACAAACAAAATACAGATTCTTTTTCCTTATTTTAATAGAATTTTACTAAATATATTTTTAATACCTGCAATGATTTCAGTAGGAAGCATCAGCTGGGTGGGTGGGGCTGCTATGTAATGATTCAGTTTCTCAGAGGGCAATGCTAACTAAGGTATGGAGAACTCTAAAAGAGGGTGCACCCAGCATGGAAAAGTAGGAGGTGTCTACCAAGACAATCTGGCTAGCCTCAAACCCAAAGAAACTGCTCCAGTCAACCACCAACTTAAATCTGTGAAACCAAATATTTTCCTAGTTTGTCTTGGAAAATTTTCACTCCAGAGACACACTAACTAAACAATCAAGCATGGTGGGTCTGTTCTGAATTTGTCTTACATGTTCCCAAATCCCTATTAAAACTGGCATCTGACCACCACTAAGCGTTTCTGAGCCACAGGACTCTGCCATTAGTGATAAACGTTAGGTATTCTAGCAAAGTTTGGAGTTATGAATCTGTGCACACAGAACAATCATTCCCTAGGTGATTAGATTCTGAGCCTTGGTCTCTTGATCATTGGTTCTTTTCTGGCTATAGACCAGTGAATGTTATAAATAGCTAGAAAGATGGCTCAGTCGTGGAACACCTCCTTACTATTTGCACAGTCTTTTGTTCTATCCCAGCTCCCAGCTCTGCAAAGAGACATAAGACCCAAACTCACTAGCAACTAAGGGTGGCTTTCAAACAGTGCGGAAAAGATAAAGCTTTGGCTTTACTGAGCAGTGGTGGTGCACATCTTTAATTCCAGCACTCAGAGGCAGAGTCAGGCAGATACCTGAGTCCAAGGCCAGCCTAATCCAGAGGGAGTTCCAGGACAGCCAAGGCTGTTGTACAGAGAAACCCTATCTCAGAAAACCAAAAAATACAACAAATAAACAAAAAGCAAAACAACAACAGAAAAAGTTTGGCTTTACTTAAACAGAATTAAAATTACCTATTCATTGAATTTAAACCCAGAAAAAAATTAAAATGCATATGTTAAATTGATTCTGCTATATTTTTATATAGTATCCCATCATTTTTTATTCTTTTTTAATTAATATTTCCACCTGCTCCCCGTTTCCCATTTCCCTCCCCTCCTCCCAAATATTGCCCCCTCCCCCAACTCCCCTCCCCGTATCCCCACTCCTCTTCTCCACCCCCCACACCATTCCCCCTCCCTCTCGATACTGAAGAGCAGTCCAAATTCTCTGCCCTGCGGGAAGACGAAGGTCTTGTATCTACGTCCAGGAAGGTGAGCGTCTAAACAGGCTAAGCTCCCACAAAGCCAGTTCATGTATTAGGATCGAAACCCAGTGCCATTGTTTGTAATAGCCAAAACCTGGAAACAACCTAGATGCCCTTCAATGGAGGAATGGACGAAGAAAGTGTGGAATATATACATATTAGAGTACTACTCAGCGGTAAAAAACAATGACTTCTCGAATTTTGCATGCAAATGGATGGAAATAGAAAACACTATCCTGAGTGAGGTATCCCAGACCCAAAAAGAGGAACATGGGATGTACTCACTCATAATCGGTTTCTACCCATCATTTTTATATAGTATCCTATCTTATTAAATTTAGAAAATTCCTACTAATAATTTAATATTGGGATCAGGATATGCAAAACCTTTTGGGCTTATATTAAATTTAAGTTCAATTTTAACCAGATAAATTTGTGTACCTGATTAAAAAAAAAAAAACAATTTTCAAAGATTTAAAGTACTTTTTTATTTTTTTTTGCAAAGAGTCAGATAACAAATATCACTTCCTCCCCATCATCATTTTCCCTAACAATGAGGAAGCAACCAAGGAAACCAGGCAGACAAGTGGATGTGATTGTGTTCCAGTAAAAATTTATTTGAAAAACAACAACAAGATTTGGTTTATAGTTTATCGGCAGATAAACATTTTTAAGCAATAGCATATGCTGGAAAGAAAAGCTCACTATAATCAAAACTAAATGACTATCCCTAAAAGAGAATAAAGCACAGGGAACGAGAATATTGCCAAAGTAAGAAGTGGTGGGAATGGGTGAATAGGAAGCTCTTGACCTCTGTCTCCATTCATGCTATTTCAGTGAATAACATTTCCCTTTTAGGAAGGAACATTCAGCATGTTGATTCCAGCTGACTTGTTCTATTAGTTATTTCCCATTTACATGATGGAACACGCTACTTACAAATCCCAAGATTTTGCTAATTTAAAATTGTTTGATCTCATGGAACAGCCTCATCCATATCCAAGAACTCCAATGCAGTGCTGGCCAGCCAGGTACTTGCTACTGACCTCCTCTAAATATACCTTGCTCACAGAGAAAACATATATATATATATATATATATATATATATATATATATATATATAATTTTTATAAAGAAATAATTCAGCAGAGTCCCTTCCTTGTCTGAATTAAGATACCATAACAGAGTCCATGAATCTAGACTAGACATATGTGTGCTTAATGCTTCTTAGTTTGTGTTATTTACATCCCGAGCCTGAGCTCTGTAGATTCCTGGTAGAAAAAAAAAATACTTTGGCAAATAGAAAAATAAACTTTGCCTCAGTGGAAGATTAGTCAAGGAGACCCAGTGGACATTTCACAGCAGTAAAATCCATACAAAATGAATTTGGACAAGAATAGTCTGTCTAAGATATCAATTTGCCCAAATAATATATTTATGGGCTATTATTACATCTAGGGGAAAAAACCCAGTAGATTAAAACTGTAAAAATTCCCTGATAAAAATGATCCATTCTCAAACGTCAGCCAACATTAAAAGGGAGAATTTGACACTTTTAAATAAAAAATGATTTGCAAATTACTCAAGGAGCCTACAGAGACTCCTTCAGGTCTGCTCTCTCCTTCTCCCTGCTCTAAAACATGCAATAAACCTTTCTCAATTGGAGAGGTTTAATCTATGTGTACAAGGGGGCTGAGAGGCGATGCCGTCTCTCTTTTCCTGAAGGCCTGTGAGGAAGGCTTTTTTTCTGATATTGATTGGGAAAGTGATATCACACCAGAAGGTACACTGATATGGGGCCGGCTAAAAGAAAGCAGCAAAGAATCCTTGCAGTCTAATCAAAGCTCTGTTCAAGCCCCACACTCTGATGAAATCCAATCAATAGAGACGATTAAATGACACACACAGAGTCATCAATATTAAATACACTCCATTCCCTGTACAAGAGCTGGGTAGCACAAAGTGGACAAGATAAGACTTGACTCTGTAGTGTTATTTATAGCGTCTGACCTATACTTAAATATGAGGGGGAGCACTGACTCATCGTTTGCCCAACCATTCAAGATACCACCTGCACCTTTAAGAATGACAGTGCATTGAGCCCACTTTTGAAGGACTTCTATTGAGAGTTTCCTACAAACTAGCCATTGTGCTATCTTATCTATTTTGAAGTCTAGGGAGTTAATATTGAGGCATACTGAGTGGTATGAGCTTCCTACTCAGGAAACTGAGCTCACTGCTAGGAACTGCAGCCCATAGCATCTTCACTGGTGGCCCAAACTCATGGCTACTTGACCATGATCCAGCCAAGACTACCCACTGTCTACTTAATTGAAGGCGCTTTAAAGTAAGAGGCTTAAACTAAGGCCTTATTTGTTTCTCTTGGTGGGAATCTTTAAGTTCCAGTGGAAGAACCATGATAGCCCACTAGGTATCTATAAAGTATGAATAAAATCAGTTTTTGCAGCTGCCCATTTGTTGCAGGGGAGTATGTTTTTAAGGTATGGGAAATGTTTGCCTCTAGTTTTAACAGGTATGATAATCCAGTAAGAGAAGCAAGGGCATTTTGAAGCAAAGTTTAGCAAAGTAGTTACAGAAAAATTTTCTGGATTTGAGCAATGTGAGTGTATTCTTGGGTGGTGTAGTAGAGAGTAGAGAGTCAGCTCACTAGTTCTTAGACTCTTAAGGTTCTCTGAAATTATTCTCATTTAAAAAAACAAAACAAAAGAAAACCACTATTCAACTAACTTCCACCAGCTCTATAAGTGGAACACAGACAATCTTCATCTTGACATACCATTAAAAACACATATAATATTGTTCACCACATGCCAAGTACTGCTTGGAAATTCATATATTATTATAGATACTGTTCCTCCTAATTCTATAGGTGTCTTTATTATATTCTCCCCCTTTTCAGATGTGATACCTGAGACACAGGGAAAAGCTTTCACAAAATAATGTGCATGCTCCTAATTCGTTTTCTATTGTGAAGATGAATCCCAACCAACAGTTGCTTGTGAAAAAGAGGATGTATGAAGCTTCCAGCTTCTAACCCTCCAGGAAGGGAAAGCAAGCTAGGAACTGAAGCAAGGGCCAATAAGAAGGCTGATTACTGACTGGGTTTTCATGGCTTGCTCAGCCCACTTTCTTATAACACATTGAACCACCTGCCCGACAGTGCATGAACCACTAGAGGTTGAGTTCTTTCACACCAAACATTAATAATAATAATAATAATAATAATAATAATAATAATAATAATAATAATAATAAATGCCTCCCAATCTTGCCTGAAGGTGAAGCTAATAGGAGTCAATCCCTGAATTAAGATTTCCTCTTTCAACAGCTTGTTTTGAATTGACAAAAAAGAAACAACATCAACAAAATAAGAAATACCACTAACCATCTCATAATTGAATGCACAAAAGGATTTCATCTTTGAGCTCAACCTTGAACTTTAAACTCATGTTTGATCTACCTGCCATCATCTTCTTTTCTCCTTTGTTTAACCTAAAGTTCCTAGAGAAAACTATATAGGAAAGGGGATGATTGTAAAGATATCGGTAAGAAGCTAAATCTAAAAGCGCCCTATGCCTCTAAAGTGTGTTGCCAGGAGTGTGGCGAGCACAAAAGACGATTCCCCTGGAGATGGTGATTTCTGATAATATTCCTGAGAAGGAATAGGAACAGATAGAGTCAGGCAATAGGTTCACAGGTGTTCCTGAAGAGCTTGCAGGCAACCATGACGTTTGACTAGGAATCACCACTTTGAGCATAAATACCAGGGAAATCTTATTCAGAGTCTTCAGTGCCAACCAATGCTGCACCCAGGAGTTTCATTAATTAACAAATGTCAATGACCACTTCTTAGAATAATGTGTCTTTTATTATTTCAGCAGAAAAATAAAGAAAACCCCCCAATTGTTTAATCTAGGATAGAAGTTATAGAAATAGCTAAAGTCCCTTCCTGCCCTTTCTCATCAAGAGAGACCACAATCCTCAGGCTCACCTATGGCAGAGCTGCATTTTAAAAATGTATCTTTCCTCTTTTTCTCCCCCCTTTCTTTTCTCTTTTGCTCTTAATACATAATCTCCCTTGTTTCCTTTTGTCTCCTTATGAAGAATAACATATGTCTAATTGGGAAACTGGTAATTTGGCACATTTAGACAGTCGCCTCCTAACCACATTTTGGTACACCTTTGAAGCAGTGGAAGTTCAAAGACTTTCTGAGGACGACTGCTGCACGACCTGCTTCTATGAGTCATTTGAAGTAATTGGTCTTGCGTGATGTATGTTTTGAACTGAGGAAGTGGGGCTTTATTACCACAATCACATACAGGTTTTGAGCTGAGGAGGTTGAGTTCTCCTTCCAGATGTAGATGCGTGCCTGATAAGGCAGAAGACAGACAGATGTGTCTCTGTACACCAGGGAAGAGGTGTGGAGAAGGAGCAGATAAAACAGTGGAGAAAATTCCACGAAACTGTAGTAAAGCACTTTTGGAAACAGTCCCAGTTAGGAAATTTCTCATGAGCAAGCAAGTCATAATTTAGACACAGACTTTTAGACTTTAATTTTGCTCCCAACCTAAACCTACCCATTATCCTCATCAAGTTAAAAGTGTACCAGCAATTTGCACACAGTCAACTTGTTAAAAAAAAAAAACCATCTTCCTAAAAGAATATTAGTTACCAGTCTTAGACTTCTCTTTGAAAAATATGTTCCTGAGACACAGCCAGCTTTCATTCTGCTAAAACTGTACAGTGAAGACCATTATTTAGAATCCATTTCATGAATAATAAAAAGCAAAAAATACTCAACTCCAGTGAAAACATCCACATGTGCCACCTGGTTTTGAGCCTTCCTGCAGTAACTTTTATTCATCGTCTTTCCCCAATTATGTATGTGTGCAAATAAACCCAAATTTTAATAAGATAGAAAACAAGCACACATATATGCACGCATGCACACACACACACACCTTTATATATTTCTCATGATATACTCAACAATTTTTTTAATATTTAGAATGGGTGATTAGAATGGATAGTATTTTTTTTTTAAAAAAATTAAAATGGGTAAACTGGAAAGGTGTAGTTTGAAAGAGAGTGGCACTATTAGGAGGTGTGACTTTGTAGAAATAGGTATGAACTTGTTGGAGGAAACAACAGAGTTAGTTGTATGTATTTGAAAGGATTATGGAAGGATTTTGGAACTTTGGGCTTGAAAAGCCATTGAGTGTTGAGACCTCAGTGGAATGTTCTTTGGGAACTTGGAAGATAGGACTGTTGAGAGCAGTGCAGAAAATAGAGGCCTGGCTTGTAAGATTTCAGAGAGAATATTAAAGACCCCATCAGGGCCGTTTGTTATTTTGGTTTAATATTCTGTGGTTCTGGTTAGCTGGGGCTGAAGAATCAGCTGTGATTAACAAGATACCAGAACTACTAGAGTGAAACCGTTCTCTCACTGGGGCAACTGATGCTAGTCAGCTGGAGCTAAGAAATTAGCAGCGGTTAAGAAGAGGCCAGCATGGTTGAGGTGAACTCTTACAGGAGGCGTTTTCTGAGAGCATGGTGAAGATGTGTTCTAGATGCAGCAAAGGCTCTACTTTGGGCTGGCAACAAGGCTTGGTAATGTTTAAGAGTCAGACAGGTAGTACTGGTATTGAAGGCATGGAGGCTTGGTACTGTGGGAGGCCAGGAAAGACCACGGGTAAAGGTGTGGCCTCAGTAGCAGTTGAAAGTCCAGGACTGGGTGGGGGGGGGCATTCAAAGAAGTTAAGGCTTGGAACCATGAAGAGAGACTAAGAGAGGCTATTAGTGAAAGCACAGCCTGGTTGCAGCAAGGAGCCCCAGCATTTTGGAGATACAAATACCATGGGAAGACCAAAACCAATAGCAACAATACAGGGAGGCTGCTGAATCTTAGATGACCAACTGTGTGTGCTGTAGAAAATGGAGCTGGAGAAGTGACCCAAGCCCTTTGGAAGCATCCAGAAGATGAGTGGATCCCAGATAATTGGATATTAAGTTATTTATACCTATACTGTAGGAGTTTTGTTTTGCTTGGTTTTCCTCTTGAAAATGGTACTTAATTTAATTTAATTTTGATTTTAAAGGAGCCCACAGATGAAAGAGCTGAAATTTTAAAAAAGAGATTGGATATTTTAAAAGAGACTGAAATTGTAAAGATTGATTTGGTAAAGACTGTGGGATTTTAAACTTATTTATGATTTCAATGTGAGATCTTAGGGATGGATAAGAAAGGAGGGGATATGGATTAATAGTGATGCATTTGTGTGTCAAGTTGAGAAGGGGTCAGTTGTACTGGTTGATTGAGCTGTCAACTTGACACAAGCTAGAGTCATCAGAGGAAGTAGCCCCCGTTGAGAAAATGCCTCCATGAGATTCAGCTCATATAGTGATCAATGGGGGAGGGTCCAGTCCATGGTGGGAGGTGCCATCTCTGGGCTGCTAGTCCTTGGTTCCATAAGAAGGTAAGTTGAGCAAGCCATGAGAAACAAAGACTTTCTGCCTCCAGGATCTTGACCTGTTTAAGTTCGTGTTCTGACTTCCTTCAGTAATTGACACCAATGTGAAAGTGTAAACCAAATAAACCCTTTCCTTCTCAACTTGCTTATTGTTCATGGTGTTTTGTTGCAGCAATAGAAACCCTAACTAAGGCAAGTGGTAACGAAAAATGATTTCTGACATCAATCTCTAGCCTCCAAATACACAAGCACACACATGTGCTTGGGCACACACACACACACGTAGACTACATACACATGAAGGAAATTTCAAAGTAAAAAAAAATGTGTATCATAAGGTGACTGGAAAACTAATTTGACAAATCTGTATACTTACTCAACATATGGAACATTTCCGTCATACTAAAAAATTCCTTTATGATTCCTACTTCTCATTGAGAAGCCTCTATAGAAGCCAGTGTCCTGATATTATTATATTAACTATTTTTGTTTGTATTTTATCTATGTGATATATTATAAAGTGTACTTTTCATTGAACAAATACTTATATTTTGTCTTGAAATCTCTCAGTATTCTTGGATATTACTGACTGGTTTGTGCTTAATGTTGAATAGTATTCTAATTCTATCATAACTCTGTCTTTCTCAGTGGTATTGTGGTTACCTGCAGTTTAGTGTAGGAAGGAGGGCCTCTTGTTCTTCCTGGCCCTGACTAGCTTAGACCCAAAATAATCTCACAGAAACAGTACTAATTAAATCACTGCTTGGCCCATTAGCTCTAACTTTATACTGGCTAACTCTTAAATATTAATTTAACCCATTTCTATTAATCTGTATATCACCATGAGGTCATGGCCTACCAGCAAAGTTTCAGCAAGTCTATCTCAAGCAGTTGCTCCCTGGCATCTCTCTAACTCTGCCTTCCTCCTCCCATGCTATAAGCCAAGCAGTTTATTCATTAACCAATAAAATCAACACATGGATAGAAGGACCTCCCACACCAGTTTAGGATTACTGTGAACTGGCTATTGTAAACACTTTTCAGCTCACTATTATTCATGTATGTATAATTTTTCTCCTAGTAAATATCTGGACATTGCATTTAAGACGGTTGAGGTTTGTGAGCAGTAACTAGAGAGCTTCCAAATGGACTCTATTATTTTGAGCAACCACAGTAATGTTCCAAAATTCCAAACTGGTTTATCGTTTCACAAAGATTTGCTGTTGCCAGTTTTTAATCTAGTCCTTCATATGGGCATGAAGTCATTCATATCTGTTTCTAGTAGAAAACTGTTTAATATGGTTCTTGGCATGCTCTGTAATTTGATGTGCATGATAAATTATTTGATTGTTTATATTGGTTACTTAGTTTTTATTAATGTTTTGCAGAATTCTCTTTGTGGGACCAGTAGGTGCCTCAGAAGTTACAATGCTAGTGGAAGAATCCCCATAAATGCCTGGTGGACACGACATGGTGTTTGTCACTTCAGTCTGAGACTCAGATATGGAGATTCCCTGTGTGTCTTATCAGAGTTCTGCGATTGACTCAGAGATCCTGCCTCAACAGATCAAATGCAAACTTGATCTAGCAAGATTTTCTTCTCTGCTTAATCTAGGGTCTTCACACATATACACACACGCACATACATGGACACCCCAAAACACCCATGCACACACACCAAATATACATACAAAGAAGAAAATAATAGTCCTGGAAAGATGTGCTTTGTTAAACGTAGATATGGTATTGTTGTGAGACAGAAGGGAGGTACATCCTCCACTCCAGAATACTCAGACTTTTCATGGTGATGATGCAATAAACCAGCTAATGTACCACTCTCATTCTGAGGCCCCATAAGCTCAAAGTACCTACCAAAGAAAAGCTTACTGACAGATAACTATCTCTTTGTGAAGGATATTCTGATCACCCTCAGTCTGTCCTTAGTCCTTCTTATCTTCTTTACTTATATCTGTGTCTCTTTTTTAAGTCCTGGTAAAACTGTACACATTCTTTCATTTCAGACCCATTTATTGAGAAAAACTAAGCTCAACATCTTAAATTCCCTCCCTTGTATTTCACAACTCTATTGTTCATTTTATTGACAACTCTACATCCAGTGTTATTCCCTTTGCATTACAGTGATGACTAATGCTTATATTACACTTATAATGACTAAGAATTCTGTGGGCACAGAGCATTATATGAACCAACTGAGGTAGTTTTCAGGACATCCCAATTTTCTACACACAAACTGAGGCACAGAATTTGTTTTTGTTAAACATATGCATGGTCACTGTATGGCAGTCCTAAAGACAGGATCCTGATTTAAGCAAGATTTTCTTCATGGTCTACTTTTCACACAGAATCTGGTACATCTTCCTTAGGAAAGTATACCTGATTTTAAATGTTTCCTTTCTATTTTCCACTGCGTACTATTTCTATGTTACAACCATCTTCTTGTTATTCCAATAGACTTTAATGTACATACATGCACATCCTCACTCAAATAACTCCAGCTTTCTCTCAACGTTCTTACTCTATTTCTGTCTTAAAAGTTGCTAATGACTGTTCACCTCATATTTAGGTTTGTACTTTATGGGATCTGAACCATTTTCTTGACTTAAGTCTGATCTAAGGTCCAGCTGGTGGACCTTAACTATATCACTACCTATTCAGCTTCTGTCTTTGCATACACAACAATTTGCCGCTTATCCATTGTTATGGCATCCCTGGCTTCACCAAGTCATCCTTTTCTCCTAAAATTTTATTTCTGGTCACTTATCTGTTTGAATCTTTCACTGATATTCTGGAAAATACAGAGTTATTTTTCATTTGTTCCTTGTCATTCTTTCAAGTCACGTCAGCAATATCCATGTTCTCCTTGATGCACAAACAGCTCATGACTGATATAGGAAGATGAATTAATTTTTTCCTTTTTGCAAAAGTATGGATAGCAGCGTATTTGAGATTCCTTCTATAAATTGCTTAATCCATTTCTAGTCCAACCACTCCAGATATCTCTAGCATTTATCCATTAATTACTATATCAGGTATTGCTCCAAGTGCTACATGAACATTTAGTAACTCATTCCTCCCAATAACCATACAATGTAAATACTATTCCTATTGACACCTGATCCATGAGAAACCCAGAACATAAAGAAAATAAGTAACTTACTGTTACCAACAGAGTGGGGAAGGGACTCCAAGCAGCCTCTTTTCTTATATGAACTGCTTGCCAAATTCTGGCCAATGAGAGGTAATGGTAATTTCTCACAAGCTGTCTAACAGATAAGAGAGGGCACTTGCATTTTGTACTAATATCCATTTTGGAATGTAGAATGTCATAACTTGCTTATCCACCATCTCAAAGATAAGAGACAAGCAAGGACATTTGAGCTAAGTAACCCATTTGGAATGAGAAAAGGACACTGGGCATCAGGAGTTCCTTCACTCCTCTGCGATCCTACAACTGAGTGCTGGAGGGGGCTTTTCCATTTCCTAGGGTACTAGGTGATGAGAGGCACTCCTCAGTCTGACAGTCTCCCCTTTTAGCACAGATAATGTCATATCATTTCTTAACATGAAACCTTTCAAGGGCTATCTACAGTTTGAATAAATACTCTGCAAACTAAGGTGTACAGTGCTTCCAGCAGCAACATCCCCAGCCAATCTAGCTTTTTCATTTTATCACTATGTTCAACCTACCTTGAACTTCTCTCTCATTCCCTCAATTCTCACCATTCATCTCTTGATAAGGTGGCTCCTTTCATCCTTCAAGTATGAAAATAAATATTAGTTCCTTAACTTGACCTGTTTTAGACATCTAAGTAGGTTACCCCATCCTCCCAAGAAATCTCTACTCTCACCTCATAGAGCTCTATTGAGAATTGATATTACTATGCTTGTACATTTATTTACAATCCTCTGCCTCTCTTACTAGAAGGCAAATTACTAGAATACAGAATGTTGTCATATTCAATGTCTCATTGACAATACCTCAATTAACACAGAGCGTTTCATATATTAGAAATGTGAAGTATTTTTGGCAGTAAGAAATAACAAGTAATATACGTTCCCTGATTTATAATGTTTCTTTGTTTGCCAAATTATATAAACTTCAATTTCTTTTATGTATTTATCTGAACAATTATAGATTTAGGAGAGACAGACTTGGGCTTGTATCCAGCTGGACTAGATAGAACTTCAGCATTTGGGTGTCTTTATAATTTAAAACTTTCCTTCTCATTTGATAAGTGAAAAGTTAGCATTTACTTCAGAGTCAGAATTATCATTAAGTAAAATAAGGTATTTTGAATGATTATCCCAGTTCCTAGCATAGAGATAATAAATGTTTATTTTTCATTATTTCTTCTGACTTCTTGTGGGGGTTTAGAGAGGTCCATGTGGATATATGTACTTTTACATTTGCATATGTTAGTGTGTACATACATGTACATGTGAAAGCCGGACACAGACTCGGGAGTAATTTTTCAATTGCTGGCATACTTTCCCCACCATTTTGTTTTGTTTTTATTATTTGGAAACATGATCTCCCGGTTCTCAGAAATTCTCCATGTAGTGTAGGCAAGACTGGTTGATCAACAAACCCAACAATTCACTTGTTTCTGTTTCCACAGCACCAAGATTATAAGCATGCCACTTGATCTGCCTTTCTATATAGGTTCTGGGAATCAAATGAAGACTCACCTGTGTACACAGCAATCAGTTTATAAACTAAGTTATCTCCTTAGTCCTCATTCTTCATTTCTTTACTACTGTCCTAAACACTGTAGTCAACTTAGAAATTGCCTCATATTAGATGTTAGAAACCAAAAAATAATAAGAAAAGAATATTTGCTGACTATTCAAATATTTCACACTTTTGATTCCCTGCCTTGATATTGCATCATGTAGATGACAAAGCTCTATTTATGCTCTGACCTTATCTTCTTTACCTTTGAAGAAAGAAAGCCCATATTCTGAAGCTTTTCTTTGAGTACACATGTTTAGATGTAAGATGGCTACAGTGACTACCAGACTCCATCTAACTTCAAGATAATCTCCTGTGCATGGTAAAATGATCCCCTTGCAACAGAGTTCTCAAAAGTTTACAATTACCATGATAACAACTTCTGGTCATTTACCAGAAAAGCAACAAAAAAATCTTGACTCCTGGATTCCTGAAAAAAGCTATGTCCTTCACAGGAAAGACACGAATATTCCTAGCTCCATTGTTCCTTCTATCTCACTCATTTCTTTTGTCCTGATCATCTAAGCTTTTTAACCCCAAAAGTTGAGCAGTTGTTTTGTGCATTTATCACTCATTCCTCCTAGTTTGGGCAAGTAATGGATATCATTTTCAGTATTTACATACAATTGATTTTATTTGTTCTACAACTCTGGATATAAAAACATGCAGTTCAGTATGAAAGATTGGTAACACAGTTGGATCTAAAGAATTATTTATCAGTCAGTCTATCTTAGGGAGTGGCACCATCTCTTGGATGTGGGGACTAGTTGAGGAAGAATGTAATGGTGGGTATGCTATTGACGGAAATATAGATACCCCATCCTTTTCTCTCACATTTTTCATCCTGGCGCCATGAAATGATCAGCCTCCACCACTATACATCCTTGCTGCCTTGATGTCCTTCTTCAAGATTGTCTTGAAAGCAATAAAACAAAGGAGATAAAGAGCTGGGACATTAGAACTTATAAGCCAGGATTTATATTGTATCATTTTCAATAGTTTTTCTGAGGCATGTTGCAGCAATGTTAAGACTACAAAATCTTCAATCCACATTTTAAATTCCAGAATTTTAAAATCCACAAAATTGTTCAAAGCAAAGGTTAGACTTAGAAAAGACAGTCATACAGCAGTCAAGAGAAAGTAAATGAAAATGAAACTTAAAGAAAGAGAAACAATGAAAAACATTACAATACAATCAAGAAACCACTTGTTGAGCAGATACTGACATACTACAGCAGTTCTAGCATTGTATTCAAAGAGAACACAGTCTTCTTGGGTAGATCTGAGAGTTTTCAATATTTAGGACTGCTAAGTGACTGTCTTCTGTCAAGTCCTACATGGTAGTTAAGGCTATCTTCAGAACTAACAACTCTCCAGTTATGTTGGCCAACTGAGCTGTTTCACAGATGCTCATATATAAAGAAACATCCGTGTTCTTACTTTTTTGTTTCACACTTTGAAATGGTAGGAAATGTGACCACTAACAAACAGAATAATTTAAAATTTAACATTTTACAGTTTTGTTATATTGTAGAATTTGCATACTTATTAACATATTTAAGAGACATATCCTAAGGAAGATATTCTACATAGAAAAAGATTCTGAGGTTAATCCAGAAGTAAATTTCAAGTCTTTAAGGAAGACTCACTAATATTTTTTTTGAATGTTGGAAAAATCCAATGTTTTAAAATGGATTAACCTGCTCTGGATATCACTCTAAATGAAGACACTATCAAATGTCTGTATGTATTAGTAGATATCCATTTCCATTACAAAGGATCAGTATGTCTGGTCCTAAGTAGGGCAAACATGTCATCAGCATGTTTGTTACAAGAGAAGTGGCCTGCCTATGTTATAGCTGAGATCCTCAGTTCAAACTTGACAGGTCAAGTAGATTCTAAGTAGTTGACATTGCACATATAAATAAAGCTTTAGGATACAGAGAGGTCACATATTTTAGACATTGCAAACACTTTGACTGAACTATCTACCTTATTCAATCTACCAGCAAAGGTATATTGTAAAACATTTCTAGACATGGTAATTTTAAGCCAGGAGATTTTCAGAATTTGCAAGTCAAGATCTCCCCACCAACACATGAATCTTCAGAGATGCAAATCTGTTCTTGTAGCAGTACCTATATAGTTAAATGACATGGGTCCATAGCAATTTGTTGAGTAGCGGCATGTAATTTCAAAGACAGAAGTCACAAATGGCAGCTGACATAACCCAGGGAGGACTATTAGATGGATACATCCTGTTGTTCTTTGGAAGGGAACCCTATGAGCGTGTCAATTTCTCTGTCTGCCTCATGTCTTCAGGGAGTTGATCCCCACCTGTACAACTCCTTCTAGAATCATTTTTATTTCTGCCTAAGTGTGATTTTTGATAGACTGACAATGACACATTTCCATAATGGAGCAACATGGCCACACAGAAAGATGGGTTGATTATTTTTCCCACTTTATTAAAAAAATTAGGCAATTCATCTACATTTTCTTGCCTTTTATGGGAATGCTTTAATGAAGCTATTCATGGATTTGTTTTAATAGTTGTGATTTTGCTAGTATGAACTATGGTTCCAGAATGTTTATTGATTTGTGATGACTTCTTAAGTAAGCTTCCAATTCCTAAAGGACAAACATGACACCCAAGAGCAGGGAAAGCCCTAGAGGGAACCCTAAAGTTCTATTTGCAAATAAACCTGGTGAGATAACCATGGTCTATATTGTTTCTATTCAGACACAATCTTCAGAATTGCTCCCCTAAACAAATACACTACTTTTAACTCAAAACACCACCAAACTTCCTATTTTGTTAGCATGTATACATATGCAAGAGATATACAGACAGAGACACAGAGACAGAAAAATAGAGGGAGCCTTTAGTTTCTCATATATTTTTCTCAGTTTTAGATAGGTGTCACGTAAGAGCATATTCTGAATAGAATCCACTGCTCAGCTTCTTGCAAGCCGTGTCCCCTCAGCATGACATTCCAAGGGTATGCTGTAGGGATACACAGGATTTCTGTCCAGACTACTGACAGGGTTTAATTGCTAATTACAACGCTTTTCAATCTAACTCAGAAGAATGCGTAAGAAGTTTGTTCATGTGAACGCCAGATATGACAGGCTTCTTCTATAGTCCTGACAGGGCATTCAGGGGGATTCAGTACTTTGTGTTTGATGAATGCTGCACAAAACAATAAACCTATTTCCTCATCCTTTTTCTTCTTTCTTTCTTTCTTTCTTTCTTTCTTTCTTTCTTTCTTTCTTTCTTTCTTTCTTTCTTTCTTTCTTCTTCTTCTTCTTCTTCTTCTTCTTCTTCTTCTTCTTCTTCTTCTTCTTCTTCTTCTTCTTCTTCTTCTTCTTTCTTAAAACTTACACTCAAATCCTCTAGTCCATTATGAAAAGTCACCACTTTCCAAACAGAATCTCCTTTTAGGAATAGAAAATTCAGTCAATAAAATCCCGTGTTCTACAAAATAAACAAATCGAGTACTCAAATGCAAAAAGAAAAAAGAAAACAAATTACTTGTTTTCCAGGAATCTCTGACATACTTTTGAGTGAATTTCCAGAAGTCCTTTCTTGATAATAAAGCTTCTTGTATTAAAATTGTATTAAAATATTTAATTATTGACTTATTCAATAAATAAGTCAGAAAGTATGCACTGTTAAGATTTTGTAAAGGAGAATATTTAATGGTCTTCAAAATGCTTTCCAATTTTTTCTAGCATAAGGTGTGATGCCATTACAATGGGATAGAATGTGAGAACCATGTTAAATGGGAGTCCGCAACTGAAGATCCACTTGAGAAACGTAGTATTTGCTTTTCTCTGCACATTAGTTTACTCAGAAGTAAGTTCATGTGTGAGTGTGAGCTATTCTGTGTGCATATGCACAGTCTAGAGTTATCATGATACAGGATCTTTCTCAATTGTATTTCTATCTGGCTTTTTGAAACAGGATCTTTCACTGAACCTGAGGCTCACTTATTGACCATACTCACTATCCAGAATTCCTTTGGGATTTTCCTATCTCTACTTCCCAGCGATATTTACTGGCCTCAGCCACCATGTAGTCCTTTCTACATAGATGCTCAGAAATCAAGCTCAGGTCCTTTATACTTTGCCCACTGGGCCATTTCCCCAACCCCCATAAAACAGAATAGTATCATTTTCCTACTGATAATACCTAAACAGCTTGTCAGCCATTTTATATACACCATCTCATATAATATTCAAAATTATGACACAATTAGACATTATACAATTTGTCTGTATAGGCTAGCTGGTTTCTATGTCAACCTTGGAGTTAACTGAAGGTCTATTTTGCATGACTATCTACTCTAACAAGGCCATGTTTCCTAATCCCATCAAGGAGCTCCACTGTCACATATTCAATTAGGAGCTTGGGAGAGGGGATCCTATTCTTATTCAATCTAACACATTATCCAAATTGTGAAGAAAGGATTGTCAACTATACTTAATTTCACACACACAAAAAAAATCTGTTGTAAGGAGGGCTACTTGTTTGTTTTGCGGCTGCCCGACAGCTCAGTCCAGAAAAAATCACACAGAAACCATATTATTTAAATCACTGTTTGGCCATTAGCTCTAGCTTTTTAATGGCTAACACTTACATATTAATTTAACCCATCTCCATTAATTTTTGTATCACAGTGAGGTCATGTCCTACTGGGAAAAGTTCCAGTGTCTGTCTCCTGTGGGGCTATATGGCTTCTCTTTTTGACTCTGTTTGTCTTTCTTCCAGCATCCAGTTTAGTTTTCCCCACCTAGCTCTGTTCCCCTATAGCTTGCTATAGGCCCAAAGCAGTTTCTTTATTAACCAATGATATTCACAGCATACAGAGAGGAATCACATCACCTCCCCTTTTCTGTTTAAATAAAAAGGAAGGCTTTAACTTTAAAATAGTAAAATTACATATAACACAGGTATCAAGCAAGAATTACAGTTACAATATTTGTATCTGCTTTATCTTTTATCAAAGCTAAGGAAAACTGTAACTATAACTACATATTCTTCAACTCCATCAAAGACTCTAGTATGTTATGATATTACCTAAGTAAACAGGAAGTCCTTTGTAAACAACTTCCAAAATTCTAGAATTGACAGAGACATCTTACTACCTGGAAAGTCACCCAAAGTTCTTCTGTAACAGTGGGGCATCCATCTTCAACTTACAGTCCCATAGTATTCAGCAGACACCTAATGGCAATGTCCATCAGTTGCTCTCTTCTGTGTAATGCAGAACGTCTCATAGCCTCTTTCATGAAACAGGAACCCCGAAGGAACATCTCACCTTTAGGCAAGTTCAGCAGTCATTTCTCTGTGGGCCCTATATGTCCAGTTCATTAAGCAGTCCAGGCTATAACAGTTTCTTGCCCAAATGGCTAACAAACTCCATAAGGAGCGTCCTCGATGCCCATCATCTTCTTGAAGTATATTGGTGCTGCCAGGAGCAGATGTGTCTTAATGTCATGAAAAGTCCTAAGTTCTTAAAACATTTTAAATGCCATATTCGGTAGTCTTTGAAAAGTTTGAAGGATACCTATCCATCTGAAATATATCTCTATACATCTAGAAAATCTAACTAACATGACTACAAGCATGAATTATAGATGACTCTTTGTTAGCCCATATTTCTTAATTATATACTACATATTTAAATGAGCTATACAAACACCTTAATCAAGAGCAGATATATATCTATATCTATATCTATATCTATATCTATATCTATATCTATATCTATCTATCTATCTATCTATCTATATATATATATATATATATATATCTTAAATTTTTATCAATAAACCAATTGATCCATAACAATACAAATCTCTATAGCATACCCCCTTTAAATGTAAAGAAACATTTATGAACAATATTTGGGAATATGGATGTAATTCTTTCCACACTGCTTCCTGCTGTTTATTGGGTGAAGTTATTTTTCAGGGGATCTTGGTCCATCAAACCACATTAGCTTGGAACTAATACACAGGTTCTCATCTTCCATGGAAACAAAAGCAGAATCACTTTTCCAAACAATATATCCTTAGACTGAAATTATGAAGTCAAGATACCTATATGTCAGTTTAATTTAGCAGTCCAAACAATGAAATGTCTCTTTATACTTAGATCCTTCACACTGAAAAAAATTTAGAGAAGACACAATAATATACATAATTCATATTATCTGTATATATTTCATATTTACATGGCTTATTTATTTTTACTCTATTACTTTTTAATATTTATTTTATTATCTTTACTTTTGTAATCTATGACTGTCTGTACTTTGTCTCCTTAAAAATGTTGTTTTGTTTTTTTTAAACCATTTATTTCTTTTTATAACTCTCTTTACTTTTTCTTATCTCTCCCAAGCCTACCTGGATTTAGCCAACACTGTGACCTATTTAGAGGTCTTTTCCATCTGAATTTGTCTTTATTGAGTATTTATAATTATTTTCTGACCAGGACTGCTTCTTAAAATGTTTTTAAGTGATTCTTAAAAACCTAAGCTGTGACATTATAAACAGTACCATTCTGCATTTGAAGCTACATAGTAATCAATATATTACAAAATATAGATCATTACAAGTGTACAGGTAAGCAGTCTTTGTTCCTCTGCAGTGTCCATTTTGGCTTTTAAGTGCTAAAATCATAAATTAATTAATAGTTTATGCTAGAATTTTCTTCTATATAATTTTAGCTTTAAACATAACAACAGAAATCATATGATAAATCCAAAAACTCTGTAAATGATAGATATCCTTAAAATTAGGGAAATATTCAGTAGAAAAAAGTCTTCTGGATCTATATTCTTTATAATTTCTGATTTTAAAAGTATTTAAATTAAAATTCAACTAATTGGTAAAATTAAAATATAGCATATAATGGATATTATACTAAATGTATGATTTCCCTACTAACACTGAAATGGCTGGTTCTGTTGTCTTGGGTGTTCAATAAATATTTTTAAATGTTTATACATTCATCTAAAAGCCAAGAGTCCTATAATGTAAGCTTTTTTGTTTGAGTTTTTTAAAAACTATACTTTATCAAGAGAAAAACAAAAGAAAACTTATGAATGTGCATATGCAAACTGGCTGAAACCAACAAAGCACAGGAAATTGTACACACTGTAGATGCAGAAAGAATTTCAGATTTCTATCATAGCTCATTTTTCTGCCTGTAACACCACAGTGTATTGTCAAGGGCAAGGCTGCCTGGGGTACTTAGGAGAACAGATGGTATCTGGGTTAGGCCAAATAGAAGAAAAAAAGGGAAGGTGTGACCACCCAGCAAGAGCTGGTAAATTATGCAGTTTTCTCACCTTCAGATAAAAGGGAGAAAAGGAGGGGAAAGAAGGAACAAGAAAGAAAGAAAGAAAGGAGGGAGGGAGGGAGGGAAAGGAAGGAAGGAAGGAAGGAAGGAAGGAAGGAAGGAAGGAAGGAAGGAAGGAAGGAAGGAAGGAAGAATGTTAAAAAAAGAAAGAGAGGGAGGGAGGGAAAAAGGAAGAAAAGAAAGAGAAAGAAAGAAAGAAAGAAAGAAAGAAAGAAAGAAAGAAAGAAAAGAAAAGAAAAAAAAAAAGAAAAGAAATTCACCACTGGGAAAATGATGCATGGCCAGAGTCAGTAGCTATGTGGAGGTGGTTCAGTCTTAGCAGGGTAAATGAAGTGTCTGAGACAGGAAGGCAGTTTTGAGTTTCTCCCAAGAAGTGGGAAGATGGTAATAAGACCTTATAGCAGCTACCTGGGGACCAGCAGTGTCCCTGAAAGAAAAACAAAACCCAGTTCAGTTCATAGCCACAGTTTTGCTTTGGAGAAGACAGTGCTATTTGCAAGGATAGGGGAGACATGGGGCATCAGCTTTAGGAATTGGCAGCAGTGGCAAGCAGCTGTTCTTGCTTTTCACTGTGGAATGATCAAGAAAAAATAAATAGACTTCAGAGAAAGAGGAGAATTAAAGATGAGAATCTTTATTTAGATCTGAGACCTGCACAGCACTGGGAAACCGTAACAGACGAGATTATAAAATCATCTCAAGGATTCTCTGAGAATGTCTCAAATTATTGTATCAATATCATCAAGTCTCTAGTCATTGTATTTATGAGCTGAGCGAAGATATTACGAAATAATGATATATAAAAAGAAAATATCTCAGAAAATCGTTTTAACTCCTTGTGCCAAACTACAAAATGATTGGGCCATCATGTCCACTGTGCTGCGTCAGTCCTGGTTAGTCCAGCAGCACCCTGCCTCAGTTCACTCTCCCCAAGAGCTTCATCTGTTCTGCAGCAGCATTGAAACATCTCCAGGGAAGCTAAACTGATGTCCTCCATATGGTAACACCCAAGAAGAAGCAAAGCAAAGTGAAGGTGATGGGATCTGAACTCATAATCCTTCAGCCACCTTTGTAAGACTCCACTCATCCCTACTATGTAGTTGAGGACTGGCAGGGGGAAGGGAATGAAGAGGGGCACTGCTCTGAATGTGAGGAAAAACTCAGAGACAGCAAGCTTTCTCAGAACTGAAAACAAAAATCACAGTGATGGGAAGGAGTGTGGATGCAAAGAGAGGTACATCCGGGAACCTCATGATGAAAGCTCCACCATTTGTAAGGACCTTAGAAATAACTACAGATTGACTGGGTTCTTTCTCATGGGGACAGTGAGGAGGAGTCTCGCAAGGATTTTTCAGCAAGGAAGTTGGAGATTAGACTTGAGGTCAGGAATGTGCTTTCTGATAGCAGTTTAGCACGGACTAGAGAGAGAATAGTGTTGGGGTCTAAAGCTTTATTTGGGCTCTGCAACAGAGGCCAGCTAGGAAATGATGCTTCATTGTAGACATAAGAGAAGCAGGGTTAGGATGCAGGAGTGCAATGAAGGGAAGAGAATAGAGAAAGGTGACCCCCCACACACACCTTTCTAGTTACAGAATATCTTGGAATTAGTACAGGTTTCTGAAAAAGAAAAGAATTCTATTTTTAGATTGCATCTTCTGCTTTGAATCTAAAAATTGTGGCTTCAATAATCTGCCACCAATGTTCCTGCAATCTGTTAATTATTAGAAGATTCTGCATAGAGATTGGCTATTTGTATTAAAATTGAAGTGTGCAAAATACAAAATGCCCTAAATTTTCACAATGAGTAAAATCTAATTCACATCAATTAACATCTCAATTTCTTCCCTTCATAAAATTAATCTCCGTGTTTCAGAAAATATTCTTGAAATATGCAAACCATTGTTATCCTATTGCCTTATAAAACATTGAAGGTTTTACAACTATTTTGTTTTCTAAATTGTGTGTATATATATATACATATTTACAAATATATGGTAGTATACATACATTGATGTCTACTATACATACATAGATATAGGTAGCAGTCTCTGTTTTTTTAAATTGGAAGCAATATTTTTGTACCAGTTTCAAACTTTCTATTTACTGTTTAGAATTTTTTTAGCAAGATACTAAATCTATTGTGCATTATTTTACTCCAACTGCAGAAGTGCAAAAGTGTGCCCCGCTTACTTCAGAAATGAAATCATCACTCAGGGCTGTACTTGTGCACTCCTCATGCCAAGATGAGACAGATGTGGCTCTATTCACTCAGGGACAGGTGCTATGGAGAAAGAGATAAAACATTTGGAGAAAGTGTAAGCAACTGCACTGCTGTTGCTAAATAAATAAACTCCCTGCCAAAAAAGAAAAAAGAAAAAAAAAACTTTGCTTGTTTCTACTCATTCCTTCTTAATGTTTATTTTGAGATCTAGTAGAGCTAAGCTCTTTTCTGTTTTACTTATCTGTATTTATCGGGTGTACAGAGTGTTCATGATTTTGATAGGTTATGTAGGATGAATAGTATAGATAGCCCTATGTGCCATTTTATACCCAAATTCATTCATTTAAAGCAACTCAGCTTTCTTCGATACACAACCCAAATAAGATCAACTTCCATACACAACCTTTAATAAGATCACCTTCATAATCCTTATGCTGGTATAAATCGTATTAATAGGGAAGTCAGGAGGGTCCTAGCAGTTTTATAGGAGAGAAAACAACTGTATGTTTTTCTAAGAAGCATTTTGGTGAGTAAAGACTGAGAACAGTTCCGGACCAGAAATCTGCAGCTGCTGGGTTAGGGCAAAGAAACAGAAAATGATTTTGATTTTACACTTTCTTATAAATCTGACTCCAAAAGAAGGATCGGGTGGGCATCAGCAGCTGGAAAAGGATAGCCAAGTAGGAGAGATGAGACTGATTTTAAATGTATTTAATCACACGGCATAGAAGAAGAAGAGAGGAATCTGCAGCTGGGCCGAGGAAGGAAGGTGGGGAGCTACGTGGGAATCTTGTCCCAGGAGGATCAGGAAATATATGGCTACATGGAATACATACATTGTGATGGGACTGTAAATGAAAAGCTCTGCATGCCTGTGTAGACAGGAATAATGAGAGTCACAATAAATCGGGTTAGGAATAAAATCAGATTTATCCTCAGATCAAAAAGTCAGAAAATTGTTGGACAGAGTCCTGTAATGTGAAGAATCATTCTGCTTAGCTGATACTTAGGTCTAGTATATAAACTGTTTCATAATCATTGTTCAATAATTAGTCAACCAAAAATATACCAGACAGTGACATGCCAATGTGCTACAGAGCTGGTGATTCTTAAGTTAGTATACAAGCTCTTGGGATCCTAGAGCAATATGCCAGAAAGAAAAATTGGGGTGGGTTTGATAACATTTGTAGAATTTGAAAATCATCAGTAAATAATCACTAAGCTGTGTTTTATGTACTGAAGTTTGAAGCACATATGGAGCCTGTAATGCTTTGAGCACATAGTTTTATATTTTGTTTTATTTTCTTGTTATTTGTCTTGCAGAATGTAGTGTAAAGGAAAATATAATTGAACTTTCTTTTTGCATATTGCGAGTAAATGCTGAGTTGAGTATTTGAAACTTGCACAGACAATTTCCTTCCAGGGAAAAGTGGTTACTACATAATTTCACTGCTTTGTGTATTTCAATTGGGAAAGCTAATTGCTTTTGTTTCTTCATTTAAACCTGATATCATAGATTCTAGGTATCTGAGAGCCTTATTACCAATACCTGATTGATTTCTTACACTACACTTTATAGAATAGAAGAATAGAAGGCTGGTCAGCCAGCATCTCAGTGTAGTAATTTATAACTAAAATTTAAATTCACACTGCAAAAGCCAGGCAGTTGTTTGCTTTTTACCTAAAAATGCAAACAAAAATAATTTTCACAGTACCAGGTTTCGTTTGCTTGGGTTATTTGCCGTCTTGAGATATTGTTTGTGAGAGATGATTTTTTATATAAGGTCTAGTTCTTGTATCCACGATGTTAAGATTTCAGATATAATAGATACTTTGTCAATAACTAGCAATGTCTTCTTTTAGTCAACTAAACTATTTCAGTTTGGAACTATGAAAACAAAAAAAGACCAAGCGTTCTGCACATTATGAAGTAGTAGCGGATTATAGGGTAGGAGGGATGCTGTGCAAGAATTGGTATTTAGTTGTTGTTGTCTGTTTATTTTTTGTTTAGTCAATTTCCCTCACCAAGGGGTGCCTTTATCTATGCTTTTCAAAGCTTGACCAATGAAGTCAGCTTAATACCAACATTATCCTTAGCGGCAGAATAGTCAAAGCCTGAACTGGTTAAATACAAACAAGAGACTTCAGTTTTTCTGAATACAAGAAAGCACACAAACAACAGTTATCAAGGGCATAAAATTTATCTTTATGCCAATGGAGAAGCACTGAGTAGCAATGGGTGCTCATTGTTCAACGTCATTCCGTGTACTCCTCGTGGCTCTCTAATTGGAAATATACTCTTATTTTATTTTTTCCTTACAATTTCTGTCAATAACCGTCTTGAAAGTAGGTTGTATTTTTCCCTTTCAGGGAAGCTGGAAGAAGCAAGTGTATAAAAAAATTCTGTTACTTCCTTACATTTATATTTTGTACAACCCAGCATTGATTTGCTCCTTATTTAAGCAACATTTTCTTGATAAATTAAAAAAGCAGCAATAGCCATTACTGCAGGCTATATACAGCCTCTAATATCACTTAAGCATATTACAGAATATAATATCTGGTACTTAACGACTAACTTGCATATGAAAGCTCACATAATGTCTCATAAAACCCTTAAAATGGCTTCAGTTTAAGAGTCTCTTTAAAAAAAAAAACACCTTCAGGGAATATTGTAAATGAAGTAGCACTCTAGCCCTGGAAAAAAAAATTCACACACTTGCAGAAATTTTTAATATAAATTGAACACATTAAAAATTAATTTTGCATGACCATTTCGCATTGCGGTGCCAACGCGTAGTTAAGATAAGGCCTTAACTCTTCTTTGTTTAAAGTAACGTGGAAGCTCTTGGCTTTCCCTTTCTGCTTTCATCTGTACGTAATTATTATTTTCATTAATCAGAAAGCAGAACCCCTTTATTCCTATTCTGACAGTCTCAGCTGGAGTTGAAAGAAACCCTACCTGAGTCACCAGGGTAACTTAACCATAAACTTCTAGGCAACTCATTAAAGAAAGGTGTGAGCCGACAATTAACTAAGGAAGCATCTATCCTCCTTCAGCCCTTTAAAGCAAGGAGCCCAGAGCAAAGCTTACTCTTTAGAAAAGCAACTTTCTGCTGGGGAGACCTGCCTGGCTTGACCATCGCTTTCTCTTCCCAGACTGGAAACTGCTCACTTGCTTCCAATTGTATCCGTCGCAGTCCCTCTTTTCGTATGCGAGCTTCTGGCATGAGCAGTAACAAAGAAACACAATGTATATTTTTTGTTGACGTACTATTCCTTGATGAACATAACAGGGGGCAAAAATAACAACCAAAGACATCCCGTTGTATATGCGCAGATCTTTTTATTAGTCTCGTGGCCACAATTTGATAACGACAAAATTCCCCAAGTAAGCATCAGTTGCAATAAGACATTGACGAATGTCTTTCTCTGCAGAGGACTGGCGCTGCATGGATGTGGCATGCCATAGTTTTCTGTGGTTCTGACATGAGCAGGCAGTATGTGCTGCCAGCGGGAGCTTACAGGAAGTCACTGGGGTGATCCACAGACTACATCTTAAGTGATCAATTTTAAAAAGGTGGGGAAGGGTTGGCATTAAGAAAGGGCCCTAGACCTTAGATCAAAGGTGCTATATAAATCTGGCAAAATGAAGCAATACAAAAACTAAGAAAACGTTTTCGCTGTCCAAATGAGAGATTTTGCTATGCAAATCTGAAAACCTGAAAAGAGAGAGCAAATCATGGGCTTATGTCAGAATTACTGTTGATCGTTCTGGGAAGGTGACAGAGAGGTTTTTGGAGAAGATTATTTTTATGGCTTTCTTAGACTTCCAAAAACCCTTTTGAAATACTATAATGCCATCACAGTTCCCTCAATTCATATACTCCATACAAATACAACATAAGGTATACAATTATATAGACTCCAAAGCCTTTGAAAATGCATGCATAGCTGTGCTGTCTTCCAGAGAGATACTAGATTCTGGAGGTATTTTATCTTGAAAACCATCATTTCTACTATAAAAACACAGTGAAGGCAGTATGTCTGGAAGAGTTGAAAAGAATGATCTGACTGCTTACATAACCACAAACACCTTCTACCAAAATCATAATGTTACCCGCAGGTATTGGTGCCATGTACCTGTTTTGAAAAGTCAAAACCGGTTTTTCTGTTGAAATGCTTCTGGTCAAACAGAATTTTTAGCCATTAGTTTATAGCATAAGCAATCCCCTCCACCACAACTTTATTTGATAAGATGTGTGAGTCTAACTTGGTCTTGTGTTTGTTTGTTTCTTCTCTTTATAAAGGAAAAGTTGTGATGAGTAAATACTGGCAAGTGCTAGATATTTCATGATCGTGAGAGGATGCAGAATAGCACAGGTTACACCAAATGCAAACGCAAGCAACAGAAAGTGTCTACAAAGAAGCATACTCCTATGGAGTCTCTGTAATTCAGAGTTGCAGGCTTGTAAAATGTCTTTGTCTCTGTGTCTATCTCTGTCTGTCTATCTGTCTCTGTGTTTTTTTGTTTCTGTTGTCTGTCCTCTGTCTTTGTATGTCTCTCAGTATCTATCCCTTTTTCTCAAACACACATATGCAAAAATCAATGGGAATCTACTTAAGCCCAAATTTAAAACAATTATATAAAATTATTTCTCGATAACTGTTTATTTCAATGATGAGCTGGTTTAAGCTATGCAGCTAATAAAGGCAATAGAAATATAATAACATATGATTAAAAGTAGAAAATTTTTTAATTAAATTATTACTTAGTTTATAGTTTAAAATCATGAGGAAATCAAAGAAGATAAATATATCAAACCTGATTGGATCACACACAAAGAAAATGTTTTCATAATGATCAATAAATGCAAAAGACTTTCAGCTGAACTTGATCAGAAGCCTTAATGAGTAATTCAAAATGGCAATGAAATCACTCTGGCAAAGCAAACCTGACTTTCAAAACACTCTTCCCTCCTAGCGCATGAGAATCATGAGAATATAGGAAAATTCAGATGAGATGAGCATGATATTTTGGTACTAAAGTAAGCAGATATATATTTTGAGTAATAAAAATAACATGAAATTAAATTAGTATATATGTTTGTAATAGCTAATCTTGTTGTCAGTTTGACTATATCTAGAATGAACTACAATTCAGAAACGGAGGCCAGCTCCTGTAATCCAGATCTTGAGGCTTTAATCTGGACTACATCCTCTGCTGGAAGCCTGTATAAGGACATGGAAGGAGGAAGTTCTGTTCCTCTTTGCCTGCTTACCCTCACCTTGCCAGCACATCCGTTTCTTCACTGTCATTGGAGCCTACTTCTTCAGGATTCCAGCATATACAGAAGACTAGCTGAGACACCCAGCCTTGTAGGACTGAGAAACTACTAGATTCTTGGACTTTCCATTTACAGCTAGCCATTGTTTGAATAGTTAGACTGTATGTAGTGTGTAAGTCATTCCAATAATATGGATATATAAATGAATGGATATATATATATAGAGAGAGAGAGAGAGAGACAGAGACAGAGACAGAGACAGAGATTCATTCCATAAGTTCTGTGACTTTAGGGAACCCTGACTAACACCATGCTTACTCTCTAAAGTATAAATGGTATAATTAAAAGTGATTGATATTTATAAACTTTATAATATGTCTTAGTTGATCTAATGTGGGTGGGGAGGGTGTCTAAATCTTCCCTAATGGAACATATTAATGTCTCTCTTTTCAAAATGTTGGTTTAACTGTTATGACACAAGGTTTACAGAAGCTGTGAAAGAAGAAATTCAATTTATCTCCTCTTTCTCTATTCTTCTGTGAGTCACAAGTGAGGGGAAGGTGTCACAAATTATAATCCCCAAGAATTTTATGTAGAAATATTAAAATTCTATCCCTCAACATATTACCTACAATGAGAACAGTATTGCCAATGCAATTTGTTAAGATTGGGTGAACGCATAATGCAGCATGAATAGTGTTCTAGAGGACAGCAAGGATTAGAGAACTGGCTCAATGGATAAGAGCAATAGTTATTTTTGTAGAGGAATTGAATTTGACTTCCACTAACTACAATGAAAGGTTCACAACCACCCATAATACCAAATTCAGAGGATCTGACACCTTCTGGCCACTGTTGGCACTCAACAGGCAAATGCATACACATGCACATAGAAACATGCTCATACATGCATGCTTATAATAAAATAATTTCATAACTATATGTGCGTGCATATAATAAAATGAATCTTGAAAATGAATAAAAGTTAAAGAGAGTATAAGGACACAGGCATTATTTGCAGAAGGGAAGAATGCCATGGCACATAAACATAAAGCAAAAATAGGGTGGATGTGTCTACCAGTCAAGAATAAAAGTATTCACAGGAAACAACCAGGAGATATGCAAGTGGCAAAGAAAGAATATGCAGCACTGCTTTTGGAGGAACCCTCCTTGTCTACACCTTCATCTTGCACTGCTTGGTCTCATACTACAGGATAATAATACACTTCTATTGATAGAGCTTACCCAGTCTATGATATCTTCTTATAACAGATCTAGGAAATGAATATGGAAGTCCAGACAGTACACATTCCTGAGTTTATTTTCTAGAGAGTTTTTTTGTTTTATTTTTAGCGAGTTCTAAAAACAAAAACAATGAAATAAAAAAAATACACAAATAAATAAATAAAACTAAATCTTCTAGTTCCATAAGCTCTATCTAGGACCCCCAGACCCCATGTTTCTGAGCAGTGTGTTAGCAGTATGATAAACAGTCAACAGAAGAATTTCTTTTAGGGTAAGTATTGAAGCAACATCGCTTTTGAAGTAACTCTATAAAAGAACAATAAAAAAGAATATCGGAACTTCAGCTTGATTGACTTATTTTTGCAGTATTATTGTTGACAGATAGGGCAAAAATGATTATCAACATTGAGAGAAGGAAATGGAGTCCCAATTCACTATCCATCAAGGACAGAATCCACGTGAGCACTTACCAAATGTTTGCTAAAGATTAAATAGATAAATAAAATTCAGCAAAGCTTTGAGAAATGAGTAAAAATTTAGGTACTATTTGTCAAGATTGTGTAATAACTTCTATAAAGTAGGTCATATTGTCTCCATATGATGGTTTTAATACAATTCTGTAAAAAAAAAATATAAGTAGATTAAAGGAAACTCCCTAATCTTAAGAAGTAGATGGCAAAACACTGTGTAAAATATGTAAATGTTCATAGAATTCCATGGTCTGTCTGTTCATTGCTAATTATGTTTAGGGTTCTAAGAAAGTATAATACAATGATTGAGCATATAGAATGCTTACTGAATTTGAATCTTGGAAAGAATCTGAATATTAGAATATGTGACCTAGTCATTTTTATATTCTCTGAAAGGAAGAGTGTGGTTTACCCCACAGAGGGTTTTATGATTTGATTTCTTTTCTGGTGATTTTTTTGATCCTTTGGTTGCTCAACAAATTATATGTACTGCACCCACACAAACATATTTACCTGCCTATATAGCCATAGACAAAATGCTAGAGCAGTCTGGCCCCTACTGGGAACAAGTGGGTGTTTTAGGAATGAATCTAAAGTGCTTTTTTCCATCCCAGTGGACTTCCTAAGGAAGCAGAAACTTGAACACTCTTGACTATCTTCCTCCAGCTAGACATTGCCAAGAAATATATGTAGTTATTAGTAGAGCGATCCTCCTGTTTATCTCCTTGCATTCTTCCTTTAGGCTCATTATAGACAAAGGAAAAGAAAATAAATCAACATTCCTACTTAATTATTTAATGGTATATAAAGATTTCCTTGAAGAGAACTCTTATAAGTGAGTTGAGGTGAGATAGAATTCCCCTCGTGAATCACTGTGTCCATTCATTTAAATCGCGTCATATCCCAAATTACAAAGACATGTGGGCAATTTAATCCTAGAGATAAACTAAGAGCCAGCTTTACTACCTCCAAATCACATAAAACATTCATATATCATAAATAAATGACACAGTGTAAATATCATTGCTTAGTAACTAATAGAAAACCCTAGTCTTCATCTATAGCATATGTAAAAAAGATTTTTGGAATTCAATGCAAAATACACACTGGAGTATTTCCGTGTTTTAAAATGTGAAAAGTATATAAACCTCAGGGAGAAACAACAAAATGTATGAAGGTTAAAAAAAAAGGTTAAAAGAATGTCCTTCTAAATCAAATTTATATGAATTAATATAGTACCAATAAAAACAGACTCTCATTTTCTATTAGTCAGAAAGATGGGATGAAAGGAAATCTATGAAAAAAGACAAAATAAAAGAACACAATAAAATGCATAAATATGTATAGTTAAGGACATAGTTAATTTTAGGGGCCAAAGTTACTGGATCACTGGGTGTCCAGGTAGGTAATAAGACTGTTCTATAAGTGTGTCTTTGAGGACAGTTCTGAATGAGATTAGCATTTAATCATTATAATAGACAAAGAAACTTGTCCTTGCTAATATAGCAGAATCTACGCAATCCATTTGCAGTCCAGAAAAAAAAAAAACACCAAAAAAAACCATATCTTGATTTTCTGACTTTCAGTTTCTTTTTATTTTATTTTATTTTATTTTATTCTTTTTTAATTAAAATTTCCGCCTCCTCCCCGTTTCCCATTTCCCTCCCCCTCCTCCCACATATTGCCCCTTCCCCCTCTCCCCTCCCCCATCCCCACTCCTTTTCTTCTCCCCCCACTCCATTCACCCTCCCTCTCGATACTGAAGAGCAGTCCAAATTCCCTGCCCTGAGGGAAGACCAAGGTCCTCCCACTTCTATCTAGGTCCAGGAAAGTGAGCATCCAAACAGGCTAAGCTCCCACAAAGCCAGTTCATGTATTAGGATCGAAACCTAGTGCCATTGTCCTTGGCTTCTCATCAACCTTCATTGTCCGCCATGTTCAGAGAGTCCTGTATAAAATATAAGTTGGGCTTTTTTTTTTCCCCAACATGCATTGGGGAAAAAAAAGCCCAACTTATATTTTATAAAACATTAAGAGGTGTCTTAACTCATCTTAAATATGTTATTCACTTTAAAAATCATGAAACAAACATTACAACCTAAATATGGGAGCTTTACCTCTTTTTATTACTGACATCCATATGTGTTTCTTCATCAAGTTCCTCGGAATTAAGAGATGATATATGAAGTTAAAGAAACAATGGATCACATTTTCTGTCATAACATTTGAACCACAGATTTAATTAAACATAGATTACAACAAACATAAAAGGGGTATTTAACATCTTTGAATCATTTGAAAGTTTCACTTTGCCTAAACGAAAGATGGAAACACCAAATTCAAGCAATGGCTTAGCATACTCTCGAATGTGAGACTCGCCAGAACAAAGTCTCCTCCAGGATAGGTCTTGAAGTCTAAAACAAAATTGAAGTTGGTAAATGACTGCAAGCAAACATTGTCTTCCAGATGTACAGGGCAGCAGCACACAGTGATTTTGACAGCATGCTCAAAACCTGTGCAAGCCTAAACCACCCCAAAGGCAAGAATGAAGAGGGAAATTGGGCATACAATGATCGAGTGATTGGCAATTGTTTCCTGCTGAGAAAAGAAAAGTCAGTCTTCTCTGAGACTTTAGCCATGCTTCAGAGAAGAACAATATATCCAAGAGAATTTTGGGCAGCAAATATTGGTCTTGAAGGGTTAAAAAATAAAAGATGCAAAGTGGGGTGGATAGGAAAAGTGGGGTGATCTGGGAAGTGTTGGCACTGAATATGATCAAGACAAGTTGAACAAAACTTTTCAAGAACAAACAATCAACAAACAAAACTAAATGCAGAGTTAAGACAGGAATGTGTTCTGTGAGTCAGCTTTGATCCCTTCCGATGCATATCTTCCTCTTAAGGCTTTGAAACCTACCATCTGAACACTGAGGATTACTTGGACTTATCAGTCACCTCGTAACTCTTTTTATTTTTCTTTGAAAATGAATTTGCCACACATTTTAAAAATACATCTGAAGATTTGCGGAATTTTATGCAAAACATGTTTTTTTAATCACAGTGAAAATCAGGAATGGCCCCACCACAACTTCATACTAGATATAATTCACAGGGTACAAGGAATTGGTAAACTATACCACTTCTTACTAAAGGGGCAATTTGACCCGTTTTAACATGGAATGCTTCATTTCTTCCTAAAGAAAGCTTTAAGTACTCACTGAAGGGTAGACTCATGCAAAGCAGAATCCTGACAAATACTATCTTCCCCTTTCTTCCTAAAACAGTCACTGTTTTGTGGTAGCATAAGGATATGTAAAATAATACACATAAACTGTTCACAAACTGCCATAAAGTGTGATTTAGAGGGTGGTATTGGTTTATACCTTCTTTTGATTAAATGTCAAAATTAGCGATACTTAATTAATTGCATATTATACTTAATTAAAGAACTCTTATTTGAAAAGGAGGGATAATAGGGCAGCAGTAAGGTTTGGGTAGTTTTAAAAAAGTATAAGATGACTCCATTGTTCACTCAGAGATGAGAATATCCACACTGAACCAACAGGTCCTGAATATGCCTTATAACCACAAATACCTGGAAGCTCATTGGTTGTATCGAGACCTTCAATTAGATGCTAACAAAAACTGCTTACCAAGACTTAAAATTACCTCATCAAATCAGAATTGGAGGACAGTTTAATAAGCCCTCCATGTAATTCTGATCTTTTGTTCTTAGAAATATGAGTAAAGAAAATTCCAGATGGAAGATTCTATAAGAGTTTAATAGAAACAGAAATACAATGTAGTGAGATTTTTTTACTCTTTATTTTGGGGGAGGGGATGGGGCAAAAAGATACTATGCAGCATCATAGTGAATTATGTGGGATTCCCCTCTGTATGGTGTGAATACTACTGGTTAATAAAGAAACTACTTTGACCTATAGCAAAGCAGAATTTAGCTAGGTAGGGAAAACTAAAATAAATGCAGGGAGAAAGAAGGCATAGTCAGTGAAGCCATGTACCCCCACAAGAGACAGACGCTGGAAGTTTACCCGGTAAGCTGCAGCATCTTGGTGGTACACAGATTAATGGAGATGGGTTAATTTAAGATATGACTTACCCAGAAATAAGCTTAAGCTATTAGCCAAACAATATTGCAAATAATATGGTTTCTGTGTGATTATTTTGGGGCTGAGCATCTAGAGATAAACAAGTGGCCTCATACAACAAATTGACACTCCAACATGTGCTAGCTAAAAAACACATAAAACCTGAGAATCTGTTGTCTGAGGTTTTCTGTCCTGCCCAGTCCTGCAGTTGTTAAGTCTCAAAGAATTCACATAGGTCTACATTAGTTATAAATCAACTGGCCCATTAGCTCAGGCTTCATATTTACTAATTCTTATAACTTACATTAGCCCATAATTCTTGTCTATGTTAGCCATGTGGCTCAGTACCTCTGAAGCTGGGTCATGACTGCAGACTGTAGAATCCTTTTCCCAGGGTTCTTATGTTCTCACTGCCCTGCCTCTACTTCCTGCATGGTCACCCTACCTGTATTTCCTGCCTGGTTACTGACCAATCAGCATTTTGTTAAACAAGTACAAGAAACAAATGTTTACAGGGTAAAACCATTGTTCCACGGCATAACAGGACTTGAAAAAATAATTTTAGACAATAAAAAAACAAAGTTTAGCTGCATTTTCCCCCCAAAAGAACAGGTGGTTTTAAAATGGTGACTTCCTGATCTGTGCTGCCAGCATGAACTGTAGCTCTTTTGGGGGTTGATGCCCACCACCACTTTGGGTCCAGATGCTTATGTGCCCACCCATGGTCAGGAGGGAAGTAGCTGAGACCATGCCCAGGGATCAGCATTCCTTGCCTGGACAGGTGGTGGGATAGAGTCAGCGAAGTGTGCACAGGCACAAAAACATGGTAGATTCCTGCTGCCATACACAGAGATATTTCCATGCTGCACAGTGTGCTGCTTGGCAGATTTAATTTTTACTCATATCAAAAGGGTTTATATTCTGCAAGGTGCTACCCAGAGTTGAGGTGGTGAGGATGGCTCTCAACCATCTGTCCTAGGGCCGACAGTAAACTCCCTCCACCCTATTTCAAGGCCCAGAGAGGCAGAGCCAGCACCCAGGACTGCTGAGACCAAAGCTGCTTAGCATTTTAATAGTTCTCCCAAACAACAAAAAAAAAAGATTACAGATACATAATAGGACAGATTCAGAAATAAAAGAACTGTAAAAGAGTCACAGTATGTTTAAAAAGTATAAAAAAAAAAGGATAAAGAGACAGTAAACATAATATAAAAGAGAACAGTCAGATTAAACAAGTAAAAAAATAAATATTAAACTTGTAAAAAAATTAATAAAATAAAAAAATAAGCCACATAAAGATAAAATATACACAAAGAATCTGGATTATGTATATTATTGTGTTTTTTTTTAATTTTTTTGACTGTAAAGGAGCTAAGTAACAAACATGTATAGTTTAAAGATATCTTGTCTTTAAAATTTGGGTCTAAGAATACTTTCTTTAAAAAAATCTGTTCTTCTCTTGTTTCCACAGAGGATCGTTATAATTATAGCTTTCCTTAGTTATGATAAAAGATAAAAGTACATATAAATATTGTAACTGTAATTCTTGTTTGATATGTGCTTTGTCATATGTAATTTTTTATGTTAAAGTTAAAACCTTCCTTTTTATTTAAACAGAAAAGGGAGGTGATGTAGGATTCCTCTCTGTATGCTGTAAATAACATTGGTTAATAAAGAAACTGTTTTGACCTATCACAAGGCAGAACTTAGTTAGGCAGGGAAAACAAAACTGAATGCGGGGAAAAAGAAGATAGAGTCAGAGAGAAGCCATGTAGCCCCACCAGAGACAGGCGCTGAAACTTTACCTGGTAAGCCACAGCCTCATTGTGATACACAGATTAGTGGATATGGGTCAATTTAAGATATGAATTATGCTTAAGCTATTGGCAAAACAGTATTGCAAATAATAGGGTTTCTCTGTGATTATTTCATGGCTGAGCAGCCAGAAACAAACAAGCAGTCACATAAAACCGTGCGGAAGGAAGAACTTCAAGCCAGTGCTTCTAAGGGACTGTCTGCTCTAACAAAAGCTCTATGCATTCAGTCTGCATAGACAAATCAGATTCTGCATGTTGAATCTGACTCTTTTTGTAAATTGAATTTTATTACTGAAGTTAAGATTAAATTATAATTTTTTACTTATTCCTTAGCTCAAACTTCATTTACAAAAAATACTGGAACTAATCCTGCATACACTTTAATAGTGTATGTTTGGGAAGACAAATAGAGGGGGTAGCTTCCAAAGAGAACTTTCTGGCAATCAATCTTAATCAGATGACAAAATAAGTCTAATTTTCACCTGTTGCTAATGCATAGTCTAAGTTGTATTAAGGTTATAATGCATTATACTAAGACTTTATCTTTCTGTTTCAATGTTTTGTTTCATTTTAAAGGAACACACACACATACACAGTCTCAGAATATTCTGCTAATATCCACTTCTCACCTAATGAAACACCGTCGTTCACATTCTTGTGTCATTCTTGGCATTGGACTTGACTGTTTCTGATGAGTCATTCAGACTTGATCAATTAGATCCTTGCCTCCTTCTACATATACTGCTTAGATTCGGGAATGAGGTATATTCCGAATTTAGAGAAATAGACAGTATATAAAGTTTCCAGAAGTTTTTGCTTGGATACTCAAAGAAGGGATCATTTTTTTCAGCTGTGATTTCTGAGAAGATGAGATAGGGATTGCGAGCAGCCATTGGGCCATTCTAGTTTTAAGAATCTACTGACAATAGAAACAATACAGAAGGAAGCAGCACTAAGAGATAGAAAATCTGCTGATAATGTGGAACATTTCAAAAGAAAGCCCTTGTGAGCTTCAGTGTTTTTCAAATATACCACACAGACACACCCACACCCACACCATACACCACATACAGTATTAGAAAACACAGACACACAACATATACAGTATTAGAAAACACAGATGAACAGACAGACAGATGCGCATACACATACACACTTAAATTTTTCCACACAGTGTGTTTGATATGTTTTAAAGTTTTGAAGAGCCATGAGATATACATAAGCAGTGATCTAAATAACTCCCAAGAGCAGAAAGGAGTCTAAGATTTACTGATGCATGCTCTTACTTCCATAGCATTTATCCTTCCAGGACAATTAAGACAATCACAGAAATGTTCCCTTAGATGAAGTGCTGGGATCATTCAGTGGCTTTTGCCAAGAAAATGGAGTTGACTGAGATGAAAAGCTGTAAATAAAGAAGCAAAGGTGAGTGAATATCATTTTTTCCCAAGGATCCTTGGTAGTGATGGACAGGCTTACGTAGTGGTACCTAAGTGTGTTTAGACAAGGAAATAGAATCAGTATTTGACTCATAACTGTGTGTGTACGAATGCTGTTGCTTTTTTTAAACTTTTGCTGCTGAGAATATCTGTTGCCATTTTCAACCAGCATTAGTTATTAGGGGGTGGAAGTAGTGTCCAAGCAGATGGTTGTCGGTAAACTGATGACTACAGTTATGGATGTGTGTCCAAATACAATCCTCAGAACTTGGTATGCTACAGAGTTTTCTAAATGTGAGTGCCAAGATAAATTTGGCCTAGAAAATAATTTTGAGGATTTTACCCTCTTACTTAAAATTTTTTCCAGTATTTTGAGAGAAAGCTATTTGTACAAAGCTGAAGCTATGCATATATACAATTACAATATTCATTGATAGGACTTTAAAGTTTCTTAAACTCACTGAGGAAAAGGTATCTTAATACAAAGCTAATGTCTGTTTCATCCATTCCACTTGTATTTTCATACAAAAAGTCTGAAATCAATGTAAATTTCTTGCTGTCATCTCACTTACATTAGTTTCCCTGTATTAGGTAGTTTTATAGTCTATGACCAAAAGCGATAATAGAATATTCCATGCCAACCCGTTCTTCTGTGATTATTACTTTACATTTTAGTGACTGGGAAGCTGCCTCTTGTGCAGGAAAAGTTTTATGCAGGGCCTTGATTGTCACACAGCTCTACCTTCTGTCCTTGTTGATTACCAAAACATATAAAGGTACATTAAACTCACCAGAATAAAACATACCCTCTATGTAGTTTTTATAACAGCTTATGTGACAGGTAGGCAGCTCCACTAAATTCTCTAGAATGTACTCAGGATAAACTTAAGAAGCTTTAACAGTCATATCCTCAGGTAACAGTTTCTCCAGCACCTTGATAGAGAGTTATTTCCCTTAGGTGATGTCCTTAGATAACTCCGAAGACACTTCTGAAGAACGGATGGTGAAAAATCATGTCTGTGACTGTGATAATGGTGACCATTAGCATGACTTTCGCCATGTTACACTCCCTAAAGAAGGACTTTTGAAAGGGGGAAAAATAAGCTATGTTTTCTGGCTTTTACATTAACAGAAGTTTCATTCTTAAGTGTTTGGTTTTCTTTTATCTTATCAAACTTCTATTTGGCTTTAAAGTGGATGTCAAACTATCACCTATGCAGTGATTATCAAAATCTATCTCTTAACTTCCACAGCCTTATTAAAATTTAGAGATGCTACAACAAGTCTAATCAGCATGGCTGCCTAAACAAGACCTAAACAAGCAGATCACCAATGGATAAGTTAACTAATATGCCCAAAACTGCGGAGTCCCCCAAAAGTCAACAAGGAGACCAAGTCCCACATGTAAAAGCAAAGAGCCTTTATTTTATGCAAGTTTGCGAACTAGGTCTCCCTGCATGTCCAATGTGTTGGAATAAATGGAGAGCCCCAGGCTCAGTTAGAGTTGGGCTTTTATAGTGGTAAAGGTGGGGGTGAGGGGATTCTGAGGATCAGGACCCCTGACTGGTTGACATTTGTCTAGCGGTGTCCTTGTGAGTATGTGCTGACAGGGGATCCTATCTACAGTGGCTGGAACATTAGCATTTCCTTTGGATGGTCTGTTCTTGGGTGGTGCTTAGGTAATCTTAGTTCATTTTTTTTTTTCCTGCAACCAGGTATTGCTTCGGTGTTAACTACTGAGACTCAGACTTCCATTAAACTTATTGATGGCTGAGTCCTACCTACTCTGGCTGATGATAATGGTTGGATGTAAAGAACTTCCTTTGGGTGATCTGTTCATATTTAGCTTATCATGGCTGGCTCCTACACTAACATGTAAGGAGGAATAGCCAGGGGCCCTTAATGGTAGACAAAGGGGAACTGAGGGATACTGAGAGCTGTAGAAATAGACTTCCTCAGGAAAGAGCTCCCAATTGGTTATCCTATACCAAGTGATCAATTAGCCTGACATTGTATTTACATATTTAAACATCATACAGATTGAGAAGGTGGTAGATTTGTATTTAAGATGAATGCCATGAATTTGAAAGCCAGTAGGTACATGAAAGGATCTGGAGGAAAAGAGGAGATTATGTAATTACAATTTCACAGTTTATTATTTTAAAACTGTAGTCTTTGTCTGGTGGTAAACATAGGCTTTATTCCTGTAACTATCCAATTCACCTGGGTGGCTTTTATTGAAGGACAGCAGAATCAGGTTAGTAGAATATCATAATACCTCATCTATACTACTTGTTTAGAAAGAGGATCAGTAACCAACAGAATTTCAGTTCGATGGGTCCATACTGAGAATTAATTTACCAGGTTCTGACATCATCTATGCTATCTTTAACCTTGTCCTTAATTTTTCACCTTTTCTTTATTTCCTGTTTTTGTTTTTATTCCCCTCTCTTATACTATTTTTTAGCTTACTCTTTAGTCCTAAATACACCACATTTTTTTTTTGTTCACATATGACCTAGATTCAAATTTACACACTGTAAAACAGCTAATAAATCCCTATTAGGGTTGTAAAAGGTAAGGGTTCAAACAGTGTACATGACATCAAATTCTCATATAAAGCTGAATGGTTCTTGATATTAATAGCTTGGCCAAAGTGTAGCCTGGGTTCTCAGGATTTTTATGAAAAAGGGACCTGAAGTGATTTGGCTAAAGGCAACTCACCTACTCTCAGATGAGCCAAGGATTTTTACATTCCCTGTTCTGGTTCTGTCAATAACACCTTTGTCAGTTCACCTAAGGAACAATCTCTCTGGAAGCTTGCCTCTAATACCCTCTTTACTTGTGACTGCCCCTTATGCTAATTTCGCATATTTTGTTGAGTCTGGGTTATTGGAGGGAAAGAGCTCCTTTTTGCTTTAGGCTGCTGACGTTTGGAGAAAGTGGGACATAAAGCCCTGTGGGGAGATTTTTTCCTTTTTTTTCTTCAAGCAACAGAGAGTATTACAATGATTTACAGAGACATGTTGAAAGTAAATTATGTTGTAAATGCCTGTCCCATGGGCCAGCTAAGAATCACAAGGAAAAAATGCAAAAAGTTTGAAATTCCCAACAGCGAAGGTTGACAAGAAAATATGGTTTTGTTTTTCTATGAGTAAAAGTAACTTTTATGTTGTGTTTTCCCATGAGAAATTATAAACTTTCAAAGGAATTTTGGTCTCTTGCATGCACATATAAGAGCAATTTATCTGGGACTGCCCCAGTGAAAACAATCTTAAGACTTAAAGCTGTTAGAACTAGGGCTGAATCTCTTCAAACCCACTACTTCTTATTTGTCCTTGGTGTCTCATCTTGTCAAAACATTTACTCAGACTTTGAAGAGCTGCAAGTTGGCAACATGCGAATAATAGGAAAATGCATTTGTGCAGGCCATGTGGCTGCAATTTTTGAGTGTGCTCATCATTTACTTAATGACTAGTGAAAACTTTGCAGTAGCTATGGTTACCCAGAAGGACACGGCTTCAAATAAATAAGAACTTGTCAGTGTAAGAAACTGGCAAGTGTCACCAATGGAGCCTTGTCCCTCTTGTAGCTTCCAGCAGCCTCAAATGAGACCCTCCATCGAAACTCTCCTGCCCGCCTCTGACTCACCTAAGGAGCCTAACTGATAGAAATTCTATAGGTAGGTGGAAAGCTTAAATAACATAAATCTGTTTGGGGAGGATAACATAGCTTTGTTCTCCAGATATCAAGATTCTATATTTACTTAAGCTTCACATTTCTGTTCGTCCCTAACTTAATTCGAAATCATTCAGAATGATTTTTCACAGTGGTTCATGTATCTCTATGGGGCTAATTCAAATAAGTAAAAGAAGTCTCAAACTAGGCAGCCTTCTTTCTCACTATCACTCTCGTAGTGCTGGCTTATTTTCATCCAGACTTCCTTGCTTTCAGTCTGTGTCTCTACCTCGTCTCCAAAGCTCTCTTTTGCCAAAGATTCAGTGTTTATACATCTTCCTTGTCGAAGTACGTGATAACCTTTTTTTCTTCCATGGCAGGGAAATTTCTCCAGCCGAGGTCATATCAGAGACGACAAGCAAGCACAGTGAATTACCCCTCCCTGCCCATCATTTCAGTATTTGCCTCAAAACCCCAGTGTGCAGGAGCAAGATAAACAGCTTGAGTCTCCAGTTCTACTGGTGCAGACCTCTATTCTCGGGGGCTTCTTCCCTCTAACAGTAAACATTAAAAAAAAACTCTACAAAACTTCTTTTAAACCTCACAAAAGCTATAACCTCATTAAGTACATATGTATTCCATTGGCTCAAAGGAGCTGTGTGTCATTTACTTCACATACAGCTTCTGTGATGAACAGAATAAAACTTAAGCCAGCATCATTCTCATTTACTAAGCCTCTGCTGAACAGGCAGGGCCCCTGCTGCCAGGCAGTTGTCTCTGCTCCCACCCCTTCATTTACTCTGCCTGTGATAGACATAGCCTCATTTCCTCATTTATATATTTAAAAAGTATGGAGTTCATGTCACTTCCTGACATAAAAGATAATATATTTTTGCTCTGAACGATATATGTAGACAAAATAAAATTCCTAGAAAAGTATCAGGTTGAGTTGTTGGCTATATAAGGCTCCATGGTTAAAAATACCATGGGGAATGCTTCATAGAATGAGATCGCTTAAAGGAAGCACCTTATTCATGGAGAGGGAGGAGCTGTAAACTCTAGTCATGCAACTTAGATGTTTTTTTCCCAAAATGACCAGTTTTTCCTCAATTAGGTCAGAAGTTTAAAAGGTAAAATAGGAAGGGAGTCATCAAAATAATCCTGAGCATGTCAAGTCCACAAACACTCTTAGTTTCTTCATTGCTCCATAAAGGAGTAGCTATCTTTAAAAGTTACATTTCTCAATGTTTAAATATAATTAATAAAAGCAGGACAAATACTTCCCAAAGTTAAATATTGTTATATAGAATCTGTCTGATTTTTATTATTTTTTTATTCAACAATTTTATTCATGTGTATACTTTATTCTTATAATTCACCTGCTCCCCTCACCCCTGTTGTTGCACACTTTCCCCCAGTCTCTACCAATCCTTTGCCCAATTCATGACTTTTGGGTGGTTTTGTGACCCATTAATTTATGAGGCCATTTGTATAACCCCTGGATTGGAATAATCCATTGGGGTTATATACCACAGAATGCACTGGTTTCATCACTGTTATAATCTGCTGGTAGCACATAAAACAGCAGTGGGGGAGAGGAATCTATGAGTACTTCCTCCATCCATGGTTTTCTTGTGAAGATTTGTTGTAGGCGTCCACAGCTGTTACGTTATGACTTTGTAATTACAATGTCTCTGTCTTGTTCAGAAAAAAAAAAAAAAAAAAAACTGCAGCTCTTCCATCCTTCCTTTTTTTTTTTTTTCAGTGTTTACCAAGCCTTAAGAGGATAATAGATATGACTTGTTTAGGGGTAAGCACGCGTCTGCGTTTATTCTCAATACTTTGTGTATTATAAAACTGCATTCACCACGATTCAATAGCAAGAGGCTTCCTGAGGAGAAAAACATTTATCCATGTGTATAAGCATAAATATTTAGAGGACACAGCTTCACTTTGTCAGTTTAGCTAAATAACAGTATTTACGTCACCACAAAGGCCTAAGACCTCCCTGGACATGTTTTTTGTTTTGTTTTGTTTTAGTTTGGATTTGGTTTTTAAATAGGTTTCTAGTGTAGGCATAGATTCCCTACTGTGGAGCAGGTCTGAAATCCAATCAGAGAACATTCGGTTACCTCCACAAAAGAACTGCCACTATGGCATAAGAGGGCACGTTTTACTTGGCATGTTGGTTTTGAAGGTTGTAGGATTTAGAGCTGGGTAATATGATTGACTCTTTTTCTCTCCCAGAGTCTTACACCACATATTTGAGGACTATGAAAGTTGGTATTGGTTAAAAGGCTTCCAGCTCAATTCCATTTCATTCTCTCTGTATAATACCATCCAAGATGGGTGATATTTTAGCAATGGGAACCAATCATCTAGTTCTGGTATGAGGCTAAAAATAATTGTAAAAGCCTATATTGTTTGGGGGGCTCCGTGCACCTTTCTGACCAATAGTTCATAAGAAGATATTGCACTTCTGGCAATAAGGTGGTTTTGTTTCTTTGCTTTAATAACCCACAGCTTATGAGAAAAGCTTTTCCAGCTATGCTTGGTATTACCCTCTGAACTTTTTAAATTATAATTTGTATTTTTAATTTGTTTATAAGATTTTTGGTTTCCATATGGCTCTTCATACTTTATTTATTTATTTACTTTGGTTTCTCTAGACAAGCTTTTTATGGGTAGCCCTGGTTGTCCTGAAACTCTCTGTGTAGATCAGGCAAGGCTAGAACTCAGAAATCAGCTGCCCGCCTCTGTCTCTGGAGTGCTAGGATTAAAGGATTGCACCACAACCATCTATCACCTCTTTATTTTAATTAACTCTACCTTGTTCTTTTGTCTCTCCTTTCCACATACCTCCCTTGCTTGAACCTTCCTATCTCCCATATCCCTACTCTCTACTTTCAAATTACGTGCATTATACTGCCTTTTCTCTCCTTGTGTACCTGAGAGATTGACATACTGGTGAAATAGGGATGAATAAATGACAGACGGGCACTCACAGAGAAGCTGAGCTTGGGTGGGCCAAGTCCTCACATGGAGGCACATTAGAAGCATCCTGGAAACTAGGTGTGTTTGTTATGTGTACCACTAAGGACTGAAAGACAACTAATGCTAGTATGTGGTCTGAAGTCTCAGGTTGTAGGCATTCAGGAAAAGGAAGGCAAAGTTGATATTTTCTGCACATATTGGTTTTAGCTAAAAGTCACATCAACATCTGGACTCTGACCAGGAAAGTCTTTGCCATTCCTCTGAGCTTAGCCTTGACAAGGCCTTGCTATTCCCATGTTTCTGAATCCTGAGAGTCCTGGACAGCCATGTTCATGTCAGTAATACACATTCACTCAGGACTCCATCTTCTCCCCACACCTCTTACTTAAGATTTGCCATTATCCCAAACATCTCTTTCTATTTTGTTGGTTTTCTTAGGTATCATTTTTATAGGAAATGAATGAAGTGACTGGAATGACAGGAGAGATGGCAGAATGAGAGAGAGAATATCATTTAATTATTCTTTGCTTCTGTTCATGGCACAGAACTTAAAGCAAACACACATACAGAGGAGGAAAGGGAGAGGAAGAGGAGAGGAGAGGAGGGGTGGGGAGAAGAGAGGAGAGGAGGGGAGGGGAGGGGAGGGGGAGGGGAGGGGGAGGGAGAGGGGAAGGAAGAGGGAGAAACAACTGAATTTCCTATGAGATTGAGTTGTCTTTTAGAACAATGATGTTAGTCCTGGAATTTTGAAATAGTTACAGAAATGTTCATTCAGGAAAACCACCTTTGTGATTAGGGAGTTGGAACTTTGGCCAGCCTAAAGGAAAAGGAAATGGAGCCTGAGTTCAGTCAGGTGGCTAATAATGTTGTAAATCATGTCTACTTAATGAACTCCCATCAAAATTCTGCACTGCATGGCTCAGTGGTGTCCACTGGCTGGCAAATACATTGATGTAGAGGTAATAAACCTAGATTCTGCTTGGGAAGGCAGAGATCAGCCTTGGTTAGGGTTGTCCCTCAAAGACTTGCAGGTGAGCCTCTTTGTTTTTTACTTGTTAATGACTACTAACTCCTAAACTAAAACTGTAATCATAACTAAGATATTTTATTGAGCTCTGTAGGTTCTACCAAATATAAAATATAAAAGAAATAATGGGGAACTTTGAGTTAGAGGAGGTCAATGGATTATGAGGTTGTTTTCTAGTCTTCAAGCTTCATTTTCTTCCTCACTTTTTTATCCTTTTCTTCCACCTGGAAACAAGGTCTCAAGTAGCCCATGTTAGCTTTGATCTTGTATGACATTAATCTTTTATTTAGCTTAGTTGTTCACTACTGTTGGTAACAAGTGTTTGTTTCTGCATTATTCCATGTTAGACAGGAAACCAGAAGTCTCAAGCAATTCTGTAAAGTTTTTTTTAAATTTATTTTAATTAGTTGAAAAAAAAAAGAAAAATGTTTAAGGATTTTTGGGGATGTATCTTTCTCCTTGTCATTTTAAGACATGACACCTTATACATATTTTCTATAAAATCTTAAAATATTTGTCTTCCTGAGGAAATGTTCTAATTTTTTAACACTAAGAATTTTTATTTATAATTATAAATTATTTTTGTTTTATTGAAAAGACTTTCATAAATATTTTGATCATGGTCAACTCTTCACAAACTCTTCCTACATTCCACCCTCGAAGTTCCTTGCCCTTTATTTCTCTTCACAAACTCTTCCTACATTCCACCCTCGAAGCTCCTTGCCCTTTATTTCTCTCTCTCCTTAGAAAAAAATAAATAAGCAAAAAATAAACAACTATGAAAACAAATAATAACATGCATATACATGAAACACATAAAAACTCAAAATTGGAAACCAAAACAGACACCCAAAAGTCCAGTGAGACAGTGCCCAAATAAAGCAATATTAGACACAATTTTCCCTTAAAATACCATTGAATGTGTTCTGTATTGGACATCTGCTGCTGGAAAAGAGAGGAGGCCTGCTCTTAAAGTGTGGTTAATAAGGAAATTGAAAAAAAAAAGCTTGCTTGTACATTTCTGAAACACTCGCCATACACATTTCACCAACTATTTCCTGGAAATAGGAAATCAATCCTACTATATGGTAGGCTTTAGATCTTATTTCACCAGAATTGAAACACACCCCTTAGCAGACAGATCAACTGTTATGTGATGCACAGCTATAAAGAATTGGTAGACTTTTAGGGTATGTGTGGATAGTTTAACTACATGTTATTATTATAGTGTGTCTCTGTTAAGAATATCTATTTGTTCTCTGCTTCTTCCTGGGAAATAAGTAACTTACTACCACAGTATCACAGTTAATTTTGTTTTTATAAATCACCTAAAGCTTCATCCTTGGATCTCCACAGTGTGTACAGTTGTCTTTTCCGTGTATCTAGTTTGTGCACAGTTCCATCTTTTTACATCAGTCCAGAGATAGGTAATAGAGCGATCATTTCCCAGACAAAGGTGTAAATCATTGAAATTTCAATCTTGCTTAAGAGATCATATGAACTTCCTCATAACAAAGTTCCGAAGGTTTTGTTTTCAATCTCAAGAGTCACACATTTTACTATTTCTGTTTTCCAACTCATATTCATTCACTCCTCTCAAATGTTTGCTCTTGTCTTACAAAAATTTATCATTTACAAAAAGAATGAAATAAAAATCTTAAAGAATTATAAATCTTAGAATATTAATAGATATTATTAATATATAAAATCCATTAAACATATTATATATATTGCATCCTAATGGTCAAAGAATTTGGAGACATAGTGTTTAATTTACCCAAACTCAAAATTTGGGTACTGATAAGGAAGGATAATTTTGCTTGTTACATTTCCACTAGACCAGGTTATAATCTTAAAATTTGTTTCCTTAAGCCCTTTGTTCTACAAATGAGGTAATATATACACAGTTAATTATAGAAGAAAATCTGCTCATTAATGTTTCCCTACAATGTCATTCACATTCTTGTAAAACAATGTAAACTACTGATAACACCAATTTAAGTATTTCAGCCTTTAACTCCTGCTTAATTTACATTAGACGTGACAGGATACGTGTCCCAAACATGAGTACATAGAAATGCCTTGAGAAACTTAGAGATGGATAAATGTTTTATCATAGTGATAGCCACAGAACCCTAATGTAAACCAGTTGCTCCTCCACAGCATAGGATCTGTGAACTCTTCATTTTGATGTGTGGTGGTCAGCCAGGAGAAGCAGTTTTACCATCAAAGAAAGAATAGCATCAAAATAGAAATTCTCAGACCTTCTCACATGTGCCTGCAAATCTGTAAGTGATTTTGAGTCATCATTATATTTAGAGTTCCCTGATATTAAGATTTTTATTTCTCATAAATTACACAAGAATATTCTTCATTACACATCCAGACAGATTACCAGAACGATTATTGGAGTATCACATTTAAATAATGTGCTCTTCAGTTGTGTGCACTCTGTGTAGTTAACTCCCAACACTAGAACATTCATACCTAAGATGGAATTAGCCCATTACCCTTGCAGTGATTTACAATCTGTGCCCTATCAATTCCACAAAGAGAAAGCATATATGCCAAGCTAAAGTGACCCAAACACTAAAGAGCCCATTCTCCACTTCACTATGATTTGTGATATTTCCTGACTAACCAATGCTAGCAATGGTATCACATTCAAATAGACATTCAAGACTGGAGTGGTGACAATTGGCAGGGGTTGATGTGGTACCAGAGCAAATATAATATTTGCAGTGCAATTGAACAAGGTTGTTTCCAAGAGGGAGAAACAGCCTTTTTCTACAAAGTAAATTGCTAGATGATGTGGGCACACGCCATCATCCTGGGTACAGAAGAGAACCTAGAAATGTCATAAAATCTCTCTTTGATCGGTTGTCGTGACTGGTGGTTGTATGGGAAATTAACATATTTAATTAACTGTCTGACCAAAGCAGCTGTTACCTTTTATAAAACCTTGAACGTTGATGCCTGGCTTATCCCACTAGGCGTTTGACTGTGCCAGTGGCATAAGAGTGATGGTATTTTTATATTGCATGGCACAGCATGATTCCTCCCACAATCAGCTCACGTCAAGATCTTCTTTAAATTCTTGCGGAAAATACTGATGCTTCAACTGAAACTGCTTAACGGCACACAGTTTCGGGCCAGCTAACAGGAGTCATGATGCAACTGAAGAAGTTAAGCAATGCAGTCACTTGTAGAGTCTCAGAGAAGCCCTGCAACCTGAGAGGTGGAAGGCCAGGGATGCTTCTCACTTGTTCACCGTGGGATGCTGTTCTCTTAGCTGTCTATTTCTCATAGTTTTGAAGATTTGCCTTCTATCTTTTTTTTTTCAATTTTTTTTCCCCCTCAGGCTGCAAGATTTCCAAATGGAAAGAAATGTTTTCAATCCAGAAGTTACTTCCATTAGTTTGCTAAGTTGAGGGCCCAAGGCAATTGTGAAGAGCATATACAATAAATTTAATGCATCTAATTTCATATGGTACAAGGATTGGCTTGAAAAATTTCTTGGAGCAGTAAGGGAAGGTAGTAGGTAGATTTTCTGGCCTTTGAAAAATGCTTCCTTTACTTGGTTTGTTATTTTACCCATTTGTGAGAGAGTAAGGATCAAGCATTTTCTATTTTGGAAGGCTAGAGCTTTGAAGTGATGAGTTTATCTCTAGTTAAGATGGAGACCAGAATGTTCAATACCTTTCTTGGGGTAATGTGGTAACACTGGTTATCTTGATTGCCTGTGCTTCCCTTTTCTGAGGGAATTTGCTTCGCATTGAATGTGTCTTCCTCATCATACCTTTGCCCTGGATACATTTAATATTTTCTTTTGTGACATTTCTGAAATTCTTGGAAAGTCTTGCAAAGTCTGCAGTTCTGGCTGGTCCCATATGTAACTTACAAACACTTTGCCAGTTCAGCAAGTGAGAGGCTCAAAATCCTGATTAGACAGTGAAGACTCCAACAACTCTATACAGAAAAGTTATTGAGTGAGGACTTTTCTTCAGTACTGGTATTACTGTATTTTATGTGGCAAATAGTAAAATGTGCAACGATTACATGTATTCATTCATTTTACTTGGTTGCAAATAACTTCTGAATATAGAAAATTGACAATATGTTGATATGTGAATGACATATACTTCATTATTAATGAGCATATCTTACATTATGCATTCATCTGCTCACACAAATACACATTTTTACTCATACATATAACATAGAAAACAAAATCTTCTAGGATTAAAGAAAGACAAAATGCTGAACAGGTAGTTCTTTTGGATAACTCATTCATTGTAAAATATGTAGAAATATAGATGATATGTACATAGATACACATATCAGATATGTATACATTCTAATGAAATTATAAACTCTTCTTGTGATTATAAAACATAGTAACAAAACTGTTCTTTCAAACTACATCAGTAGGATGACAAGACGCTTCAGGGTGCTTACAACCAAACCTGATTAACCAAATACAATCCCGAGAAATTAAACAGTGAAAGGCAAGAACCAACTCCCACATGTTTACCTCTGATTTTCATACACATGTAGTGGTACCCAAGTATCTACCTACCTACCTACCTACCTACCTACCTACCTACATACATACATACATACATACACACACACTCACAAAAGAAATAAGCACATTTACAACATTCAAAACACATTACTAAAACATATGGGGAACCTCAATTTTGTAGAACTCCAAATTTTAGAGAACTTACACCCTAAGTCGTTTTCAAGTTCAATTACAAATAGAAATGAGACCTTCACATGACTAAGCAAGATTCTACTAGTCTGCAATTTATCTGCTGTGCTTATTCTCGTGAGGCTCCTGGTTGTCATAATTAGACAGCATCCATTTGCTTCATTTATATTGCTTAATAAATGTGAAACTATTTTGCTGGACCCTGGGAAGACATTAAGGAGGGCTTCATGAGACTATCTGCCTCGCCGTGCTTATGGGACAGGTGTGTATAGCCATATCTGGAAAGCTGGGGCATTTTGGGAAGGAGAAGTTTGATGAACATCAGCATGCATGCACTTGCTTTAACTCCTTGGACTCGAGGTCAAGCACTGAAATAGAGAAAAGTGAATCATTGGCTCCAGGTGCAATGGTTCAGACTTGGAATTCTAATAATCAAGAAGGTATCAGAGGGATTGTCAGTTTAAGACCAACCTGGTTTACAAAGAAAGAATTTCTTTATAAGACAGATAAAAACAATAAATGTCACGTACAAACAAGATACTATAAAACTAATAAAATTAGAATTAGTGGTTGAAATCCAGGTTAAATTAGGTTAAGGGGTGTGTCCACATCCTTTCTTGCATGCATTATGCTGTGAGTCTGCTATTGATTTTATCAGCTCTGGACAGGTCAAATTTGATGAGAGAACTTAATTTCAAAGGTAGATTGCCATTCATAAGTATCAGAAGGGTTTTCCTGTCTAGATCTTCTCATCTACACACGTATTGTGCTTTCCTAATACAAAAGTCTTATGTCTGATCAGCTAGTAAATTCTTCTGGCAGCTGGCAGCACTTGTCTTTTTCTGAGTATGAGTTAACCTCAGACCAGGGATCTGCTTTTATATATGTATGTTTGAGTTTTGGTTTTGATGGTATTTTATTTTATTATTTTCAGAAAATAATTAAACTTTGGAGTGCAGTTCCTCAGTCTTCTGAGCTGAATTAGAAGGTTTTATTTCTGCCATCCTCCTCACTATTCTTCATCCTGGAATGCCTCATCTTCCTCTTTCTGTATGGTTGTCTCCCTGCTTCTTGTCTTCATGCATTGATGTGAGCTATAAAATTCTTCTGAGGATTTAGGTATGCCCTGAGGAGGATAAGAATTCATACTGGAATTCTCATTATCATTTTACTGCATTTTCCCGTATAATACTTCCTCAGATGGATGGATCTCTTCTTGGCACCTGGCCAGCCATGGATGTAGTACAAATTGCTACAAATACAATTACTTAAGTGATAATGTGATTAGTCTGATTGTCCATCTATCTTTCTAGTCTGAACTTTTTTCTAGAGATTATCTATCTCTTAAGAATGAGGAGACTTGAAACCAAGTTTGATATTCTCTCAGAAAAGTGACTAATGCCTAAGTCAGGTTAGGACAGTGGTACTCCCTGTTGCCTCTAATTATATTGTCTCTATGCTGAGAGTATATTTCACACAGATACTATGTAACATAAGTTTAATTTTTGTTTGTTTGTTTTGTAGTTGATTTTTAGATTTTTTGGATTTCTTATGTGATAATGCATAATTCACATGTAAGCTGAGTTTAGTCTATATTTTCACCTTCCCTATCTATTGTGAAGAAAATAATAAAAATCACAAAAAGCAAAGAGTAACTACAAGAAGTCGAGTTGTATCAGGTCTGTAGCCATGATTCTGAGCTAACATTTCCATACTATCTCTTCTCATATCTTTCTGACAGTTCTCCTTGGATAATTTGTCCTTTCAATGATTCCCATATACACATGCATAAACCATGGTATGACTATTTCTGCCTTGGATATCCAATTTACCCTTATGGTGAATATTTTAAAATGAGGTTCCTTAATAACAAAAATTAATGCTTGTTTTGTCTTAACTTAATATTTTTCAAGTTTCCTATTTATCACTTCATTTGTCTTAGTTACTGTTGAGGGATATTTGATCACACTGTGTAAAAGACACCTTCTGATTGGTTTCATAAAAGTTGTATGGTCAACAGTTTGTAGGAGAGGATAGGTGCAACTTCTGCAGAGAGATAGTAACTCTGGACAGAATTTGAGGTGTGCGGATTTGCCAGCCAGAAACAAGGGAATTGGGATGTACTGTACTGATGAAGGGTAGCAAGCCTCTGGCATAACATAGATAAATATAAGTAGGTTAGTTTAAGTTTTAGGAGCTGGTTAGGGACAAGCCTAAGCTAAGGCCAAGCTTTTATAATTAATAAGAAGTCTCTGTGTCATTATTTGGAAGCAGGTGGTCCAAAGAAAATCCACCTACACTTGGTGCCCAAAACATGGCACATATATTCAAGCATTGGGCCTGAGAGGGGTGGGAGACAGTTTGAATGCAGAGTCAGATGTGACTTGGTGCTTATGTTGTACAGAGGCATAGTTCCTTTAAGAGGCCCTGTTGTGCAGCCAAGTGTTTGAGCAACCAGGGCTGTACTCAGCTTAAGTAGAAACATTTGTCTTAGTGTGGGCCAACCACCTTCCTAGAGGTGGGGCAGATACGTGCTTCTTGTGGTGATACCCAGAGGCATGGAAAGGTAAACAGCAGATGCATCCCAGAACCATTGTGGTATCCTGCTGGAACCACCCACTAGAGGGAGGTGAAGCCAGCCAACAGTGCCATGTGCTAAGCAGTGTCCTGTGGCAGGTAGCCTGGCCATTTAAGTTTTGGCTCATGTAGTCAGAGAAGGCAGCAGGTGCTCAGAAAACAAGACCAGATTAAAAAAAATTTGGGATACATACACTATGCTTTAAAATGTATATATATGTTAAAAAAAGAAAAGGAAATGGGTAAAGACAGTCATAGAAAAATAACTAATTTAAAAATAATAAAATAAAATCTTTAAAGAAAGTGTAAAATAATATAAAACGAACAAGTCACATACGAATGAGAAATATACAGGCCAACTAGAGCCTATATTAACTTAATTAACTTTAATTTTTTTTAAGTGCTAATAAGCAAAAAGAAGCACTTACTGAGAGTGGATTGTAGGGGGAAAAGAACCCTCTAAATTTATCAGCTTATTTATTCTAAGGATTTCTTTATTTCATAATGAAAGTTCAGTAATTTTTTTATGTTGGGGGAGAGTTTACACCTTTGGTACCATGGGAAACAAAAAGCTGTGAATATTTTCAAAATTAATAAAAATCAGATATGACTCGGGAAGACCTGAAAATCTTTGACGCAGACATAAAGGCAGAAGTCAAGAAAAACTACAAGACAGGTGATCCATATATCTTTCCTACATGGGAAGAGCTCTGAATTGGAAGAGACATAAATTCTTGTTGATGATTATTTCATGCCATTCTTTAGCCATTCTTTAGTGGGATATGAAGTACATACCCCACTCTTTCCTTTAGAAATCTCAGAATTATACGTCTAACACTGAGCTCTTTAATGCAATAAATGCATTTATTTTAAAAGGTTAAAAATTTGTCACACCATACCTCTTTCATATGAGTTATCATATGAGTTATCATAGCAGCTCTTCTGAATCTCTCAGCTCCACGTAAATGACAAGTCACAAATCAGAGGGTATCACATAGAGCTGTACTTTCTTTGGACCACCAGCTCCCAAATAATGACATGAAGACTCCTTATTAATCATTAAAGCATAACTTTATCTTAGGACTGTTACCTCCTAGCTCTTAAAACTTAAATCAACACATTTCTATTAATCTATGTTCTGCCACTTGGTTCACAACCTCTCCTCAGTACAATATGTCTCATTTTCCTCCATGTCTTGGTAGTGAATCCCTATACCTCAGATTCCTCTCAAAGTTCCCATTTCTCTCTACAAGTCATGCCTATCCCCTTCTCCATATCTATTGGCCATTCTGCTCTTTATTAAACCAATCAAAATGTGTCTTTTATATGGTATGTTCAAATATCCCATGATATTTTCATTTTTTTTGTCTAAATAAAATGGAAAGGGTTTAACTCTAACACAATAAAACTATATATAATAAGAACAATTATCAGGTAAGAGTTACATTCACAATATTCAGTCCATATATATTTGATATCTTTGGAGAAAATATTATCTTGATGAGTCAAAAGTTTTATACCTACATTACTTTCTGATATATTTTTTAATATCAACCTAAAAATATCCTATTATACTTTAAAAAATTTTCTTAGATAAGTAACTTAAGCTTTTATATTTCTTCACCTTTATAAACTTTATATCTCTGTTGTGGGTTACTTTCTTGAATTTGGTAACAAGGAAAATTGTAAAACTCTAACTATCTAGTCTCCAATCCCATCATAGATGTGAGAAGAGTAAAGTAATATCTGAGTAAAGAAGTGCAGAGTATAAAATTCCCAGATCTATAGAAATAACAGAGATAACTGGCTGCCTGGACAGTCACTCAAGTTTCCTTTACAAAACTGGGGCATCCATTTTCAGCCTGTATGCCTAGAATATCTAAGTTTTCCATGAAGCAGGAATTTTGAAGAACTGTCCTACCTTGTGTTGGCAAAGCAGGGCTGTTGATTTCCTTTGTGTTCTGCTTGTTCTACTTGGACAGTATACTGCCAGTAGTCCAGGCACAAATAGTTTTTTATTTTTTCCCCCAGTGGCTATCTTTGGCACATTTAAAGCAAAGTTCACATGGAGGGTCTTTGATGCCCATCGTCTTCTTTGAAGTAGATTAATACTGCCAGGAACAGATGTATTTCACTTTCATGAAAATCTTTTGTTATTAAAACATTTTAAATGTCATATTCTGTAGATCTCAAGTGTTTGAAGACCATATATATATATTATATATATATATAAACTATATCTCTGTTTGAACTTGAAAACATACCTAGCACAACAACAAGCTTGATTATTGTAGTAGATGTACTATTATCCTGCATTTCTTCATTATCCTAAATAATTTTTAATAATGGCTTTCAAGGAGTAGAACTTTATGTTACATTTTTTATGTTACATTTTTTTTTTTTTTTTTGGTTTTTCCAGACAGGGTTTCTCTGTGGCTTTGGAACCTGTCCTGGAACTAGCTTTGTAGACCAGGCTGGTCTCGAACTCACAGAGATCCACCTGCCTCTGCCTCCCGAGTGTATGTTACATTTTTAAATGAGCTGATAGACACAATGTCTTAAACAAGAGTATACACACATACACAAACAAATAATCTTAAATTTGTATCAATATAAAAAATTCATATCAATTTAAAATATTTGAGACCAGTAGTTGTTTTTTCTTTTTTCTTTTTTCTTTTTTTTTTTTTTTTTTTCTGGTTTTTCGAGACAGGGTTTCTCTGTGGTTTTGGAGCCTGTCCTGGAACTAGCTCTTGTAGACCAGGTTGGTCTCAAACTCACAGAGATCCGCCTGCCTCTGCCTCCCAAGTGCTGGGATTAAAGGTGTGCACCACCACTGCCTGGCAAGTAGTTGCTTTTTCAGCAGATTCAATAATCTATCCTTTATCCTATAGTGTCTATAACTCCCTTTTCTCTCATCTCCCATACATGTATTTTTTTCAACAGTAGATTGAAGAGAAAAAAAAGGAAGAAAAAGAAATTCCTTAATCTAACACCCATTGCTTATCTTCCTTCCTGAACATGACCAATGACAATTTTCAACTAACTTCAGTAAACAAACATCCATAACCCACCAAACAATGACAAACTATCCACCTTACCTCTTGCGAATATAGGCTGCGGCTAACTCCCTGACCAGCAGGAAAGGACGACCACCAGACGAGGATTCTTCCCAAATCACGCTTTATTGGAGCCTCTTGGTTGAAGGGAGAGTGGAAGCGAGGGGCCCTGAGCGACAAACGGCAGCTGCTTATATAGGGGGTAAGGGAATGAGTCGTGCCTGGATTGGCCGATGCGCGCCTGCCGATGCTCCTGGCCGGGATTGGCCCTAAGCACATCATCGTCACTGCACATACGAGAGGCACGGTTCCACTGCATTGCCTAATATGGAGCTGTCCAGCAAGCGAGGCCGGGGCCAAGCGCCATCTTGTAATGGCGGCCACTCGAATCGGCTCCCAGCAATAGGCATCATGTTCTTAAAATTACTTCCAGTTGTTTGGGGGCAACATCATTTTTAAGTGATTGTGAGAACATTGGGATAATATATGTCCAGTCTGTGTGTGATGGGAAAGTATGGGGCTTATCTGAAGTTCTGGCTGGAGTAGTCTGTGATGCTGGACCATCTTAGGTAGCCTCTTTGAAATTGTCCTGGATCAGAATTTCTGAGAAAATGGCAATGGAGGCATTTTGAGAGGTTGGATCACCTGAACTATTTGTCCTCATCAGTGTCTGGTCACTTTTTTTTTTCTAAAAACACACAAACTTTTAAGTATAACATACATATCTACATTAATGCGAGTATGGAATGTGAGGTGTACACACAAGTCTGCTAAAGATGATTTTCTGTTCTATATTTGAGAAGTAAAAGGGACCTGTATACTTTATAAGTTTGTTTGAACTGCATAACAAAACTAAAATATAAATCTTCATCCATGCCATAGGAAAGCTCAGTATTAGACCTATAATTCTGAGAATTCCGAAGGAAAGAGTAGGGTATGTACTTCAGGATATAGGCTAAAGTTAAGACTTTTTTCTATTGTCATCCAAGAAACATAATCAATAATCAAGAAGTGAGTCATGATAAAATTAAAAGCCTTCTTTTCTTTAAAGGAAACTATTAACAAAAAAGAAGATATCTTATAGGAAACATCTTTGTTAAGATATACCAAGGAAACATACAATGAAACTATAGATGGGTTAAAGAACTTATAGAAAGATCTTAGAAGATAAAATACAGTGGTTAAGAAATATTTAACTAAAATTACACTATATATATATATATATAGTTTAAATTAAATTACTCCATTTTAGGCTAATATTCCCTGCCGTGTTTATAGACTATCTAACAAAACCCAAGTTTTAAGCATGAGAAACCTCCTTTCAAGTTGTTGATCATAAAGAATTAAAAACATTTTACAGTATTGCTCTTGTCCTGGTTGCCTCCCAGAAGCTGGAGTTAAGTCTCTATTGTCAATAACATGATGTACTTTGGACACAGAACTCAGAAGAATAAGGCTGGCTCTAACCCAGACCTAAGGACTAGTTTTCATAATACCAGAATATACTATGAAGCTGCCAAGAGAGAAAAGAATTCAATGTCCTACCCAGTATGATGCCTGTGAACCAAAACAATGACCAATATGGAAAGATAACCCTTCAAATTCAATAGTGACATTTATACCTTGGAGCTAACCAACACTTATCTCATTGGAACTTATCTAAGGCCTTCTTAACTGGAGAGAAATCATGCTTAGCACTCTAAATCTACCCAACCATCCAGAGCCAATGAGGTCGTAGATCTTAGAGGAGAATCTATTACTGTCACTTTCCTAAGTCAGCGTATTTTCTAATTGTCTTCTAAATATCCTTATATCCATTGTCCTTGTATCCAGAAATTGTTTAGCTCCCTCTGCTCATCAAACATGGTTTCTTTTACAGTAGTTGGAGACTATTATAGAAAGTCACAACTGTAAAATGTAGAAAACAATGGCAGCTGGAAGGACAGGCCAAACAGAAACATATAAGATACACATATTTCACCTGAGGCTCAGGGAGAGGAAGAAAAAAAGATTCTAAGAGGTGAGGATCAGGAAATTTGGTGCATGAATATGTCTTCTGGATACAAAAATGAAACACGAAATCTCAGAAATAAGGCTGTGTAAACAAGACTTGAACTAAAAGATGAGACGGCCTACAGAATGATGAACAAATCTTTGCCAAATATATACAACAAAAATGTACAACCAAGCTATAAATGGGTTAAAGAACTCGACAAAGCGTTCTCTGAAAATGAAATACAAACACTAATTGATATGTCAGTACAGATAGGGGAAATTTCACAGGACCCCACCCCTAGTTGAAAATCTACAGGCCATTGAGACCTGCTGAGAAAAGGAAAATTAGTCTCGCCCAGAGATGAGTAGCTTAAATAGTTATTGAATGCCAAGTATTCAGCTCTAAAAATATAAATATAATCAACATTGTACAGACCCAGCAGGTTGCATTTATGTATTTATTTGCTTATATATTTATATAACAATAATAACTAAATAAGAGCCCATGAGTTTGAAAGTGAGTAGAGTGAATCACAGGGTGGGGTAGACGGAGAAAGTGGAGAGGACGTAATTATATTTTAATTAAAAAGTTAAGAGAAAGTATAAAAAGAAGAAAAATATGTTCACCATCCTTAGCAGGCAGATAATGCAAATTAAGCATACTTTAAAATTTTAGCTCATCTCAGTGAGAATGGTTCAATATGAGAAAACAAATGTTGGGGAATAGGTAGGAAAGGGAAATCTTCATTCATTGTAGTAGGAGTATAAACTGTTGCAACCACTATGGACATCAGTATGGGAGTTCACTAAAACTAGTCATAGACAAATAATATCACCTAGCTGCATCATTCCTGAAGATACACCCAAAAGATTCTACTATGGAGTCCATGTTCGTTGCTGTTCTATTCACAATATTCAGGAAATAAAAATAGTCTAGATAGTCATCAATTAATGAATGAATGAATAATAAAACCATAGTATCTGTACACAATAAAATTTTAATCACTCATGAAAAGGGAATTTATGAAATTAGCATATAAATGGGAAGAACTGGAAAACATACCAAATGTAGTAACTCTGACCCAAAATTACAAACAGCATGTTCTTGATCATGTGTGGATTTTAGTGCCAAAGCTTTATAATTTTGTGTTTAAGTTGGAGTAGCTATAAAATTCAGGAAAATGGAAAGATACTTTGGTAGAGCAGGCAGAAGATAGAACTTAAGGGAATGGGAATAGTAGAGAATATCGGTGGTAATAAGAGAAATGTAGAATAATGGAAAGGGCGGTGTTGGGAGAGTATAGCAGAAGAAGGGATGAAGGAGGGATAACTAATATTAAGGCTATCTGAAAAAACCATATGAACACCTACTATTTTATAATACATTTTAATATTTATATATTAAATTGGTTTTACTCTACAGAAAGAACTATGCTCCTCTAGAAATCCATAAGTTGCCAAAAACATAAAATAATCCCATTGACAGATAAGGAACAGCTTCCCTAAAGTTGTTGGTCAGCGAAAGCTCCTAAACAATATAAGCTCTTGTCATTGCTTCTGATTACCCACCATAACTTTATCACAAGACTTTTTTTCTGATGACACAAAAGTTTGATCACAGGGAATGGAGGAATCATAGTAGAACTGACCAGGAATCTGGCTTTCTGCTGGATCACTTTCTCTGAACCAGAACGTGCTGTTAAATGAGTGTTGGAAGAGAAAAGTAACCAACAGTCTTAAGCAGCTATGAGCCCAGAGAATTACAATAACTGTCAAAGAGATCAACCTACTGGGGTGGCACAAGCCACCCAAGCCAACTATGGCCAGCACTCCCATGATGCCCATGCCAGCCTGCCCCTCACTCGAGTGGATGCAGGGGAACAGAAAATACTGCCCAGGCTGACCCGGTGCCACTAAGAAAAATAAATGGGTGACGGAGAGGTGCGAAAGATAGCAGTGAGCAGTCGTGGCTGTGGTGACAGGTGACACTGCTGTCTTGACTGTAATGACAGGTGTGGGTGAGGCTTCCGGTCGACAGTGGAACATGTCGTTGCCTGCCGCACACGGCACCCGTGTCTGCTCTCGGTGCGCTAGAACTCAGTTTGCGAGCTTCGGGCAAGGGGCTGGAGGTTGAGAATACAGACGCAGAGACAGACCAACATGCATACCTTTAAACACTGATACCAAAGCCCCAAGAATGACCCCTTTGTTGTGTTCAGGGGCAGATTATATAGAGATAGTCATGCCCCAGCCAAACCCACCAGAAACCACTCTCCTGCCATCAGGAACTCCTGAAGGTCTTGTGCTCAGAGCAGCTGTAGGCACTCAGATCAGGGGAAAACAAGTTGTTTACAAGAAATTCAGGATGTGGGGGTCTCACTGCTCCCAACAACTGCCAATGCGGCCGGTGGGGTGGGGTGCAGCAAGCAGCCAGTAAACACGGCCTCTGAACATGTTGCCCAGCAGCGTGATTTCTCTGGCTCTCATCAAATAATGGTGGCCTGAGATGAGGAATGGTTCACTTCCTGGACTGGACCTCCTGTAAGATCACTGTGATTAGTGATGCCGCTGAGGCAGGTGTGGGTCAGTGGTCCTGAGGAAGCTGGGGACAAGGTTGATTTCTGAGGCCTATGTTACCACCTAACACTATGAGGATGTCCATGATCTACGACATGTCTGCCGCCTAAAACTATGGTGATGTTCAGCTCTGTGTGGCTGCCGCCGAAGGCCATGACTGTGTCTAGGTTGTGAGATCGTACTGCAGTCAGTATGAGTCTGTGCTGATGCCCATGGCCTGTGTTGCCATAAGAGGTCATGCAGATTTCTATGGTTTGTGCTACTGCCTGAAGCTATATTAATGTCCATGGGCCATACCACCCCGGGAGCCATACTGATCTGAGTGGCATGTCCAGGTTCATGCTACTACTAAGGAAGGACCATGTCTGTCTGAGGCCCTATTGCAGGCACAGTTTGTGTTGATTCCATGGCCTGCGTTACCACAGAAGGTCGTGTGCATGTCCATGATTTGATGACCTGTGTGTTTGCCTGAAATCCTGTTGCCGTCTGTGGGCCATTCTGCAGAGGGGAACAAGTTGATGTGAGGGACTGTTATTTGAGGCCATATTGTTCTCTGGAGTCCAAGCTGCCTCTAAGGGTCTGTGGTCCTACTGCAGTCAGGAGCAATGTCCATGGTCTGTGCTGTCGCCAGAAAGCAGGCACAAGCCCATGATCCATGCCCCACTGACTGTGAAGAGCAAGGAGGCTACTTTTGCAGTGACCTCAATGACTGCAAATGCACAGAGGGAAGTGAAAGGCTTCTATGACAAGCCCTACCCTACCCCAGCCACACCCCCCCAGAAGGTAACAGCTTACACAGGAAACCATCAAAGAGAACTCTTAAAAAATTCTGATAAGGACACTGAAGGGTAGCTCTCCACAACTGATGGCTTCTGACAGGGGTTCAAGAAGGGCTAGACCACTGAGAGTTTCATTACACTCCACTCCAGTGAGAATATAAATAATACAAATTGGACTTGTTTTGTTTTTCTCGTTTATTGTTGTTGTTTTAGGAGGGGGGAGTCACAAGGATGGGAGCAGATATGGAAAGACTGGGAAGTGAGTGTGATTGGGTGTATGATGTAAAGTTTCCAATGAACTAGTAAAAATAGCATGTTTTAATAAAAATCAAGCTGGTAACTACTCTGACTTGGAGGGAGGACATACTTAGGATGCCCACCCCGAGCCATGGAGATACTGATGGTTGATGAGAGATGGGGGCTGGTTGTTTTCTTTAAGGAAATGGTCCATGTTAGATGAACCATGATCCAGTGGATGTTCACACATTCAGGAGCACAAATTTGATTTGGTGGATTAAAAAAATATTAATAATAACAACAATAACAACAAAAATAAGCAAGAGAACATGAAATTGATGGGCAAAGTTGGGAGTGGATCTAGGGTCACAGGGGAGGGGTAGAGGATAAATGTGACCAAAATACATTATATTTATGTATGAAATTCTTAGATAATTAATAAATATGTGTTAAAATATCTTCATGTGTTCTTGCTTTTGAAAGTGGTCACAATATATGACCCTAGCTCACAGGGCTTTGCTTTTCAGTAGTTCCATTGTGTTGCCCTGATGGTTTCCCATTAGTTATGCTTTTCCTGGGGTCAGGGGAAATCTTCTATTTCTAATTTTATAATAGTTTTTATTCTTATTTATGTTTAAGAAGTTTAATTCTTGTAAAATGCCATGTTTCACAGTGAGCTTCTTAGATCCAGTGAGTACCATATTTGTTTGTTTGTTTATTTGTTTAGATTTGAGAGATGTTTGGACAATTTGGTTCAAATACATCTGTCTATTATCCCCATTAAGAAGTTCTTAATTATATACAAATCAACTATTATGAAATGTCAAAAGAACCCTAATGACTCTACTATTTATTTAAATTATCATTTTCTAGCTTTTGTTACTCCATTTTAATGTGGATAATATTGACTTATCCACAAGTTTGCTGATGTTTTATTTTGCTATACCTGATGGGAACTTCATTTCATCCTTTGGTCGCTGACATCATAACTGCTAAAGTTTTCATCTGAAAGTTCAGTTTTGAATATTCATGTATTTCTTTCATGATTAAATCTCTTAAGCATTTGAATATGTTATAATAATCATTTTAATATTTTCACTAATGTTCTAAGTATGTACCTTTGTGGTAAGTCCCAACTGATTAGCTTGGCAATAAATTACTTGATATAGAATATTTCTTGAATATTAACTTTTTATTTTGAGTATATAATTGGTATGAGTAAATTTTTGAATACTATATATTTATCATAATATTAAAATACTTATAAGATATATTCTGATAGAGTTGGATGTCTTAAAGTTTATTTTTGAGATTTTTTTAAGCAAGACCAATTAGATAGTCAATATAAATCTAATTCCCCAAAAGTGAAGCAAGATTTTGGTCTGTCCAGTCAATGGCCTGTGAAAGAACAACATGAATAAAAGAAACCAACCTATGGCATTTGGTGACAGGGTACTAGCCTAAGTGTCCCATATGACCATATAGTCAGTCCAGCAGGTTTGGAATGCACAAGCTAGGAAACACAAGATTTGCGGTAAAAACTTCATGAAACACATATGAAAAGCAAGCTCAGGAGCCAAAAAGAATGCGGTTTCTGTCCATGATCTTTTGTAACTTAAGACTTCTTTGTTATGAACTTAGAAGTATTTTCCTTTATTCTCTCCTTTTTCCACCTTTGTTACATTAAATGGTTCTTGTCACACATTCATTTTTACTTGATTAGGATCTAGCAATTTAGCAAATAGGAAAATAATGCTTGTACCTCCCCATGGCTAGGCTATAAAATTCCAACTTTTCTTTCAAACAGAAAAAAAAAAAACATATCATCAAACATAAAATCCTGGGATAAAACCCACAATATGAAAGTTACTGCCTTAATGAAATATTAAAATTGCATCAGGAATACTCTTCTGGCATTAAAAATAAACAACATTTCTTGCTAGTTATGGTTCACTTTGATTCTTTAAAAATTAATTATTACCTCTTTAAATATTTGATTAAATTAGATTTCAGTGGGCTATGGCTACCCACAAAACACATGCTATTGTGTATAAATTCTCATCGCAATTCTGATATACTTTGTCATGTTATTATTTAATTCTATGATGAATTCCCTGAATTTTACCTCAGCAGTATTAAAAATGAACACAACCAAAGCTATTATTTTGAGTATAAATATTGTATCCTGTTAAGTTGCATCATAAAAGATGAAGTACGACAGGAATGCTTGGTACCTCCATACCATATAGTGTCTGAGTTTCAGTCATTAGCAATTGAACTTTAAAAAATTTCATTCAAAATTCCCAGGAGTCATTTTGCTCAGCTGTCTATAATACACACGGTTTTGACGGCCAAGTCAAACGTTTCTGGCACCTATCTTCGCATTAGTAATAAAACTACATTTTTAAGAAAAACGAGGATGTTTAATGCTGTATTCAGTTTTCCTACACTCACAAAACATTGTCTAGTAATCCTATATTTAAAATGTTACACATAGAGGTGACCTTTCCCTTATCACAAGGAATGAGAATTTTACGTCACAATTACTTTTCTTTTCAGAATATTGTCTTTGTGTGAGACACAGTTGGCTTAAGCTTTCACAACTGTCCATATGTTGTTCAATTTCAGATGTCAGCCAGTGAACTTCGGCAATTATACTTAAAGTGAAGAAAAGCTAATCTAGTTTATATGGAGTCATCTTAGAGAAAAGGGAAAACACTATCATGGTGACTGGAAAATAAAAATTTGTGGGGCCTTTACTTATGCAGTATCTTATTCAAGCCAATGTCCCATGCATAAAAATTTTATAACTCAATGACATATGGCTATTTTCTTCAATCAAAACTGGTGTCTCTCTTAGCATATATGCTTCTAACCAATATGCTCTTTTCGCCAATCCAGTTCCTACTTTCAACATTTCCGTTTTACCAATGGTGCTGTCGTCTCCCAAATATCTGGACCTGGAAATGTGAGACTTATTGCGGCCTCTGGACTACCTAGCATTGCCCATGTTCACTCTGTTTTCCTGGATGTTACTTGAGTACCCTACATCACTGTGAAAATGACTTCTTCATACTGAGGCAAGAGCAGAAGCCACGATACTGATCTTATCACTCTGGGCATGGGGCCTCAATAAATTCTCCTCTTAAAATGCATCAATAAAATGATGATTGCTCAAGAACATGAAGCAGAAGGCTCACACACGGTTCCATATTCAGTTGGTCGTTCGTAAGGAAATAGTACCCTTTTCCAGAATAAAAACAAATAAAACCTTAAAGAAGAAGAAATCAAATTATCATAAAGATGTGTGAGATTGGGCCAGGGAGGACGTTCCATGGGTAAAGATGTTTGCAACAAACCTGGGGACCAGAGTTTAAAACTCAGAACACAAATGATAACACGAGAGAACTGACTCTAGCAAGTTTTCTTTGACCTCCATCTTCATGCCATGGTATGTATGCTACGATTTTTAAATACTCACATAAAGTGAATAAATAAGTATTAAAACGATTTTTTAAAAACATGATGTGTGAAATTAAGCAGCTCCAGAAAGAGGTTGATTTCACTTCCTAACTTCTCGGAGCCCAAATTCAGCTCCAAGGGAAACTCAAATATACTCTCTGGTCTTCAACTTCAAGAGCTGCTTGGGGCCCCTGTTCTAATTCCCAGCTGTGCTGGATGTCCTGCCTAAGGGTTGTGAGTGCAAATAGTTTATTACTTCTCAAACACATATATTTTCCTGGATAATTTGTTTGCTTGTTCATTGTCACACTTGCAAAATGTCTTATATTGAGTAAGTATCCATTGGATAGTTCTTGACACCCTGCTTAAAATTGGACTGTCTTGGGGTTTTTATTGCTGTGACTACAGCAACTTTTATAAAGAAAGACATTTAATTGTGTCGCTTACAGTTTCAGAGGCTTAGTCCATTATCATTGTGGTGGGACATGGTACATGCAGGCAGACATGGTGCTGGAGAAGGAGCAGAGTATAAAAGGAGCTGCATTTTAATCCTGCAGGCAGGAAGTGATCTGAGGCAGGTGAGGTTTGAACACATATGAGACCTAAAAGCCCATCCACCTGTGACACACTTCCTTTAACAAGGTCATATCTATTCCAAAAAAAAAAAAAAAGCCATACCTGCTAACAATGCCACTCCCTATGAGCTTATGACAACCAATTACATTCAAACAAATATATGAGCATATTTTACTTAAATCTGATTGAATAGCATTGGCCCCTAAAGCTAGAATTTAGTGAAAACACTATTTTTTAAATTTATTCTATGAAGTTGTATATTGATGACTAGAAATAAGAATTCCAAAGAAAACATGTCTTTTAGTGAACATTTATAGCCAGAGAACTGAGCTAGGGTCAGAATGAAGACATGTCTCCACATAAATGTCATTCTAACTGATATATGAAAAGGAATAGGCATATATTTGTGCATAAAGGGTTGAACTGGGAAGTGTTTTAATGTAAACAGGAATAGTTTACACAAAGTTTTTCTAAGTCATGGGTACTTCTGAAGGTCAAAAGTAAAAGTACAAATTATGAGCCAAATGGCAAGCAGACACAATGCAATATAGCACAAGAAACATTGCACACAGTGGTTTGGAATTTATCTTAAGAGTACTGGAATTCAATAATAGGAATTGAAAGTTGAAGTCGTAAATTATACTTAGATTTTTTGAAAATATTGTTCTACCTTCATATTCATTAATCAAGAAAATGTTCCCACAGACTTGTCTAAGGCAATGTGATAGACACATTTTCTCAATTGAAGTTCCTCTTCTTAGATAACTATAACTTATTTCAAGTTGACAAAAATCTAATCATTAGAAGAAGCATCATCATGCAGAGACAATCACTGAAACCAAATTGGGGGGCGGGGATAACATGGTAAGAAAGGCTGGAAACAAAGGGAAGTATGTTCCCATTTCCACATCTGAACCTGTAAAAACAATAATAATAAAAAAATATTATCACTAGCATGTTAATGTAGTTAAACCAAGTGACTGTTGACAGAAATAAGAATAATAAGGAATAAAGATGCTCAAAAGAAGACCTTGATAGCCCCTTGTAGGTGGTGCCATTTCCTAGAGACGAGACCTTGAACTATATAAGAAGGTAGATGGGAAGTGGAAGACTAACAGATATACATTTGTTTCCATGCCAGAGTAGGTGGCACCCTGGAACTGGGAGCTAAAATAGAGCGTTCTCATTAAATTCTGCTTGTCAGAGTATTTTTTCACGTAACAAAGACTAAGTAGTTACATGAGCTAAGTAATCATTAAATATTAGATATTTTCAGTTTTTTGTTTTGTTTTGTTTCGATTTTTCAAGACAGGGTTTCTCTGTGGCTTTGGAGCCTATCCTGGAAGTCGCTCTTGTAGATCAGGCTGGCCTCAAACTCAGAGAGATCTTCCTGTCTCTGACTCCTGAGTGCTGGGATTAAAGGCGTGCGCCACCACTGTTCAGAATTTTTTGGGTCTGTTTGTTGGTATTTTATGGTTTAAATATTTTCAAAAAGGTTGTGTTTTATAGTATACACCAGGATAATAATTCAACCCAATTGCTTCGTATATTTCAACTTTGACTTAAAATGATCCCTGTCTCTTGCTCTATGCTTGTTTTCTACTTTATTGAATTTTTAGGACATTATTATTCATCTCATTGTATACCTTTACCCTTGATAGGATTCTGAAAAAAAGTGAGACTATTCCTATAAATACTTAACATAATGCCATGTATTTAATAAGCACTCGAAGCAAGCTTGCTAAATTTAATTGCCTAATTACATAGGCAAAAATTGGATGCATTATTAATTTTCACACATCACCTGGAAAGTCTTCTCAGTTATAAGGTGATGTAGGTGTTAGGAATTGATAATAATACTGAGGATCTAATGTTAATGGATGAACTAATTGTCTAAAATTTTTCCATCTCTCTTTTCAAGTACATGATGAATAGAAGTTATTAAACAATTACAAAATAAGAACACAGTTAACCTGTGTCAAATAGAAAATCATTTATCAAAAGTATACAATTGTGTAGGTCTGCAATAAAAACTACAAACCAGATGGTTGGACATAAATATGATTGCTGTAGGAATTCCTGCTGCCAGTAATCTCTAAGTTACCTGCCCAGTTGGGTGTGGCCTCTTAGACTATATATGTTCATGTAAAGAGCATCCGGCCTCTTTTCCATCTGCAGAATTCGGTTGCTGTTCCCCTTTCCAGCAAAGGATTGTAATCTGTGAGTCTACCCCTAAATAAATATTCTTTTATTATACTCAATTCTGAGCTAGTGTGGAATTTCTTTTTAGCATCCTTCTTCATATGACCATAGTTCTGAATTAAAATCAACACAAATGTCTTGACTAGGGCTATATCTCTCTTGGCTTTTAACTGTTCCAAGACACTCGGTTGCTATTTGCAGATTTATGTGTCTATTCTTCACATTATTCTTATTTATCCCACATTCCTATTCAATATTTAGTGGGTGTGATTATGTGTTTAGTTTTATTCTTTTTGGCTTCATAGTTGCCTTAACTATGTTTTATTTCTCCTTAATCCTATATTCTGAATACTATTGGTCCCATCAGAGCGTCTCCAATATCTCATTTGTGCCCTTTTATAATTTGACACCTGTGGATTTCCCCATCCATCTCTCTGCACTGATAATTTATTTACCATATCAAGAGAATATAATTGATCCAAATAATCATTGTGAGTCAGATCATGTTGTAGGGTGTAAAAACAGATTTCATGAGATACTCTTCTTGGTTTTCCAAACAGATTTTACTATTCAAGAAAACCCATGTGTTTATTCTTATCCTTCCTTCATTAAACTCTGGCACTAACCTGAAACAGATGCATCATTGCCCAAAATTTTAAGGATGCTGTATAAACAATGAAGACCTTGCCTTTATCATCAAGTATTCTACAAGTAAAGATAGAGAACAACAAGAAGTAACAAAGGGGTTTGTTGTGACAATTCAAACCAATGCTTCAATAATAAGATTGTAAGTAACTTTTGGAAAATAGGGTCTGGAAGAAGCAGTGAAAGGTAGTAGATTAAGGAAGATGAAATTTTCCTGACTGAAGTTTCTGTACTTCCTGGTCTTGCAGCCATTCAGTCCCATAGAAAACACACAGAGACATACATTAATTATAAATTGGTTGGCCTATTAGTTCAAGCTTCTTATAAGTAATATCTACATCTTAATTTGAGAAATAGTAAATTACAGTTGCTTGCATTTACATTTTCAAATGGATTTATTTATGAGACATTGCATTATTGATATTCAGACTTTCCCTGGGAAGGAGGAAGAGATGATTATGTTGACTTTGTTGGGAATGTGAAGAAGAGAAACACACTCCACCTGCTTTTATGCCTTCATTTTATCTTTACATGGAAAAGACAGAAAGAAGAGAAGCAAAAGTCCATGCTAGTATAAAATCCATGTCAGTATGTCAGGAACTCCAACACTCGTGGAATTAGCAGTAGAGAAATTAAGAAAATAGACTGGTAGTGGTGGTGCATGCCTTTAATCCCAGCACTTGGGTAGCAGAGGCAGTAGGATCTCTACGTGTTCAAGGTCAGCTTGGTCTACAGAATGCATTTCAGGACAGTCAGGGCTACAAAGAGAAACTCTGTCTGGAAAAACCACCACCCTCCAAAAATATAAATTAAGAAAATGTCTTATATATACAAATGGATTATCAATGTTAATAAATTTTACACTGGCCATTATCATACTTAGATGTCATATGATCTCTTTCCTTGCTTGGATTATTTTACTACCATTTTAGGAAATTTGATCTACAAAATTAACAATAATTTTTGACTACCTTTAAGATTTTGCATACTTTACAGCATAAATTATTCTATTAAAAATTATTAATTGCGGCCAGGCGGTGGTGGCGCACGCCTTTAATCCCAGCACTTGGGAGGCAGAGACAGGCGGATCTCTGTGAGTTCGAGACCAGCCTGGTCTACAAGAGCTAGTTCCAGGACAGGCTCCAAAACCACAGAGAAACCCTGTCTCGAAAAACCAAAAAAAAAAAAAAAAAAATTATTAATTGCATTTTTATGAATGAATCAACAGGACTAGAAAGAAATGTTGAGATAGTATCATAAAACTTCAAATATGGTAAATGAAAGGGTCCAAATTCAATACCAGATCTCTTCAGCTTCTAAATTTCAGTTCTTTTCTTTGTACTTCAGTGATGCCCCATTTGGGATTACTAAATTAGGTATAGAAAAGAAAAAAAGACTGAAAAAATAATAAATTTCTGTTGTTTTGTTTTTGTTTTTCTTTTTGAGACAGGGTTCTCTGTGTTTTTCTGGCTATCCTGGAATTGACTTCACAGACCAGGCTGGCCTCAAACTCAGAGTTCTGCCTTCTGCCTCCCTCTGCCTTCTTTCTGCTGGGATTAAAAATGTGGGCCACAACAGCCCAGTAAAAAAGATGGTAAAATTTAAAAAACACTCATATGTCAGGAAAGTACTCCATAAATTTGGAAAATTTTAAATAAATTCCCAGAACATAGAAACATGGTATTAATGTTTTTTTATTTAAGCCTAAGTTTTGGTAACTGTAATTATCACATTAGATGAAGATAGGTAGCCTAAGGGAAAGTTGTATAAAAGAATAAGGCAAGGGTTGAAAATGGAAGCTGGCCTGGGATTCTGGTATTAGTGGAAATCACAAGCAACTGAACAGAAGGATAAGGATCCCCAATAGTGCATAATTATAATCATATAAGGTAAACATTTATCAGAAAGATGACAGATCAGTTAAGATGTGGATATATTCAGGAGTAAAACTGAGGAACTAAAGCAAAGCTGTGTTAAAATTCCAATAAACATACAGTTCATTTAAATTTATTCAGAGGAAAATCTTGCAAAAAAATTACTTGTTGCTATGGGCTTTGAGATCCATTTATAAAGTCACAAAAAGTTTCAAACAAACTGTATGAACATAGGCTTACATTCCTGTATTTAACTGTAAGTGAGCTCTTCTGAATGTAAAGCTCATCCGCAAATATCAAAACTAGAATTAGGTTTTCCATTATTCTGTGTTTCTTCCTTTTGAGACAAAGTATTTAGGACTCATCCCGAGTTTGTGTTCTTCCTCTACAAACCTCTGGAGTGCTGGCCCTATTGGCATGGAATGGACTTTTCCTCAATTCTGATGAACCCATTTTGTATGAAGAAGTTCATAAAGGCACTTTTTCTTTTGTGCAGAATAACTAACATGCTCCCTCACCCACTTTATCTCCCACCACATTTGAATAGGGAGAAATTCACAGGAACAGAATAATGAATACTAGCAGAATTTTTGTAATTTTGGGAATATATCTAATGTAATTACATTTAAAAGCTAGTTTGAACATTAGATCTAAGGAAAAAGAATACAAAAGCAGAAAAAATGATGTAAACTTAATAATCATAGAAGATAAAACAAGAACTTTCAAAGTTTTTGAAGATATTGATAGCTGATATTCCTCTGAACCATTTTAATGGATTTCCATCACTAGATTTTGTTATCTCCGAAGGGAAATAAGTAATCTTTCGAAGGATCCTTGTCTAAAAACATGCAGTGGATTGAGTAGCAGATTTTAGAAATATATTTAAACCCTAAGTAAGTATATGGTATAAGTAAGTATATAAAATAGCTGTGTAAACTTCATTCGGAACTGTGAGGACCATTCTAAAGATGGCAATTCAATTGCCCTGAAAATCATCAGTCTTCAAAAGCTGTTAAACTTATGCTACTATTCATGCAGTACTACTGGAATCAGAAAAGGCTACTAACATGAGGGCCCAAGTCTTTCCTATTGAATGTGTAATTTCATTACCAAGCACTCACTTCCAGCAGTGACTCAATTAGGTCACAATTGTTTTTATATTGACTCTACAATGGTGGACGTATTTATTAAGAAAGACTTCAAGACTCATCAGGCACTGGAGAAATGGCTTAGTGGTTAGAAGCCCTTGCTGCTTTCGCAAAGAACCAGGATTCAGCTCTCCACATAGGAATATCACAACTCTCCCTAACGCTAATTCAAGGGGAGCCGTTGCCCTCTTCTGGCCTTCATAGGCAACAAAACAGGGCCTACATACACCAGGCACATAAGTATGCACATATACTGATAAACAAAAATAAAAATAAAACTGAAAAAGACCAATCATGCGAATCAACCTACCTACTGGCATATATTGAGCAGTTGATTTGTATAAATAATGATACTTGGAATAGAAAAGAAAACAAATCAAGAACCCTGCTACAGAGGAAGGGAGTATTTTCTGTTTTCCTTAAACCAAAGCACTTGAGTGCAATAGAAATGAACATGTTAATAATGCAAAGAAATTGCCCACTGAATGATGATGTTTAACAGAAACATCTAACATTCACTGCTTACACAAAACAAATTCATCAGGAAACTTGAAATTAGAAGGATGAGGTAGACCTGCTATCTAGGTAGGAATATATATATATATATATATATATATATATATATATATATATATGTGTGTGTGTGTGTGTGTGTGTGTGTGTGTGTGTGTGTGTGTGTGTACATTTCAAGACTGTCAAGGAGATGTTAAGATTGAGAAGCAAAAAAGTCACCATAGTTGAATCAGAAATTATAAAGGGTAATGATGGTTTGAGCTAAAGTTCTGCAGCATAGGACTTGAAAAATAATGAAGATGCATATATTACATATACATGTGCACATATAATATGTGTGTGTTATATTCATGCATGCCTATATTACAAATGTGTAACATATATTTATTTAATAAATAAATATATCTCTATATATTTAACATCATCATTTGAAATTTCAGATATGTCATTATATGCGTGTGTGCTTGTTTACATACAGTATTTAAGATATTCACCCTTTGAAATAGTTTCTGTTTAGCCCTATTTTTCCATTGTCTGCACTCAACTTTCTCTGCATACTCTATCAAACAAACAATGAAAATTATCATTACCACACTACTCCACTACTTATCTCAATTTATTTTATTTATCCTTTTATTGAAATGAGTGCACTGTTTCCTACTTTATAAAATGTCAATTTTGTGATGCTGCTGCTGAAAAAAAAATTATTCAGGAGAATGTCCTCTCTCTCTCTCTCTCTCTCTCTCTCTCTCTTTCTCTCTTTCTCTTTCTCTCTTTCTCTCTTAAAAGAATAGCATACGATTGCTTTTTGCTCTTTTACTGTGCTAGATGATTTGAGTGCTCCAAATAATGAGATTTTTTTGTCATAAAGTAATTTAACATGGTCACTTAAAAAAAACAGATATGTCACTTTTTTGTTCATATTTGTTTTGGTTTATTCTAATTGTTTTTTCTCTAGTTTAACTATAAATCAACGTGTGTCCTACACCCTTACCTCAGAATTAGTCTTTGTTCATACTTATCCAATGCCTCAAAGAGCACTTCTAATACAAACTTATGTGGCAGTTAAATAAATGAACTTTCCCCGAAAAATAATTTCTATCAGGAAACCATAGTTTTGAATAGCAAATGGTATTCTTTATTTCACAGGCAACAATTAAATTTATAAAATAAAAATTTGACACTTTATATTGGTTGTCAAACAACAGACAGTCCTTTGTGGACTTCAGAGGAGATCAAAAACTGATGGGTAAGAAGGAGACATCCTTCACACAGCCCTGTGAACCCTGTTGTAGCCATTTCAACTTACAGCACTTAGCCACTTCCACAACTTCTTTGACGAATTTTACCACAAAACCACAAGCTCCTGCAATTGCTTGACAGAAGTTCAACTTGAAAAGGTTTCCATCACTGTGGATTTTCTTCATGTTTCCAGCTAGCGATCAAACTGAAGCTTGTCATAGCCTGGGTGGGCTTTATTCTCAAATACTCTGGAGCCCAAATAAAGTAATAGAAAAAAAAAAAACAAGGAGAAAATGAAAAACAAGAAAGAGTCAATAAATAGGACAGCACAGTGGCTGCTGCTTGAGACACATATTTGGCTACTCTTTGTAAAACCAAATAACCTGTTTTCCAAGTAGTATGATCTGGTACTTGAGGGTAGATGGTATTTTCCAAGCAGTAGCAAGGTTCAAAATTAAACATGTAAGTGTTCCATGTTTAGAGGTGGTCAGTATGGGAGGAGACTAAGCACATTCCTGGTAACTGTTGAGCTGTGGAAAGAGATGAGGCAGCAAAAAGAACCATGCCTTTACATGTGTTTAGTTCAGTCAGGAATTGTAGTATTTAAAGCCATACTTCATTCTCACAGAGATGAAGTTACGCGAATACAAAGAATGTGTGACCCTCAGAAGGAGAGCAGACTGCTCCATTATTGCCTTAGGTGGCTTTTCTGTTACACAAGTTGTGTGGTCTCCTGGCCCAGATCAAGTACCACTGTGTATTCATGCCTCCTGTGGTGGTCTGGTGGTAGAATGCTGGGAGGAGCTTCCTGTCCTAGAATTTGTCATGTGGTGGTGCAGGACAGTTTCTGAGAGCTTGATGTCAGCAGATGCACAGGGACAGTGCAGAACTTTCTAAAAGCAATGGGGAAAACATAGATTTGGCCTTTGCTGCCCTGGAATGCAGCCTTGCTGGATAGTCCCTGGGTCCTACTGACTGTGAAAATACAGTGGAGTCATTCTCTGAGCATGCCCAGATTTCAGTGGAAGATCTCTACCCTCTGTTGTGGGTTTCTGGTGGCTTCTGTGAGATTCTTTGGATTAGCCATTATTCCTGCATCTTCTCAATGGATAACTGGTGTAGAGGCCTAAAATGGGAGCCTGTTTCCACCTTGTCTGAAGATCAGAGAGTTTCAGCTGGCTCGAAGCTGTTGTCAGTCCACCCAGACCACAGGTCAGAGAGTTGGATCATCTGTTCCTTCAAGGTTATTGTGTATTCCAACCTCAAACGAAGGTCCCACCCAGACTTAGGTCACAGAGTTCTGCTCTCTCAAGGTTATTGTCAACAGATGTGGCTGCTAACAAGATCTTGTACTTCAGGAATAGAGAAGTAGATGTGATTCCACCCTTAATCAAAGTCTAAGGTTCCAACTAATTTCCTACTCCCTTAGAGAGATAACTATGAATGCCACCCAGATTTGCCTACAGAATGTCTTAGTCTGGGGTGTGAGTGTTACTTGCTCTGTTCTACCAACAGAATGTTTAACTAAGAATGTAGACTGCAAACTGGTATGTTCATTTCCTTGCATCATGTTAATGTAAATTTTATCTTACTCCTACATTTAGGGGTCAGAGTATTTTAAGAAAATAGAAATAAAATGCAGGCGATTTCAGTATTCGCTGGAACTCCCTCCTGGGACTATCCTAAGTTTTCTGTTTTATTATTTTCACTTGCATCTTCTATTCTTTACTATTTTTCTAATCCCTGTTCTCATACACTGGTAAGTGGTACTTTTCTGGAAGCTGGTCTCTGATACCTGGGAAGGCACACATTTGTCTAGTCAAGTTTCTCTGTCTTGCTCCACTTGCTTGTCACCATCACCTCTTGCAGCTTGGTTCTATGTTCATTTTCTTTTTCCTTGCTCTCATTGAGCTCTGTGACACCTTTCAGCATTAGAGAGTATTTCTGAGTCTGCTATTGGCCTCCATGGAGTATGCCAGCCCTTCTTTGAATACCACAAATAATTTTCATAATTACACAGGAAAAACTGAATTAATAATGAGTGGATAACTTACAAAATACAACAATTATATTGTTTCTTACTATGCTACACACACCATGAGATTTAGACTTGTAACACTTTTATAAGCCTAAATAGTTTTGATGACACATGTCCTATTTCACACTAAAGAATGTGAAAAAGAATTTTCATTTGATAAATATGAAAGGGTGTTTAAATTTTTCCTTCTTTCTGTATTGCTTTCACAAATTACATAACTTTCTTTCATCACAGTTCCGTCAAAAGTCATACAGGATGTAAATAGGTTACTTTCCTTTCAGAAAAAGTCTAATTTTTTTTATTAATTAATTTATTTAATTATTAAAGATTTCTGCCTCTTCCCCGCCACCACCTCCCATTCCCTCCCCCTCCTCCAATCAAGTCTTCCTCCCTCTTCAGCCCAAAGAGCAAGCAGGTTTCTCTGCCCTGTGGGAGGTCCAAGGACCACCCACCTCCATCCAGGTCTATTAAGGTGAGCATCCAAACTACCTGGGCTCCCACAAAGCCATTACGTGCAATAGGATCAAGAACCCATTGCCATTGTTCTTCAGTTCTCAGTAGTCCTCATTGTCCGTTATGTTCAGCGAGACCGGTTTTGTCCCATACTTTTTCAGACCCCGGCCAGCTGGCCTTGAAGGTCCCTCTTGCTATTGATTTCTAGCTTCTTGCTACAGCGTTAGAAAGGCAAGCTTGGTGTTGGTTCTATTCTCAAATTATTAAGGCTTGTTTCAGGGTTTAACATCTGAGAAAATGCTCTTTAAACACTCAAAATCAGTGTATATTTTATTGTTTAATAGAGGTTATAGAATTACTTTGAACATAAAATCAGTTAATTTTGATAGAGTGTTCAGTTTTGAGCTATACATTCCTTTTACAACTGAAATATAACTATGCACACGAATACTCCAAGTTCTCCCATTTTTCAGCCAGAACCAAAATGTGTGTGTGTGTGTGTGTGCGCGCGCGCACGTGTACTGGCTTCTTTAATATAGCAATGCTAGTTCACACTTCATTTAGCTAAATAAAAGAGGTTTATACTTCCTTTAAGACTATTGCCCTTCCAGTCTCTCTGGCAGCAAATGTAAGAGAATAACATCCTGTTTTGAAAGGCCAAAGGTTCCGAGGCTGCAAGAATGTTGTACCAAATGTGCTTAAGGAAATAAATGGCACACTGCTTTGAAAAACACTGAGTGGTATTTAAGAGGACTTCAATCTTTGCCGTTTGATATTCTGTGCAGTTTATTGTTATCCCCAAAATTTTCTTGATTCCCAGATGGTAGACAGACTGTTTTTGAACTGATAGCATCCATATAGGCTCAGATAAATATTTTCAACCTGTTATTTTAAATTTTATTGATTAGCCGTGGGTTTTGTTAGAAGAGGAATATGTAATTCTACAGAAACTTAAATTTTAATGCATGTATACCATGCAAATATCTTAGAAGGAATATCTAAGAGAACCGATAAAAACAAAGAGTCAACATGACATATCATCCTCTTGCTCATTTCTCCACGATTTAATAATTTATTAAGGGGGTACCACTTCTAACATTTTCATTGTGGTAATTGAAATAATAAGACTTTTCCAGCCAATCACCAATATCTTTTGAAATATTTTTAAAAAGAGGACTAGAAAAATTAATTAGTGCTCCTTATAATACCTATGTATTAAAATTACCTACAAAGGCAGTGCCTTGTGACAAGCTGCCAGGGATTAGCTGGATGTCTTAAAGTTTGTGCTGATATCACTTAGGCTATATGTGTTTTGACTCCACTGCATGACCTAGTTCAGATCATTCCACAGGCCTCTAATCTTCTTTGGAATGCATCTATGCTTAAGGCATGTTATTCTCATGCCAAAATGCAGAAGCACAAGAACATAAACATAATAATATATATCTTAAGATTCATGCCGTTTGCTGCACTGCAATCCAATGTGTCAAAATAAGACAAGGAGTGGAGAAATAAAGCAAGCTAACCCTGACACCACAGAACTGAGAGAGGGACAGTCAACTGGTGACACATATATAGAACAAATTTTAGCTTTCAAATTAAAATATTACTACCATTGTTCCCTGAGGCTTGATAAAGGTTCTTCAACTTGCCTTTCAAGTTCTTGATCAGAATCTAAGAAACTCCACAAACAATATATGCTATTACCATTGTTCGTGATTGCCTCTCAGAAATTGAAGTTGAGATCTTACTACTGAAGACATTACATAATTCAGAAACAAGATGGAAGTGTTCTGGATGTCTCCTCCCTGAAGAATAGCTCTCATAGCACCATAAAAAATTACACAAGGTAACAATTTATAAAAGTAATCAATAGTCCTACGCAGCTGTAGTATCTATGAGAAACAATCGATGAGAATGACAAGAGATCCCCTGAGGTGCAACAGTGTCACTTCTATCCTGGGAGTAAACAACTCATCTAGTTGAGCTTAAGGCCCACTCAATATGAGGAATTCTTTCCAAATACCATAAAATTAAAATATTGCATATATTTATATATAGTATAAAAGGCCACAGCCAAGTGAGCAGGTAACTTAAAGGTTACTGGTGGTAGGAATTCCTACAGCACCTCCCCCTTTGTTTAAATAAGAAAGTTCTAAGCCTAATACAAAGTTATATGCAATAAGAACAAATATCAGATATAAAAATTAGAATTACAGCCAGCATAAACAATATCAAGCAAGAAACATATGATAAATGTTTCAATAATTATCATATCCTAATGAGTTTAAGTCTTGTATATAAATAACTTAGCCAAGTATTAAGAGAAAAGTAACTACAACTATCAAGTCTTCAACCTCATCAAAGGTCCGAGAAGGGAAATAATATTATTTGAGTAAGCAGGAAGGGCAATCAAGCAACTTACAAAATGTGCAACAAATAACAGAGACAACTGGCTTCTGGGGAAGTCACCCAAAGTCTCATTTGCAACATTGGAGAAAACAACTTTGGCTAAGTCCTAGAGTAACTGACAGACCCTTTTCAGAGGCAGGAAAAATTTTCAAAAGTGTCTTACTCTGTCTTGGCAAGATTTGACAGTCTTTTTTCTTGTATCCTGCTTGTCCTGTCCAGACATCATGCATTTTGTCAGTGGTCGATGCATGGGCAGTTGCTTGCACAAAGTCCAGTTTTGCCTAGAAGAAAACAAGCTGCAAGTGGAGTGTCTTCGGTGCTCACCATTCTCTTGGGAATAGATCAGTGCTGCCAGGAACATGTCTCACTTCAACAGACCCTAAGTTATTTAAATGTCATACTCTACAGCTCTTTGAAGTGCTTGAAGATTACCTATCTATGCAGAATTCAATCTCTATGTATATAAAGAACCTGATTAGTCTAACCGTAAGTATGACAAATATGGATGATTATTGACCTATGAATGTTAATACCTATGTAACTTAAAGATTAAGACTTCATATTAGAACATTAAACCATCTTTAAACAACTGTGCAACAAATGAGGACAATAATCTCAAAATGTGAACAATGTATAAGTATCTTCATCAGAAGTAGAAATGTATATTGCAATATGATAAATATATTCTAAAATCATATCAATATACAAAATGTCTTAAGCAGAGGTAGAAGCATTCATGCATACGGTATGACAAAATAACTTTGCCTAGGTATACAAATACTATAGATGAAAATAGGAACATATTCAATATAATTTAAGCTTGTATCAATATAGAAGAATCTATGCCAATGTAAATTGCCTATAAATAATAGCTCACAAGTATTCACTCTATTACTCACAATTACTATTAGTATGAGTAAGCTAACACTAATCTATTATCACATCAAATTTCACTTTTATTCCAAAGAGATCCCTGATGCTAAATAATTTTCTCCCCAACCCCCAGCTCTATACCAATTATAATCAACCCCTAAATGATGTACCTAACCCTGAGGATAAACTTTGTTGGGAGAGGGGATGTAGCCTTCTGAATTACTTCCAGCTGTCATGAGGGTGATATTCTTTGGTGGGACCCTGTGAAAGTGAAATAATGGTTAAGTTCCAAGATTACTGTCTGGTATAATTGCAAATAGTCTCTGAGTATCCAGTAAAGTTTTTCTGAGGTTCTTATTTGGAGTTCTGGCCAGAATGTTATAAAAAAAAAAAAAAGTACACCATTTCATCTAACTAAGTTGTGGGGCCCTGCATGGAAACTTCAAAGATTGCTGCAGAAAAATTCATTGTTCACTATGGAAAACTTAAGCATTATTTATATAGATATATTCAGACATATATATTCAATGAAAGGAATGATAAAGACAAAAATAGGTATGAAGAAAAGTAAAAGTTTTTCTAATTTCTTTCTTCTTTCTGTCTAATACCAGATAGCTCTTGACATGATACAGAAACTCTGAATTTATCTTTTAACAGCATGCTTGGATTTAAAGAAGGACAGAGACATTGTCTAACTCCAAAGCCTGCTATATATATTCATATATGCACACACACATACACACACACATATATGAGATCACCTGTCCCTACGAGTCATATTCCTTTTTCTTGATGATCCTTATGGTGTAGAAGTTTCATCTGTTTGTGTGTTGCTTTCATTGATTGAATAAAGAGACTGCTTTGGCCTTTGGATAGGGCAGCCCTTAAGTGGGTAGACAAAACAGAATGCTGGGAAGAAGGGAAGTGTGGCAGATGCCATGAATCTCTGGCCTGAGATGGACATAGGTTAAAATCTCTCCTGGTAAGCCACGACCTCGTGTTGACATACAGATTATTAGAAATGGGTTGAATCAAGATATGAGAGTTAGCCAATAAGGGGCTGGAGATAATGGGCCAGGCAGTGTTTTAATTAATACTTTTTCTGTGTTGTTATTTTGGAAATAAGCTAGCAGGGTGAGATGAAAAGGAGGCCCATGTTCATTAATACAGAGAGGCGCCCACAGTTTCTGTGTAATTATTTCCGGTATAAGCTAGCTGGGTGGCTGGGAACCAGAAAGGACCAAAAAAAGGGCCCTGTACCTCCATACTACATCCTTATTGGATAATTATTTTTCCTTCTATCAGCAACCAAACATCTAGGGTTTTGGATGTACACTTTCTTGTAAAGACAAGAGCAGAACCTTGCCCTAACCCTATATAATTTCCTTACCACCTGAATGGTTGTCACTCTTGTGGATGAGCTGTCATTTCTCTTTCTCAAGAGACTTCTCTTTTTCAAATTGAATATTTATTAATTTTTATAGTATCTATAGTTTTTCTTTTCCTCTGGAAACAAGAACAAAACACCTTTCCCAGTATAGCACATCTACTGGCTTTCATTGTGAGGCCAACACATCCTTGAAATACACTGGCTGATTTGATTCAGAAGTCTTTTCTATTATCCAATGTTTCTCTGCTGCTGTTGTCCCTTTCTCATTAGCATTAAGAAAATTCAAGGTTAATAAAACATTATATAGTCTATTTCTGGGAATATTTTCCATCCCTTCCTGTTTGTTTAACATATCATTTATAGTTCGATTTATTTTTCTACAACTTCCTGACCTGTAGGATTGTGTGGCATACCTGTAATATGCTTTATATCATCCTGTATTTTATCTGATAACAATGAAAGATATCTATGTAATCTATATGTCAAAAGCAAGGGAAACTACAGGAAGCACACAAAACAATGGAAAGAAATAACACATGATGAATGATTAATAAATCATTGAAGAGATTAAGATTGAAATAAAAAAATTTCAGGACTGAATGAAAACGATAATATAATAATCTAAAATATAAGAAATAGAATATGAGCAATCATAGGAGGGAAGTTTATAGCTCTATATGACTACGGAGAAAAACAAATCTGAGGAATCTCATATAATAGCTTAATGATGAATCTTGAGGTCCTTCCATGGTGCAGGACAGAAAATTAAACTTTAAAGCAGTAGACAGGCAGAAATATATGAAAAAAAACAGAAGTTAATAAAATAAAATGAAAAATACTAGGGTTATTTAAAAGTGAAGTAGGTTCTTTAGAAGATAAAAAAAGAAACTTTTGTCAAATTAGCCAGAAGAAAGGGAAGACCCAAATTAACAGAATTAGGTATAAACAGGGAGACATTACAAGAGATGACAATGAAATCCAGGAAATCATGAGGCCACATATTAAATTTCTGTAATCTAATAAAATGATGGATACATTTTTAGATGGATATGACTCACTAAAATTAAAAAATGAAATAAATAATTTAAACAGAAACAAAATTGAAGCTGCACTAATGAGTCTCAAAAGAAAAAAAAAAGGCCCAGACTTATTTACTGTAGAACTTTACCAGATCTTCAAAGGTTAAGAGATACCAATACTAATCAAATTACTCCACTAAACAGAAAAAGAAGGCATGCTTCTAAACTGTTTTTTTCTTTTTATGGATGAAGCCAGTTAAATCCTTATATCAAAGTTATATAAATACATTTAGACACGAAACTACAGAATGGTATCCGCGATGAACATAGCAATTAGAAAGATGAATTCAAGATGTCATCTGATTAAAATGGGCTAGAAATGCAAGGATAGTTTAACATGTATAAATTAATAAAAGCAATACATCATATAAATATACTAACAGAAATCATATTATTATTATTTCAATAGAGAAAGAAAAGGCCTTTAACAGAATCTAATATCACCTCATGATCAAAGTCCTGAAGGGACTAGAGATGGAGGGAATATATCTCAATATAATAAAGGGTGTGAATGATGAACATTTGGCCATTATTGTATTAAATGCATCCTCACTAAAATTATGATTAACCCAGGGTGTCCACTCTCTTTATTCATACTCAGTATAATGCATTAACTCATAAGTAGAGCAGTAAGAAAAGATAAATAAATAAAAGGTAAAAATAGGAAAAAAAATCAAAGTATCCCTATTTGGAGATATGATTCTATATATAACATACCCTAAATAACCCACCCATAAAAAGCACTCATCAAGCTGATAAATTGTTACAGTATGTTGATAGGATACAAAATTAACTCACAAAATTAGTTGTCTTTATATATTACCAATGCAAAACATGAAAAAAAAAAGTTATGGAAAAAATTCCATTTAGTGTAGCCACTAAAAAAAGTAAAAATATAAGGCATAACGAAGGAAATGGGAGATTTCTGAAATGGAGACTTTGAAACCTTAATGAAATTGAGAATATGCTAGACACGTAGAAAAACCTTCTATGCCCATAGAATGGAAGAATTAATATTATGCAAATAACTACCCTACCAAAAGCAAGCTATAAATTCCATGAAAGTCCAGGACTTCTTTTTACAGATAGAGAAAAAAACATTTTAAAATATATGGAAGTACAAAAGGATAAAAAAAATCAATTCTGAACAAAAATAAAGGTATCACTACAACCGATCTAAAACTATAAAGAATGAGAGTAATAAAAACAACATAGCACTTGCACAAAAACTGATATGTGCATCAAAGTAATAGAATAGAAAACCCAATTAGGAATGTATACAACTATACCTACCTACTTTTGACAAAAATGCCAAAAATATACATTAGAGAAAAATAGCATCTTCAACATAGTGCTAGAAAAATTACATGTGAAGAACAAATCTAGATCCCTATCTCTCTCCTTGAACAAAACTGAACTGCAACTAAGTAGCTCAACAGAAAACCAAATGCTCTGAATCTGCTGGAGATAAAATCACTATGCTTTATTGGCACAAGGAGATATTTTTAAATATGACCTCAGGAGCACAAGAGAGATAGTACTTCATTGCTTCCACATATCCAAGGAAACTGCCTGTTGGAGAAAATATCTGCAAGCCCTACATGTTGCAAAGGATTAGTATCTAGAATGCATAAAGATTTCAAAAACTAAACATCAAGAAAATCAAAAGTTCAATTAAATCGGTCTACAACAGAATGAATATGGATGCAATGAAACACTATTTAAAATCTTTAATATCCTCAACTGTCAGGAAAATGTAGATCAAAACTGCTTTAAGATTCCATTTCACTTCAAGTCAGTACGGCCATCATCCTAGAATGACATCAAGAATGACAACAGATGGTGGCATAGATGTTGTGAAATGTGAGACCTCATATGTTGTTGGTGAGAGTATAAATTAGTTGAAGCCAGTTTGGAAATCAGTCTAGAGGTTTCTTCCATGTTAGAAAAGATCTACTTCACATCCCAGGTATAGGCACATATCCAATGACTCTATATACTATTACAAGAGCATTCAAACACTCATTTTCATTGCTTCTCAAATATAAATAGCTAGGAATTGCAAACAATCCACGTGCCTATCAACTGATGAAAATAACAAAATACGGAACTTATACATGATGAAGTTTTACTCAGCTTTAAAGGCAAATGGAATTACAAATTTTGCAGGCAAATGGATAGAACTGTAAAAAATACTGAGCGAGGCAACATAGACCCAGAAATACAAATGCCACGTGTTCTCTCATATGTGGCTCTTAGCCTCAAACCTTGAGTATTATGTTTTACTTGGAGCATCTGTGGGACACAGCAAGTAGGAAATGAGCTGCTATATGGAGAGCAGTTAAGGGACAAGGAACAGTACAGCAGAACTAAAATGAAAATAAAGAAAAGAGTACTGTAGGAGGAAGTTTAGTAAGAAAGGACGCAGAGGATTGGGGAGCTGAGGGTGTGGGTTGGGTGTGTTGGGGGGTGGATTAAACAAAATAAACAGAGCATGAAAACTCCATATGGAAAACTACTATCTTATAACACCTCCCACAAACAGGCAAAGAAATAAACAAAAAACATCAATGGCAGGGCTAGACAGATGGCTCAGTAGTGAAGAGTTCCTTACTGCTTTTGCAGAGGTTCAGGGTTCAGTTCCTAGCACCCCCATGGAGGCACACAACCATCTGTAACTCTGGTTCTAGTGAAATCTGCCCCTCTATTCTAGCCTCTACAGACAACGGGGAGGCATGTGTTGTACATATACAAATTCATGCAAAACACTCAAAAATTAAATAAAAAGAAAATCTTTTAAAAAACAGTCCGTGCCAGATATTAAATATTTCCATTTGAGTTATTGGCCAGAGCGACCCCAGAGAGCTCCCTGCAAACAGTTCAGGCTATTGCAATTGTTATTTGTTAGCAACTATAAATGGATGGCCAGCCTGTGCTTCCGAAAACCCTACACATTTGGCTACAAGACACAAACAAAATCAATTTTAATTGGCAAGGAAACTTCCTCCTGTCTGGCTAGCTTTGAAAATCCTGGAAGATTTTATAAAGGCTGTTGGTGGGGAGACATCAGTGATCCTACCCAGTGTTGGGCGTCACATGCTATAATATCAGTTTTTCTGGTAAGATATGCCTATGTGTGGAATAGTGGCACAGCATTGATGGGGAAAATAATCATTCTCTAATCATATTTGAGTCCTGTTAAACAAGAAGAAATGCATACCTGATACTATAAGACTGTTCAAAATCCCATGCCTCCAAGATTCCCAGTCCCTAGGGATGATAGTACTATGATTGTTTGGCTACATGATAATATTGTCAAACTTCTTTCTCTATATCCATGCTTATACCTGTAAATGTGTGTTACACTTAACTTCAGTGAGAGAAGTTTCTTTTGCAGTGGGTAGTAGCTAATGTAAATACACATAATTGGCTGAAATATTGCGAATAACCCACTGTGAGTGCTCAGCCATTTCTATATGATGCATCTATATAATTACTACATATATATCACCACACACACACTCACACACAGATGGAGTAGAAGGGTGGGTGTGACCTACACTAGATCAGTGTAGTCAACCTCCCACTATGGATGGAGGAGGAGTTTCACAAGGTCCCAAGCTACATAGATTCTGATAGTAGATGGATGCTAAGGGGCAGAGAATAATTTTAGAGGCCATATGTGACCACTGGTAGGTTGGCAGTGGGGCTGCATGGTCTCATCCCTGTGTATATATGGGCAATGCTAATTGAATTTAATTGTGCTGCACAAAAAAAACATGAATTTGTAAGTAGGATGTGTTTTACACAGATTCTAATGGAGGTCAATAAGGAGAGTGGAGGAAAAATGAAAATTAGAAGTCAGAAAGAGGGAAAATAAAGATATACATATATCATATATGTGTGTGTGTGTGTGTGTGTGTGTACTACATATTGTGTGCTTATGGATATACATGGATATATATGCATATATATGAGGACAGGCCTTGATCTGATATTGACTGTATTGTACTGAATGAAATAAGCATCTATAAAGGACACAAGCAGAGCTGCCTTGATAGTCTCAAGGCACAAGTCAGTACTTAGAATCATGAAGAATCCCAGGTCATTCCAAGAACACTCACAGCTCCTGCTGCTTTGTAGCCTCTGAGAAGGATGCAGGAAGAATTAGCACAGCTGCAATTGGTAATGGAAATCAAGTGGGAAAGGTAGAGTGAACTCACATTTCAGAAGGGAGATGACTCAACGCTTCACTGAAATTTCATCATCTTGCTGAAAGCAGAAGGCACATAATCTCTCATTCTCTTTTTTCCTTAATTTCCATAGTTTTTAATATAGTATGCCACATCAATATAACTAAGACTATATGGTCTCTTCCCATACATGAGTGATATGATTGAGAGATCTAGCTATTACGATTCAAAGACTCATGTTCTCTTATGCCTCATCTCCATCACATGTAAAAGTATGATAATTAATTTATCCAGCTTATATGGTATTTGGAGGCTTCATTTACTTAATTATGTAGAGCTATTAAAAGAAATGCTAAATTAAGTATGTTTGTGGTTAAGAATTTTTAAACATTTGAAGTCCAATATTCATAGTGAAACTTCAGGAGAATGGTTTATTACATAAGAAAATGAGGCATTCAATTTCATACAGATGTTCATTTTTTCACAAAACCTATATAATATTCTAAGTGTTTGGTACTTTTAGCCCATGATACTCTTATAGAATACTTAATATTAGACCTAATATTAATAATGTTACATATAATACTAGAGTTTCTATAAGAGTACCACTCTTATGGAAAAGCTATTGGTATCTTTAAAGATAAGTTGAAAATCTATTCTTAAAAATATATTACATAGAAAAGGACTAAAACATCTCAGGACTTTCTGCTTCATGTTTGAATTGAATTACTAGTAAATTAGTTGCTGAATATTATGTATTATAATAGATAGAAAATGGTTTCAATGATTAGATATCATAATACAATTTATTAATCATCTTCTAGCAACTTACATGGAACCCTAAAATGGGGAACACATGGCAATGATGAGGTTTAAAAGTAGTGATTAAATATCACTACTCTGAATATTTTTATCACAAATGTTATTCTGGCTAAAAGCATTCCTGTCTAAGTTAGGCAAAGATAAGTCATACAATTTTATTATTGGGTCTCATTTGAAAAACTCTAAAATTTGAAAATTTTCTGTTCTTTTTTTTCTTGAATATAAGTTTGAAAAATATTGCAGCAAAGAAGCAAAAAGATGTTGTGCTTTAACTGAAGCAAATCCATCTTTTTTCTAGATCTTTTTCCTGTGAACTCTGTAATGAACAAGTGCTTCAGCTTCATTTCTCCTGGAATGAAATTAGCTCTTAAATTTTCTTTCATCACTGTTTCCCATGAAGCCTGAGGCTCATCATTCCTTACCATCCCTGTTTCTGGGTACCACTGTGTTCTGTGTTCTTTGAGTTATTATAGAGGTGACACCATAGTTAGACTCTCTTATGCAGTGGTAGTAGAGGATTTGAAAGCTCAAAGTTCCAAGGATATCTATCAACAGATAATTGAAAACAGAACCAAAAGCTCCCCCAAATGCAACCGAGCTACATCATCATTTCTTGATCTTTATACCGAACCTTAAGCATCAATGAGCATTTGAGGAAGAGGGGAACTCTGATTTTAGTCCATGAAGCAACAGTAATAACTATAACTGACAAAACTGCTACACTAATATTTTAAGTTAGTCTCAAGTACTAGCTTCTATTTCCAAATGAAGTAATCTCAGAAGCATTAGAAAAGATTTTGAGGAGCATTAATGTTCCCCAGTCTTAAGTTTTCTAATCTATGATACTCAAGACTACACAAAGATGTTCTGTGATAAGGACAGCATATATTTTTAGAACTCAATAATCACATTCATTATTTGTTAAAACAATGCAATTTGAGCATTATATTTTAAAGTAGCAGAAAAGTAAAAAGTAAAAGAATTTGTCAGAAGTGTTGACAAGATTTTTAATTCCTTCTGTTTCCTTTGATATTTTTTAAATAGAATATATAAGCAATGCAACCCATGCGTAAACACATCTCAGTTTATGTTTATTCTGCTTTTATTGCACATTTGAAAATTAATAATTCAATGTTCTAATATTAGCTGTCATCTTAGCTGTGATAAAATTAATAATTCATCAAAATGATATCAAACAAATGGGGCCTTTTTGTTCTGGTTGAGAAACAATCCCTCCAGTGTTGAAAAATTACAATGGTAAATTTATTTCTTTTATTTTGGGTCAAATAATATTTAATCCTTTCAGCTATAATTTCAATGTTTTCATTTTAAATATAGAAATCTGCATATGTCACAACTGATGCTAAGAAACAACCTTCGTCTTGTTCCAGAAGGTTGTTTTACCCTTGCTTATATCTTGGCAGATACGTCTTCTTCAGAAAAACCACAATAAAAGAATCATGTTTTAGAAAAGTTGAATATAAATGAAATGAATTCTTTTTTCGTTCTGGCTGATGTAATTTTCCCCATTTGTAGTCTAGAATCTGCTGTCTGCATAAAACAGGAGCAATGGCGGCAACAGGCAGAGACTGAACAATGTTTCTGAATATAATACATTTTCTTGAATCTATTTGCATGTATTTTTAAATTAAAAAACATGATAAGGTTAAGCATCTATATTTACTTATAAGTAAGATCTCTAGACACACGTTTCCAAGAGTTATTAGTTAAATATTATTGAAGGACAGAAATTTGTCTTCTTTTAACTCACAGCAATTGTTCTGGGTTTCCTAGACTTTGAGTAGGAATGGTAGTGAAATCATTATTTAATTCCTACTCAGATAATTCTCACACTGTTTTCTTGGAGGCATCAGTGGCATGAAGAAAGACGTTTCATTTTACGTTAACACTCGAGTTACCATTTCTTTTCTTTTTTATTGGTTTTTATTGAGCTCTACATTTTTCTCTGCTCCCCTCCCTGCCTCTCTCCTCTGCCTTTCAATCCTCCCCCAAGGTCCCCATGCCCCCAATTTACTCAGGAGATCCTGTCTTTTTCTACTTCCCATGTAAGTCTATGTATGCCTCTCTTGGTGCCCTCATTGTTGTCTGGGATTGTGGTTTGTAGGCCGGTTTTCTTTGCTTTATGTTTAAAATCACCTATGAGTGAGTACATATGATAATTGTCTTTCTGTGTCTGGGTTACCTCACTCAAAATGATGTTTTCTAGCTCCATCCATTTGCCTGCAAATTTCAAGATGTCATTATTTTTTCTGCTGTGTAGTACTCCATTGTGTAAATGCACCACATTTTCCTTATCCATTAGGTTGAGGGCCATGTAGGTTGTTTCCAAGTTCTGGCTATGACAAAAAATGCTGCTATGAACACGGCTGAGCACATATCTTTGTGGTACGATTGATCATGCTTTGTATATATACCCAAAAGTGGTATTACTGGGTCTTGAGGAAGGTTGTTTCCAAATTTTTTGAGAAATCGCCACACATCCAAAGGGGCTGTATCACTTTACATTCCCATCAGCAATGCAGGAGTGTCCCCTTTTCCCCACAACCTCTCCAGCATAAGTTGTCATCAGTGTTTTTGATCTTAGCCATTTTTACAGGTATAAAATGAAATCTCAGAGTTGCTTTGATGATTTGCATTTCTCTGATGACTAAGGATGTTGAACATTTCCTTAAGTGTCTTTCAGCCATTTTAGATTCCTCTGTTAAGAGTTTTCTGTTTAGGTCTGTACTCCATTTTTTTAAATTGGATTATGCGTTCTATAGAACGGGAAAAGATCTTCACTAACCCCACATCAGACAGAGGACTGATCTCCCAAATGTACAAAGAACTCAAGAAATTGGTCACCATTTTTTTCCAGGGGGATATTATTCACTTTGTAAAATAAAAGTTTTTAATACATCAGAGGATGTTAGAAGTTTTACTGTAGTTTCTACCTTAAGTACGAAAGATCTTAGTGAATCATGCCACATGTTTCTGGGTATGCTAAGGACAGTTAAATGTCCGACAGGCATCTACTCAGAGTAAAGGGTTGGGAAAAGGTTTTTCAAGCAAATGGTCCTAAGAAAAAAGCAGGTGTGGCCATACTAATTTCTAACAAAACTGACTTCAAACTAAAATCAATCAGAAGAGATCGACAGGGACACTTTATACTCATAACAGGAATCGTTTCAGCAGGATGAAGTCTCAATCCTGAATATCTATGCCCCTAATATAAAAGCACCCACTTATGTAAAAGAAATATTGCTAAAACTCAAGGCAGACATCAAATCACACACACTAGTAGTAGGAGACTTCAACACACCTCTCTCACCAATGGACAGGTCAATCAGACAGAAAACTAATAGAGAATTAAGAGAATTGTTGGAGGTAATGAATCAAATGGACTTAACAGACATCTATAGAACACTCCACCCAAATAGGAAAGAATACACCTTCTTCTCTGCAGCTCATGGAACCTTCTCGAAAATTGACCACATACTTGGAAACAAAGGAAACCTCCACAGATACAAAAAAATATCAGTGTCCACCTGTGTCTTATCAGATCACCACGGATTAAAGTTAGAAGCCACCAACAATGCTACCCCCAGAAAGCTGACAAACTCATGGAAACTGAACAGTCAACTACTGAACCACACCTGGGTCAAGGAAGAAATTAAGAAAGAAATTAAAGTCTTCCTTGAATTTAATGAAAATAAAGAGACAACATACTCAAACCTATGGGACGCGATGAAAGCAGTGCTAAGAGGAAAGTTCATAGCACTAAGTGCCCACTTAAAGAAAACGGAGAAAGCATACATTGGGGACTTAACAGCACACTTGGAGAGTAAAAATGAAATGTGTCACCTGTCTCTTTATGGTGGCATCAACTTTAATTTGATTCTGATTTCTCAATATCAAAGTTCATCGGTGCCATCTGGAACACTCACTCAAATGGAGAACTCCTGTCTAGTTTCAGAGACTCTTACATACAAGAGTCAGTGGAGAACCAAACTCAAAATTTAAAATGATGACCACAAATATCCCTACACAAGTGGTCTCCATATCATAACCATCTAGATTAGGTTAATGAGACAGTTACAGCAGAGTTTCACATGCTAACGTGAAATCTGTGATTAAGAGGTTCTCTCTAGTTCTTGAAAACATTTATTATATAATAAATAAAATAGTTGCCCTGCCAGTGGTGGTGCAGGCAAATCTCTGCGAGTTCGAGGACAGCCTGGATTGATCATCACCTCTCACGGCAGCATGTGGTTGTTGGGAGCACATACATGAACGAAGACAAATGAGCAGATCAGAGGATAACTTTAGATAGTTTGTCTCCTTCTCCTATTCATGTTCCATACACAGAATTCAGGATTTGGCAACCAAGCTATCTTGAAAACCTAGTTTTGCTTCCATAGATAGGTTATTTAGTTATCATAAGAATGAGCACATAATCATATGAGTGGACTCATGATAGAAGTATAGTTGGACTAGAATTTTTCTTTCTGTTCCCATATAGATTACTTTGCCATTCTGCTACATTAAGCAGCATAAAGAGCCCTGCCAGACACTATTACTATGCTTTTAGACTTCTGGAAACTCAGAACTGTAAGACAGTTAAGTATTCTTATTTTTTAAATCATCCAATACACAGTATCTATTAGTACAAGAGAAAACTGAATTAAAGAGTAATATACTAGGTCCCACAAAGAACAGAAAAAAACATAACCCATTCTTGAGAAGGTAATATAAAAGTAAATAGGTAAATTCTTTATACACATTATAATGTACATTATCATATAATCATATGGGAAAATGCTATGGAAGCACAATAAGATGTTTAGTTAAGATTCACTCTAAACAATGAGTATTATCTTATCTTCTTTTTATTGACATCGAATTACTAGAACATTCTATCAGGGCACCCATTACTGAGCAAATCTAACTAAAAACTATAGTGAAATAATAAACAAATGAAATTTCTTTGAGAGTTTCATTGAACTTTCAACATACATTGATGAAGAGTCTAGTACATGCAAGCCAACTTTCTTGGCAGTGAAGCTAACAGAAGGTATTAAACTACAGGTTCTGGCCTTAAAACTCTTACAGACATGATATAGAAGACAATATAAAAGGAGCCATGAAAGAACAGCTTCTAGAGTTTGATTCTAGTTCTGGATAATGAAATAGAAAATAGACCTATATCCCTGCCTGTGTCAATGTAACAAAAGAAGAGAAAACAGATAACTAATTTAAATGTAAAAAATTATTTGTTCATTTTTTCTTTCTTTAATGTGTGTGTATGACAGGGAAGGAAGGGGAGGGAAGGACAGAGGGAGAGACAGGGAGAAACGAAAGGAGAAAGGGAGGAAAGGAGGGAGGGAGAGTACGTGTATGAGTGTTATTATGAGAATGTGGAGGTCAGAGGGCTACTTGTAGAAATCAGTTCATGCTTTTATGCTTTCCACTTTGCCAAAGCAGGGTCTCTCTTGTTTTTGCTGCTGGCTTCATAACGATACAGTTTGAACCTCCCAGCTCATCATAGAAGTGCTATGCTCACATCATATGGGTTCTGGGCATGGAACTCAGGCAGTCTCGCTTGCTCAGATATCTTTCTCACCTGCTTGGTCATCTCCCAGGTCCCAAAATAAATTTTCTATTGACTACAAATTATCTAAAACTGATAACAGTTTTAAACTTGGGCTTCTAAAATATCGTCCTGATGATTTTTTCATATAATTTTATTGCTAGTATATATTTTATATCTAATCACACACACACATATATAATTGCAGTTTTTCAGCATATGATTTTTTTATTTATTTTTATTGAGCTCTACATTTTCCTCTGCTCCCCTCTCCGCCTCTCTATGCCGATTGTGGTGTCACGTGCCAGTATAGGATTTGCTGAAGGAGGCAGAGGCAGGAGGATCGCAAGTTCAAGGCCAGCCTGGGCAACACATTTTTTGGAGCTCCAGTGACGCAATCGGTTATGAAGCCTTCAGCCAATAGCCTTTAAGAGACTATACATGGGCTGGTATCTTAAAGGCTATTGGCTGACAGAGCAGATTGCTCTCCCGCAGCACAGTTAGCGTGCAGTACTTATATCAAATGATATTCTTATCAAAGTATTTTTCCCATGATGATTTCCTACTGGTGTCTCAGGACACAGTAATACATTAGAATTTTCTCTCTTTTTCCTTGATATATTAACACAGGCTAGATTACAGATCTATTCTTCATTTCATTATTCATTTCTGTATAACACAAAAATCTGTTTTCTCATATCACTGAACTCTTTGCAATATGGCAGTTACTGTTTCACCATGTGACATTTTCTAAACTCTCCCATGTGATGCCTCTCCCCATAATAGGTAAGCCAGACCTGGGAATTCTGAAATACTTGTTGTTTTAGTTTTTCTTATATATTTCTCTACTTAAAATTCAGTAAATATTGGATAACTTTCTGTCATCTGCAACTGATGTAAGTCACTGAGAATTCGTGAGAATCTGATTAGGAAATACAGAAAACAATATTCCTTGAAGTAATTGAAGAGTTGCTTGTCTAGATTATATGGCGTAGCTTAGCACACAAATTAGCTGTTAGGTGAATGATTAATAAGTATCCAAGAAATTACAGCTCATTCTGAGAAACAGTATTTCAAGTGACACTGGTTTAAAAATTGAGCAGAATCTCAAAATAGCATTCCATATCCTCCTACTTGGTTCCTTTTTCTTCTAAGACAGATAAATAAAAGCTAACATGAAAAAGAATTTTAATAGCTAATAATGCAATATAATTGTCTTCTGGAGACACGAACATGGTATATCTCCATTATGTATCCTACATTCTTGTTGCCATTACTTAGAATTATGACTCCTTCATGCCCTTAGGGTTAATAATATCCGACAACCTTCAAGTCTGACAAGTTAACCTTGCAAAGGAAATTTCCCAACTATAAACTTTCTGATCTGCTGCTTTATCTTTCTACCAACCATGCACATGCATTTAGCGTTACTTTTTATTCGTATCCAAATCTATTGATTCACAAGATAAATATTGACCTGGCCTTGCCTTCACCTCAGTTTATATGTACTTCTTAAGTCAATAAATCTAGAAAGTGATCTGACAGCAGTCAATATTAGTTGAATTTTTTAAATAGCAGCTTTGCTGTGAAGTAATAATTCAGCATTTTATAGTTTCTGCCTCAAAGAAATAAAAATGCAATGGAACTCACCAATTTGTTGGGTAAAGCCATTTCTATGTCATTTGGTGCCAAATACAATGCTCCCCCTGGTGCCAAAGAACATCTCTAACGTCCATATATCTTCTAATCTCAGATCCAGACAGTTTGAAATATTTTACTAAGCTTGCTGGTGGCAATTGCACATCGGTGTCCTGCGTAAGTTCTAAATATAATTAAACCATATAATTATTCTTCAGGTGACTGATGCTGTTTTGTTGGTGTGCAGTTCCCTCTGGATGTACTTCTACCTGAGGCTATAATAAATAGAGTCAGTAGTCATTCTGGACCTTAGAAGTTAAAGGCAAGAACACATTGGTTACTCCATTTATCAGCTTGTTTTGATCTTTTCAAAGTCGAGGAGATATAAAGCTATGGGTCAAGATTTGCATGTATTTATACTGCGTGTAATGGAAGGAACCAATCCAGTGTGTTTCACAATTTATTGCTGTTCTTAAGGCGATCACACTCATCTTTTACACTCACAGTTTCCCAGTGCTTTTGGGGATAGATGACATACTCATACTTCAGAACTCCGTAATGAAATATGTCAAAATGGTTTCTGTTTAAACTTCCATTTCCATGTAAGTAGAAAATAACCGGTTTGAAAATTGGTTTTAGAAAATAACCAATACCCAGTTATGTTAAATATTATATTTTTATATATTTAATATGTATAATAAAATACACTTAATCTGATAACTATTTAGAAATTGAGCCTACACGTCATAGGAATAGATGACAACGTCTTTAATTGAAAACTCTTATATAGTTCATAATTCTACTTCCGTCCATTAAAAACATCCTGGTGTAGGTTATTTCAAAGTTTGTGGTGTAAAAAACAGTTACTAATAATCTTAAGGAGAATTTCATCTGTTTCTACTAAATGACCACTGAACTATAGAGAAATCATGAAAACTGAGAGAAAACTATAAGGAGATATTAATGCTTTAGGAAATGCTGAAAATGACTGAAAATCACATTGGAACACACTCCCATAAATTCTGAAGGTTTGGAGAGCAGGTGTCATATCTTGTGCACATTCCCGTCTTACGACTACAGTCATGGAAATTTGTTGCCTTCAATCCTTACATTCACACAGCAAATATATAGTGAGGCCTTTATCCCTTCTTCATAATCTGAATCATCATTTATCCAAACAGGACGTCCAGATTTGAAAGAAATACAGGAAATACAACTGCTGACTCTAAATCCATTGTGAGCTGCATCTTTTTGTCACATGCCATTAGATTCAAGGCCACAGAGAAATAACCTATAGGTAAATGTTGGGACTATAAGATTGGAATTAGTCTTAATTTGTTCAGTTTTAATCCCACTGCTTTGTCTTATTTGCCATTTGACTGGTTTTATCTGTGTGATATATCATACATTGCATCTCAATGAAATTTTTAGTATACAACATGGCACCTCCCATAAGGAATGCGTACTTGAAACAGAACTTATTAATAAAAAAGAAAATTTTTTTGGATTTTAATATGTAACTAGCAGTAATTATCTTACTGAAATTCTGTTGGGGTTGTATGTGATGTTCCGCATACTTTCTATCTGAGCTCATATCCAGAAGACTAAAAATAACTCAAGGAACCCCCTCATCACATTGCTCAGGTTCCTCCTCTCTCAGATGTTCAGAACCAAAAACAGTGGGAAAGACAGTTACCCCCAGACAACTAGCATTTGAAATTCAGCAATCTGAACCCTCCTGTTACCTAAGATTCTTCCTATTTTTCATACTTAGTTTGGGTTAGCAGAGAGTACAGCTTACAGTATCTCTCATTTGTGTAAGTGAAAAATAACTATGTTTTTATTACTTAAAATATTACAAAAAGGGACAATATGCTAAAAATATGCAGTGAACAAATATCATCTGTACAGACTGGAAGAGAACCTTCATAAATTAACCTTATTAGTGCATTACTGTAAGCGAATGCCAAAAAAGCTCCTAATTTGCATTAAGATAGATTTTTCAGGTTGGCTGCATGATTTAATTAAAGAAAAGATTAAGAATCATTAAACAAGCTGCTCTACCTTGCAATAACAGAATTCATATCTGATTCAGGTTAACGAAAACACAGATGGTGATTCAGTAACTGTTGAGTTGCTGTAACAGAATGAAAATGATCCCATTAGTTCTCTGGAAATGTGAGGGAATTTGGAAATTAGTATGCAGATACATTGTATGGTGCTAGACAGCTTGGTCTGCTCGGATCATCGCTGATTATACTTTGTTTGGGTTGGCAACACTGAACTTAATAAATGAAAAAATGTTCCAGTATACCACAGTTGGAAACTGTTCAAGGTTGAAATAGGTGTGCAGGCTTTCAAAAGGAGAGAGTTAAGTAAACAAATGTCAATCAATGCAAAGCTAGGGACTTTTTTTTTTCCTTTAAAGAATATGTCTGCTCTTGAGAAGCAAGTGTCATAAGGATGGAAGGCCTTTACTGGATACATATGTCTTGGTGGTATTTATTATCACAAAAGCATTTTAAATGCATAGTATCAGTTGGAGGGAGATGGGTAAGCATTTTAATAGTTTTCTTTCTGGCAGAAATAGAAAGACTCTGTCACTGTGAGGATTACTATATTTTTCACAAAAGAAATCAATATAATTCTGATGGAAAATGTTATGACAGGATAAAAAAGAAGTGTAAGTATAATGGCTACCGAAAGTTTAAAGGTGTCAAGAAGAACCACAAAGTAATCCTCAAGGAGCCTTCTGGGAAAGAACGTCTTAGAAAAAGTGGCCTAGTTAATCATGGCAGCTGACAGAAATAACCAGTGCATCAAGGGCTCAACTGGACCAGCAGTCCATTTTTCACACCTGGTTCATGCCTTCAGTCTGTGTGCTCAGCGCCTGACCCTTCTGAATGCGTCTCAGGAGAGTGCAGAAGATACACATGGTATGAGGCCTTCAGCAGCAGGAGGCAAATGACTCTTTTCTATTAGCATGCTATGACAAAGCAGATACAGCAGAGTGTGAGTTAAAGTCTAATTTGGTCATGCGCTCTTTCCAGTTACTAGCTTAAAGGCCAGACATCAAACATGGTCAGGGATTGGCAATAGAGATGGAAGTAAGACAATTGAGATTGCAATGTTCCCTATTGATATATGTAATGATCTTTCTAGAACACAGTATCAAAGAATTCTTCTTGGACAGTACATACTACCAATGTGATGATACTAATCTCAATGTGAACATTCTTTTCTCAGGATCAGTACCAACAGACTATAAGTGGATGATTTTTCTCTACTACTAATCATTTCATTAAGTCATTTAAAAGTAGATTTATATCACCATTTTCCCATAATTTACCTACTAAGAATTTTATTCTACAATATATAATAAGTTCAATACTGGCAACATTTAAAAGCAGATTTTATAAGTATGAGCATTTTAGTCATAAATCATTATTCCAAAGTCTCGGGTAACAAGGCCTCTCTGTGGTATTCAAGTCAGCTCTCCAATGAAATCATACTATCAAGACCAAACATCACAAAACACTTTCCCTACAGTGTAGCATACAAAGTCAGCATTTAGGCTATGAGGGGTACGTATATCTCCTTTCCTCTAAATGCAACTTTAACCAGTTTAAAACTTTTTTTATTGTTTTTAAAGCTGCTGCTATGGTTTTTCTACAAACTATATAAGAAAGACTTTGAGAGGCTTGTGAGATGGTTAAAACGCTAAGATCACATACTGTTCTTCAAGAAGAACCATGTTCACTTCCCAGCACCCACATCAGATGATTTATACCACCGTCCGGGAACTGATACCCTCTTATGGCCTCCACAGATATCTAAGCAGAGGTACACATGCATGCGTGCGCGCGCGCACACACACACACACACAGAAGTAGATAGATAGATAGATAGATAGATAGATAGATAGATAGATAGATAGACAGACAGATGATAGATAGACAGACAGACAGACAGATGATAGATAGATAGATAGATAGATAGATAGATAGATAGATAGATAGATAGATGATAGATAGATAGATAGATAGATAGATAGATAGATAGATGATAGATAGATAGATAGATGATAGATAGATGATTGATAGATAGACAGATAGATAGAGATGCATACTTACACACTTCTTCAAAATAAAATAAATCTTTAGATAATGATATGACACACCTTCAGAATATGAGACTTGATCATATACCATCTGATGCTTGAGAGGGAATACAGTGTGACAGCGTATTGTATTGGTTAGAACCTTAAGAAGAGACACTCTCATCTGAGGATGAAATGATCCTTTAAAAATGTTTTCACAGTGTTAGTTAATGTGGGTATCCAGTCCCCTTTCCCACTGTCCTTTAATGATTACAGCTAGGCTTTTATGTCACACTCCAGATTTATTCAGTATCTTCATGTCTAAACATGTGCAGAAAGGCTTTAAAACCAATGAAATAGCGATTTCTGGAAAGAATTATGCATACAGCTATATTTTATGCTATTTAGAATTTCTTGACCCATTTTCTCTACAGAAGCTCTATTCTCTGGCAAATTGGCAGTTTCTTCTTTATTATTGAGAAAGTTGTTTATGGTGTTGCAGTATTTTCCCATAATGACTTGAAGAGAAGTTGATTCAGAAAGCTATAAAAATAAGAAATAATAACTAAATAATAAGCCGATTTGTTTTATCATAAGCTTTACCATAACATTATTAGCTTTAAAATGTTAATGCCTATGGATTAATGTATTCCATAAAATTAAGGAAATTTCTACCCACAGCTTAAGTGAATACTCCAACAAACTTACTTAGGCAAATAGAAAACAATATATGTCAAACATTTTTAAATTATATTTTAAATGATCATTAAAATTAGATATATATAAGTATATATATACATTTAAATGTAAGTGGAAAATAATGGAAAATTGTCATTTCCCTTAGTTTATTAGATTCTAGTTACTTGAGATAGTATTAAAATTATACATGTTTCATAACATATACTAGCAATATAACATATTCTTCATTATCCAGATATGTATCTTTTTCTGCTAGTTTTGATTTCATATGTCATAACATTGGTATTGATCAAACTTGTCATTGTTACATAAGACTTGAACACAGCCTTTGTTGTGGCATATTTTTCCCTTCAGCTATGTTAAGCCTAACCAGTCCAGTTATTTCCATTCTACCTATAGCCATTATAAAGACATAAGCTTTAAGCAATTCTGTCTGCCATATCCTGTACCAGGTTGATCTTGGTTTGTCGGTGTGATGTTTTTTGGTATATTGCATCCCCTAACTCTTACAGTTTCCATCAGGTTCATTCACCATTTTCATGTCCTTCAAAGGGATAATTTAGATGTTCCATGTAGGTTTGGATGCTTATTCTCAGCATTTTGATCAGTTTTGAGTGTCTGCATTAACTGTCACTTACCGCAAAAAGATTGTCAGGCCAAGTCTTACAGCATCACGGATGTAAACATAAATATTACATTTGGGAGATACTTTGTTGACATGTGCTGGCTAGTTAGATGTCAACTTGACACAAGCTAGAGTCATCGGCAAGGAGGAAACATCTACTGAGGAAATGCTCTCTTAAGATCCAGTCATAGAGCTCTTAATTAGTAGTTGATGGAGGAAATCTAGGCCATTGTAGATGAGAACACCTCTGGGCTGGGGGTTCTGAGTTCTATCAGAAAGCAGGTTAGGCAAGCCAGTAGGTAGTGCTCTCTTGTGGATTCTGCATCAATCCATGCATTCGGGTTCCTGCCCTGACTACCTTTCAGTGATGAACAGTAATATAGAAGCAAACACCAAATAGACCATCCCCCACAAGTTGTTTTCAGTCATGGTGTCTTATCACAGCAATAGTGACCTGACTAAGGAATGACCATTTGACAAAACATTTGTAGCAGTTTCCCCTCAAGACCTTGTGATAGTCCTAACCATGGATTTTTGACTATTTACAGAGCTAGATATTTATTTTCTTTCATGAATCAGTCCTCAAGTCCAATAAGAAAGTGGTCTTATTTGCATCTCAACCAAGGACTATTGCATGAGCAGGCATACCTTTGTTTAACAGGCTGCTACTGTAGTGGGCATGACACACAAATGGTTGATGCTGTCTTTTCTTCTCCACAACAGCAAACACAGCACCTTCGAGCGCCATAAAAAGGAATAGCAACAAGGCAGCTTCTAGCTCTGCCGCACCTTCATTTCTCTGTGAAGTATGTGTCCTGTATCTAAATATGTAGAGTCTTTAGCAATAGTACCTCTCCTCGTAGTTCTGGTGAGTGATAAGGAACAACAGAAACAGTGTGTATAGTTTTAGGAGTTATGGGGACTTTCTGAACAATAACTTATAAAAAATATCCCACAGCTGTCGCTGGGAATTTTTCTCGAAAACCTCTGACTTCTAGCAGAGAAGCTCTTACCCAACCACATTATTCAAACATATAAGACAATTCCACTAAAAACTGTTTGTTTTATTTTAATTTTATTTTCTAGTTGCTCTATAAATTAGCAGGTTTCTTTTTGTCTTTTTCAAACATCCTTAGTTTTGAATGACTCTTTCCTCCAGCTTTACCTTCCTTCCTCTCAACCCTTATCCTCAAATTTATTTGTTGTAAAACCAATATGCTAAGAATACATGTGTTTATGATGTGCTTCTCTGGGTCCTCCACAAAAGGAGTATGTGCTCTTACCTGCTGAATAATCTCTAAACCTCAGCTCGGTTACTTTTTAAGTGTTAAAAGATTCTGGAAGAAAGAGACTCTCTGATTTTATATCTGATTGCAAATTGTTCAGAGAGCTCCGGGATGAACCTTCCAAAAGCTGTGATCTTGGCTGGTGAGGATCATGACTGGTCATCCATGCTATGCTGGGTTTTTGGCAATGTAGCTACCTTTGTGACTTCTTTGTGATTTTCTTTGAAAGGGAACCCTTGACCACACTCCTGTAAGTAACAACAATAAGCTTGCTGGTACATTAAAGGAGTGTTGGGTGAAGTCATGGCTTCGACCTATTGTGATATTCTAGCTGAGGTGAATGGACATCCTTTTCTATCTCAAGGAAAAGTTCTACAGCACAGAATCATACCGTGCAGTCAAAGGTGACTTGAATATGCAATCCTCCTACTTCTACTCCCCAAGTGCTGGGATTCCAGATTTGTAATATGAAAGACCTCATTCAAAAATTATAAACTGACCTAATCAACAAATAATTCCTACTCATTAAAAAGTAAATTAAGAAAAAGTAAAGAAAACCAAGTTAGGTTTTTGTTTTAATGTCTTGTTCTTGGAATTGTGGGATGTCTGCACTCAAAAACATATTTTTATGTGACACAATTAAATCATTTTTACAGAAAGAGATTAAAAAATTTTAAAGCAGGCAAAGTTATTTTTTACTGGTCTTTTATGAAGCCGATGATCTGCTGTCTGCAATTTATCTTCATAATTACACTGAAAACAAACCTTTAGTTACATGATCAGATCAGTCAATGTAAAGAACAACATCAAAGAAAAACCACAAACAAATGACAACCACCAAAAACCCAGGAGGCTGGAAATCACCATACCGAACATGTGTTGCACCAGCTTGGAACAGACTTTATAGTTCACAGCATTATATGTACAGAATGGGTTATATTTATGAATATATATGTATGTGTGTGTGTGTATATATATATATATATATATATATATATATATATATATATTACATGAGTAACAATTCATGTAAAATGAATTTAAAACTTTTGGAGGGAGAAAGAGTAAGGGATAAATACTGTAATTATATTAAAATCTCAGAAAAAGTAAATAAAAAAATAATACCTATAAAATGTACATGTGTAAAAAAAAGCTCCCAATGAAGCTTATTATTAAATATAATTAATACATGCTAATAAAAAAAACATCATAAAAACAAATGTCACACCCAGGACTTAGTTATCTGAATTTGAAAATTCATCTTCTTTAAAACATAGTAAGAGTTCAAACTTAAAATGGCGTTTTTGGCAGGGTCTCACCATGAAGCCAAGGCTGGCATGGAACTCACAAGCATCTTTCTTGGGTTATCAAACACTGGAGTTATGCCTGCTCAGTGGTTTCATTTTTATTTGAAGTTTAGCTGAGATAATATTTATCTCAGAAGTTAGGTTGGGTGTTGTATCTCATGGCTAGTGAGAAGAGATTATGTAAATGTTATATTAAATAATATAATATTCATATTCATCATGAACATCATATTCATGAATGATAAAATGAAGAAAGAGGGTAGCTGGAAAGAACTCTGTCTGTTCAATGATTAATTACATTGATCTCTGACTGGAAAACAAAGCAAAGTGAATTGAAACAAAACATAGTCCATGCTAGCATTGGATCTGTATTTCTACCATGAGTATGCGGGGAAGAAACTATTCCCGTATTCCAGATGTGGGCTGCACTAGGGACAAGAACCCTCCTACAGTTTTGGGTTGCTGTTGAGGAAGATTACCCAGTAGGACAATTGGTTCCAACAGAAGGCTGAGAAGAATGAACACAGAAAAGTTAGGAGCTGAGGAGTAGGAACAAGGAAATAAAATACAATGTATATTACCATTTAGTTTTGGCAAACTAACGCTGCAGAGAAGGAATGAGTCGTGAAAGTCCTCACAAACACAAGTTGCAGAATCTACCAGGCAGGCAATTTTATGCCAGGAGATCCTGCTACTCAGTACATAGGATTATAATCTTTCCCTACATTCACTCGCATTTGAACCTTTAGAAGGTCAGAAATGAGAGTGCTGGGGGCAAAGAGAAATCTGAAAACAAGCCCATAGTCGCCAAACTTCTCTTGCCAGACATAGGCCTTGACTGGGAAGAAATGGAAATATTTTAGTTATAGCAATATTTCTCAGCCAGGATAATAGTGTGCCTAATAGATTTTTGGCAATAAATGAAATTATTTTGGTTAATACCTAAAATGGCAACCAGGATATTTGACTGGTACCTGATGAGTGCATATAAGGGTTATTTACAAACATTCCAGAGTACATGAATGGTTCATTTCCTTCGTAATGAAGGTTATCCCCGAAAGTCCATGGCTTTGTGATGAAGAAATTCTCAGTTAAGGAATATTTAAAAAATTATTGTAAGCAGGAGAGAAAACAGATGAAAGACACCACACACACCTTGAAGATTTTAAAATCTAGACCTGATAGTCTATAGACTGCCCTCGCGGCTCTTACTCTTTGTTGGTTCCACAACATAATACTACCTCCTCCAACTGACAAGTCCTGAACTATTCAGATACTTAGTTCACATTTTCCCTCTCTTCTTTCTTCACCAGTTAGGGTGTAATTCTTGAACTCATAAAACAATCCAGGAAAAATAATCACATGGCTTCTACCTAACTCAATAAGAAGTTTGTAGGTCTAATGATTTTTATGGCCAAAATCCAAAGGTCTACTTCCTTCAACTTCTCTGTAGTTATAAACAAGTAGAGTTACTTGTCTGTAAGCTTAGCTCTGACCTCTTTGTCGCTGAGGATATCGCTAGCATACCCATGTTATAGTTTTGTTTGTGTACCATGTCTGCACAAAATAGCAGCTTGGCTGAGTTGAGTCTGTGGTCTGAAAACTGTCAGCCACCCTTTGATTTAGAGAGAATCAGAATTTAAAAAATGTACAGAAAGCTGAAATCAGCGTTAATCCCAACTTCTTCCTGACCTTAGATAAAATTTCCTAGAAATCTGTTTACTCATGCCCTTCACCTACATTATTATGCCCCTTCTACTGAAGCATATAATTTTATTAGGAAATTTATGACATGAAAAAAATCAAATCATTAATGTCTAAGGGGCCATTTCTACACAGGGGAGAAATGCCTTCTATGTGAAATTTATTTGAGAATATACAATGCAATGGAAATGTCTCTTCAAATTCCTAAAAGAAACAATTCAATGTTAGACCAACCAAGCATAATCAAAGGATTTAACTGGATAAAACTAATGTATTGATTCAGAATGTAAATGTTGCTTATATTTCATGTCAGTCTCAAATACATTATAATCATTTTATTCTCATCCCTTCTTCTGCCATCACTTTTTTCAACTATATTTGAAAATACCTTAAATTCCTAATTTCAATATGTCTGTATGATGTGTAAAGAATTGCTAAAATTTTACAAGTGTTTTAGGACTACAGGGTTTTAGGACTACAGAACATAGATGATGGAGTCTTGGGATATATATATATGTGTGTGTGTGTGTGTGTGTGTGTGTGTGTGTGTGTGTGTGTGTGTGTGTGTGTTTGTATGTGTGTACATAGAGGTAGATGTTGATGATATATCCCAAACTTTATTTTGTCCCCAATGTATTCCGTTAGTCTGTGGCAGAGGTATAGTAGAGCTCTACCAAATGACACCACTTCTGTCAGATCACACATTATACAGAGAAATTCAGCAGGAGTTATTACAAAAGAAAAGAAAAGAATTATCTCTCACCCTGGGAGGTTTGCCCTTCTTGAGAAAGGTTGAAAGAAATACAAGGAAGCTCACACTAATACCCTCACAGTTTACCAGCCTGTGAGTACAATGTAGCATCTGGAGAGGCAAGTCTGGGGGCACTTTTGAAGAGCAGTCTGGAAGGGTTGTATTGGAGACATAGAAGTAAAAAGTATTTGCCTGCAAAACCCATTCTGATTAAGAGCCATAATACACAGCCTTTAAAACTGCCAGTGTTATCCAGCCGCTGGAGCAGTGTAAGATAATATGCTTATGTTTAAAATGCAGGATGCACCTTTTTGTTGACTTTATTTCACTGTGCCTTGGGAAGAGAAGAACTTTTGTAAACATTCATTTATCTTAATAAGATTGTGCTTTCATAAAAACCCCATTAATTCTATGATAAGTTTAGAGCGGAACTAAGGGTACAGCTAGGAGATAAAGGAAACTCACTATCTTCTCATTCCCACAATACCTCCTTCTTACCCAGGGGGAAAAAAAAAAAACTTAAACACATAACCACATTGATGTGTCTCAATAGTAACAAGAAATGTTAAGCTGCAATATCATGGCAGAGGAAAACAGGAGAGTACGGTGTGGTTTATACGTTTGCCGAGCAGACATAGTTCCCCTCCTCCTTACCAAGGAAGAACACTGAGCAAAATATAAGGACAACTACCTGAATGAGGGAAGAACAGACTGGTAACTCAGTTTCTGCTGTGAAAATGAATCAAAAAGAAAGATATTGAGAAGTGGGGAGGCTGTCTGAGATAAGGTCAAGCCACAGATGCTCTAAGAGTGAGGAGAATAGGGGTAATACCGCAGTAAAGCTAAATACTACAGGTAATAAAATAGAGCTTACTAAAATTTAATATAAAAAGAAATATGGCAGTGTCTTCAGAAGAAGCAAAACTTGAAGATACACAATAAGTTCGGGTGGTATGTGATTGGCCCATTCCTGGTCATCCACATTGTGGGCACAGACACCGACATGTTTCGGCTTCATCCATTCTCTCCAGGAGCTCCGAGATAGCCTGCAATTCCTACTTTGACAGCACTAAACGCCGTGTTTATCTCTGGCCTACTTCCAGGAACAAAGAAGGGAAGGGAATTAACGAATGTCTCTGAGTCCGTGACCAAAAAAAAGGGTTTAATTTGTCGAGAGGTGGGAGAGCATTCAAGTTCTAGATCATTGTTCCCAAACCCCTTGACTGTTGGTTTGTTGTTGGGAGCAGTGAACCCCCTGATCCTGAATTTCTTGTAAACAACTTGTATTTTTCCTGCTCTGAGACAACCTGCAGCTGCTATGAGCACAAGACCCTCAGGAGTTCCTGATGGCAGGAGAGTGGTTTCTGGTGGGTTTGGCTGGGGGCGTGGCTCTCAGTTAAGGATCCCTATATAAGCAGGTCTTGTACATAATAAAGGGGGCATTCCTGTTTCAAGGATGACCTGTGTCTCTGTCTGTGTGTCTTTGTGTCTTTGTGTGTTTCAATCTCCAGGCTCTTGCACGGCTCGCGAACTGTCACATAGTAGTACAGGCGCCTACTATTATTTTTTATTTTACCACGCAGCTCACGGTTTACTGCTAAGATTCTGGGGCATCTGTCTCTTTTAGATACTACATGGCATCTCTCTGACCCCACCTCTTTTCTTCTCTATTTGTGCTTGGAATTCCTGCCTTTCTCCATTCTGCCCTGCCATAAGGCCTAAGCAGCTTCTTTATTCATTAACCACCTACAGAAAGCTTAGGTATGCTGTAGCAATAATTACTTGAGGGAGTCGATGTCACTACTTATACTGGTTAAAGTAAATGAGCTTTTCAGAAAACTAAACAGAAACAAACCTAGCTAGTATCAAAACGGTTCTAACAGTATTCACTATTCCACAGAACTTAAGGGAACTTCCTGTGATCAAGACTTTGTTTCAGTCCCTCAATGGAACTTCCCTCATGCAGTTTGCCTTCTCATTAACTAGGATAGAGATCGGAGGACAATGTGTACAAGATCAGAGAATATTAAATGCGGGCTTAATGCTGTTTGAATACAACATGATATAACAGACTTTTTACCGCATGAAAATTCTCAGTAAATACAGAATCAGGCTTCTTATGGTTCCATTCAACCAAAAGCAACACCAAATAAAAAACTCAAAACAAAGATCCTATTGTAAAAGAAAAAAAAAGTATGAAGAGCAAGCATTCAATAATGTTAACCATAAAGGAATTGTGAATATTTATATGAATTTTATTGTCAGAGCTGGGCTGTGGTAGTGCATGCCTTTAATCCCAACACTCAGGAGGCAGAGTCAGATGGATCTCTTTGAGTTTGAGGCCAGCCTGGTCTACAAGAGCTAGTTCCAGGACAACTAGAATTGCTATAAAGAGAAACCCTGTCTAGAAACATCCCTCTGCCAAAAAAAAAAAAAAAAAAAAAAATCTTATCATGAACTAAAACAAAATTATTGTGAATTTCACATTATACCATTGTTTCTGACTTAGAAAAAAAACAAGTCAGCTAGAAGATATAGATGTAAAAAAAGAATCAGCATTTGTTTATTCAATAATAGCAGTTTTAAAATATTGACATTAGCTTTGCAGATTTCATGACTTCTTCCTCAAATTGAGAAGGATGTTTTTATAATTAGTTTATCTGGAAACAGTGTGAAATATTTCAGGTTCATCTTATTCAAAAAAAGTAGATGTTCATATAACACTTTCTATAATCAATTAGTAAACAATATGATTTAGGCTGAATGATTGTCTTGAATTAAAATTTTAACTCTACCATTAATTACACTGGCTGCATTCTTAACCATCTAGAAAACAGAAAAAGTACCAGGTATTACTGTTTGACATGAACATTCTTTGTAGATTTCTAATCTTTCAATTTCTAATAGATAAAACATTCAGAGAGGCTATATCAAACTATATAATCCCGTGAGTAAAACTCATTCTCAGGGTTAGTTACATTTACCTCTTGACCTTGATAGTTGGACGTCTTGCTTACATTTCTCTACAGATGTAAACAGCCTTCTTCACCCTTCTGAAGTGCCTAGCTCCTACTTTCTTCACAACCTAGCTTGAGTTCCTTCTAGTCTTTCTCAAAATTGTCTTATTCTAGGCCTAAGTTGGTACTTCAGATAGCATTCTCAACATGATCTTTGATTGGCTAGCTACTGTTCTGGTTTTCTGAGTTAGATAATCCATTTTACATTAGGGTTTGCATCATTTGGTATTAATCTAGAACCATAGTCTTGTAAAGAATTAAGTTAAGCAGCGAACTTATTGCTTTGTTTTCATATTCTCCTCCAACCAAACCATGGTTTTCTCTTTTATCTTCTTATTTTTTTTAGTCTGTAATGGCTTAGACCATCACAGCTTCCCCACTTCAGCCTTCAAATGCAGGCAAGCTAACTAAAGCTGACTGTCTCCTGGTTAGAAGTTCTCTTTCCACAGAAAATTCCCTTTTTGATGCACAAGAAATCAAATCAAACTACAGGCTCACTACAGTGTGGAACATGTAAGGCATATGTCAGTATCACTGTAGCTCATGCGAGAAACTAAGCAAAAGAGACAGAAGACTATTGAAAGACTAAAACCAGGAAAAAAGACTCTTCAACTCAAGAATTTTCCATCTTCATCTGCAACGTGACTTCTCTTTCCAAAGACAGGAGGTCTTTGCAAGCACTCTGGTTCTCAGGGGAGATTCTTTAATAGAGTCCTTGACTCTATTAGGAAGATTTATATGTATAAAAGTGTAAGGAATTGTTCAGAGAATGCTAAAAGTTAGTGATGCAAGAGTAGATGGCAGGAACAGCCACAACATAGAGTACCACACACGCATACCCTTGTTTATGTCACAATAATGAAGAGACTTTCCTTTCCGCTTTTTGAGGGTGTGTAGCCCTTTGAGAACACCCAAGATCAAGCATGCCGGTAAAAGACCCACACCATGTCATCACGTTTCTCATGGCTAAAAGCCAATACTGTCATCACTTTGTTTTGTGCTGCTTAGGACAGAAAACTTGATTGTTCAGCAACATGTAATCAGCTTAAAACAAATCTGGAAGACGTTACCCAAAGACTAGATGATATCCAGGCCCTGAAACTCTGAGAAGACAGAGAAAATGAAAGATTCCTTTAAGATAAAAAGCTCTATCTGTACCAAGGAACTTGAGACGTTGGAACAAGTTTCAAGTCGATAAGTTTCATAGTAAAGCTTCAAAAAACAGAGGAAACAATCCAAACAACCCAGTCACTTCCTTAGAGCAGTCAAAAAAGCCAGGATCCAATTTCTGCAACTGTAATCTCTATCTTCTGTGCTGAGAAATCACTCAGAGAAGGCACCCTCCCACAGAAAGAAAATTATGCTTGTGAAAAACCAGGATAGCAGTTCTAGCATTTGAACTTCGACCAGACTTATATGATCTATGACCTTGGGTATGTCATCTGGTTTATTAATCTTGTTCTTCCTTTATGTGAACAAGTGGAGAGAGCAACCCTAGTTCAGCTAGTATTTTAAGCAAACATTTTATCTTCCCTTGTACTCATGTTTTTTACCTGTATCACATCTTATGATATGATAATGAGTATGTAGAAAAAAATATGATATGGTATGGAATTGGAGAGAAACACATAAAATGTGACAGGAAATACTTTATCAAGGGATTGCCTTCCACATTGGAAAAGCCTATTCTCCTCTACATAGAAGGGTCCTGATACCTTCTGAATCAGTGCCTCTGTGCCCTCTTTCCATCCTGAGGATTGACTTTTAGTAGACTTCATGTAAGGATTTTCAAGATATCAGATATAAGGCCAAACCTGTAAACTTGCATGAAACTGATCTGGAAGCAAAGGTACTGAGTGGGTATGCAAAATACAACTGGGGATAGAAAAGTTCATTTGGCTTGAGCTTCCACATCATTGTTCATCATTGGAGGATGTCAGGACAGGAACTAAAGAATAGCAAGATCCTGGAGACAGGAACTGATGCAGAAACCATGGAGGAGTGCTAGTTACTTACTTGGTCAATCTGCTTTCTTATCCCAGGGTGGCCCCACCCACAAAAGTCTTTACCTTCCTATATCAAGTCTGTATAATACTATTTGTATGTAAGTTTTCATGGCTCATTCTTTGGCATTGGACAACCAATTGGTATGTTTTTTCACACCAACTGTAGAAGACCACCTTTCCTGGTCCTGGCTTTGCACTGTTTTCTATAATTATTTGAGTAGGATTGAGACTTCATGAGCTTTTTCCTGTCCAGTTTGGCATGTTCATAGGTGTCCTCATTGTTCAGATCACATTTGGGCAGTCATATTGGTGAAATTATAGGTATTTAGATTCTGCTATTACCAGGGGACACAATCTCACAATTCACTCCATGATCCTTCTGGCTCTTACAATCTTTCTGACTGTCTTCTATCATGTACCCTATGCTTAGGAGTATGTCAAATGTAATTAATATATTGATAATAATTAATGTTAATATATATCCCTAAGTCCCAATGGGCTACACAACTTTCCATTTTTCTTGGCTGTGTTTTTTGCAGTTGTCTCTGTCTGTTGCAAAGAGTAGTTTCCTAGATGATGGATTAAGACCACATGTATCTCTTAGTATAAGGACAAATGTTTGTGGATTATGATTAGGGTTTATGTTGGTTTAGTAAATTAGTGATTGTAGATTCTTCTCCAAAAACTATGCTTTTGCTAGCACTTAGTAGTTACCCAGGTTTCCAGTACCAGATATGGTTTCCCTCTTGTTGAGGAAGTCTTGAGTCAAATTAGGGATCTGTTGGTTACCACCAAGATTTGTGTGCTACTGCAGCATCCTTAGGGTTATTGTACCATATTAGTCTTTGATGTGGTTCATCAATGTCATTATTGGTAGGACTGTTGGTTGCTTCCCATCTTTAGAACTTTGTATAGTGCTTTCTGATCCCATGAAAGTCAGTTTTTAGAGTAGGACATTCAGGTCAGTTTCAGCTCAGGGGTTTCTGGGCCCAGATTCTGAAGTGCTTGTAGCTTCAGCAATGGAAATTGCTGTTCACCTCTGGAGTTAAACAAGGACAACAAAAACTAGGTTTTGTGTTTTGTAAATCTCTTGGACAGTTCTGGACAAGTCGAAATAGTGTTTCTCATGTCTGCTATTGGAGTTTTTTTTGGGGGGGCGGGGTGTAAAGAGTTAATCTTTTCTGAAGGGTGAACTTAAAAAAGAGACTTTATGGGTAATTTAATTTTCAATATATGGTGGCATGAAGCATAAAAGAAAAATAGTTCAGATATAGGAAAATAAGATTCCTATATGTTTAAATTCATGGTTTGACATCTCATGTCTGATGTACACTCAACTATTGTTCAATTTGATTTAGATTTTAAATATTGAATCATATGATCAAATGGAAGAAATTGAAGGAATGCATTTTTACGTGAAGTAAAAGTAAACCATTTGGAAAGACTTAAAAATTAGCAGAGGGAAAGCAATTGACAAAACTGACATGGAGAATAAAACCAACTTCTATATAGGAGCTGTTCTTACCCTAAATATATAGTATGCATATTGTTTATATATTGTCATATATATATATATGTCTGTGTGTGTTGATATATATATACACTTAGTTTTGTTTAGACTTCAAGCAAATGTTTTATTTCTTTGCTTTTCTTTTTAATAAAATTACTTTGTTGTAATAAGCTTTTTTTGACTTTTTGAGAATACAGGGTGGTAGACATGCTGTTATAATCCACATTGCTGTTTGAATGTTCATCTTTCCTTGGGTGGTGAAGTTCCCTCTGAATATTGGGCAATAACAGTGAGCCACAACTTCTAGTAAGTCACTTGGCTGCAAGAATAAACTGTTGATATTGTTTGGACCAGAAGCATTCTTTCTGTACTAGTCAGGGTTCTTTAGAACAGCCATACATATACGGTGTGCATGCTATAAAACATCACTTACCAAATTGTTTGACCCTCTAGAAGCTGGGTAGTTTGGCAATAGCTTTGTATACCTCTGGTAGGCTAGCAGGCCTAGTAGGTGCTCAGTCTATTAAGCTGAAAGTCTGGCATCCTCAACTTGATGCCAAAGGCTGGAGAGATGGCTCAGAGGGTAAGAGCATTGCCTGCTCTTCCAAACGTCCTGAGTTCAATTCCCAGCAACCACATGGTGGCTCACAACCATCTATAATGAGGTCTGGTGCCCTCTTCTGGCCTGCAAACATACACACAGACAGAATACTGTATACATAATAAATAAATAAATAAATATTTTTTTTAAAAAAGAAAGACCTAAAAAGTGACATTGAAATGCTAAAGAAGCTGAAATCTGAAGTTCATAAAGATGAAAGTGGCAGCAGTGGAAGTAATGGCAGTGACATCCAAGAGCGACAGAGGCGAGGACAAGAGATAATGAGGCAAAGAAAGGGAAGAATGCAGCAGTACTTTATTCTCAGATCTCTTCATATCAGCCCTGATTGGTGCATGATGTTGCCTAATTTGAGGAAGAATCCTCCCTCAGTTAATCCTTTCGGGAAATGCCCACACAGACTCACTCTGAGGCAGCAGTAAAGTTCAAATCCCATTAAGTTGACGATCAAGATTTAAGCCTTACTGAACCCCATACATTGAAGATTTAGTCTCTGATACTAGTAGTGTTCAGAAGTAGAACTTAGGAAAAATAGATTGGATCACAAGGGCTCTGTCTTCATCAATGAGTTATACATTGATGGAACAGAGTCCCCGAAAACCAACTAGGACAGCGAGTCCTGAATGTAAAAGCAAAGAGCCTTTATTCTTACACAAGTTTGCAAACTTGGTCTCTCCATATGGCTAACGTATTGAAGTGATCAGAGAGACCCAAGCTCAGTTAGCGTTGGGTTTTAATAGTAGCAAAGATAGGGGTGAGGGATTTAAAAGGTTTAGGACCCCTGAATGGCTGACATTTGTCTAGGGGTGTCCTGGTGAAAAGCAAAGGGTGTGTGCTGGCAGGTGATCCTATCTATCACAGGTGGAACATTAGGGATTTCCGTTGGATGTTTTGTTTCTGGGGGTGCCTAGGTAGTCTCAGTTTGTGGTCTTTATCAGAATCAGGTATTGCCTCAGGGTAAACTACTGAGACTCAGGTCTTTATTGAGCTTGTCATGGCTGGGTCTTATAGACTTAGGGACTGGTGCGACAGCAAAAGCACACTCTATAAGATGTTCCTTGACCCTGACCCCTTCAGTCATTCCTGTTCCCAGGCTACCCTGAGGTGAGAGCATCTTCTTCTCTATATTCTCTACTGTGGGCTCCCTTTTTGGCCACAAATCAAAAACAATGGACCAAGAAATAAAACCAGTGAAATGATGAACTTAAATAAATCCCTCTTTTATTCAATTTATCTCTTAGGGACCTTATTTTGGCGACAAAAGTCTGACTGCCATGGACACTCTGCACACTCTGTGCCACTAGATTATAATGGCTGGTAGGTTGGGTGTGTCGTGTACATTTTCTGTATAAACTATTTCAACTCAGAGGCCTTATCACAGCCTCCCATAACACCTTGATGAGAATCTGTATTAATTTATTCTTCTTTTAAGAACTTGGTGATTACATTCTTTAACATTTCCCTACTCCAATAATTCCTAGGCTGCTTGATAGGAACTGCGTCCATCGCCAGACTTCTCTTTCTCCCTTTAGGACTCAACAAACCCAGGATCCCTCCTTACCACAGACCTTCAAACTCATCCACATGGTACGGATACAAGAGAACCCACCTTCACTCATTTTATAGAAAAATCCCTCTAAAGCACATGAAAATTAAAGAACCTGCCTACGGTCACACAGCTTGTAGAGGCTTGATGCCAGGTAGGCTGGCTACAGACTCTAATCTGTCCAACTCAAAATACTATGTTTCCATTTTAAAAGTATCTGTGCCCATTTATATCAAGTTAAGTAAGAATTCTGCCCTTAAGAAGCAGGCAATTTAACTGAGCACTTAAAATCCTAACAGTTAGGGTTCTGGAGGAGGAACACAGAGCCTCAGAACTGATGATCAATATTTTTCACCTCTTTTCCTTTCAGGATGATGGATACCATGGCTATGGAGCACCGTCATTTCTTTTAGCAGACAGAGAGGTTTCTTTTGTTTGAATTATGACTAGGATATATTCTTTCAAGCTTACTAAACGTTTGTGTGACCAGAGCACTTAGTCACCACAGCCAGCGCAAAATTAATAGGTAAGGGCACCCCTCTGATAATTTCCTGTCCAGTACCCGTATACAGCACTGAACCACTTGGAGACCTGAAACATGTAAAATGAGCTTGGTTAAAGCTCATTCTGATCTGAGCGAAATTTTCCACTTATGATAATAACTTGCATTTCCACAGCACCTGCCTGCTTTCCAAGCCAGGCGTTGTGACTTCCAAGGTGAGCATCTGCTAGTTGAAATGTGCAATTAACAAGATGAAAAGCAGGAGGCGACAGGCTAGAACAATCTTCAAGAGTTTTATGTCTCTACAGGGTATTGACTCGGGCACTCTGAGTTGTGCATTTCTCTACACATTCTATCCCACTACAGGGATTGAATAATGATTATCATTGTTGTCAATTTTTATTCTAGAAAACTCAAATTTTTTTCTCACATAAGAATCCTTGGAGGTAAATGAAGTCAATACCCCACTTTTGTGTTGAGAAGATTGAGGCTGAATATTAACAAATTCTCTCAAATGCATTGAATGTTTTGCAAATTGGATATGAATTGCATCCTGAAGAAAGTTCTGTTTTATTCTATTTCTTCACTATAAATATCTTCAGATTGTTGACTTTAAAAACAAAAACAATTTTATTGTGCTCACAGATTAATGGGCCAAGATTCCAGGAAAGGCCCAACAAGGCAGTATAGCCTGATTGTGCAGTAATCATGGATTAGCATGGGCTGAGTTCCTGTTCCAAGAACGCACATTCTCTTTCATGGCTGGTGCCACATAGCTTCTTAGCTCCTGACCTCTCCAAATAATGCGTCATCATTCAGAGCCTGGGCTTCCCATGGCACTGGCGGTTTTAGATAGGCTCATGTTTTCCAAAAGAAGTTAGCACACAAGTCAAGTGTTCTCAGACAGAAGACAGCAGATCTAGAATTCCTCTAAAAAGAAGATCCACAGCTGCCAGCCCCACCTCCTGTATTATATTATCAAAGCAATTAATGGTAGTGCAGATTCACCAAGAAGAAAATCAGCCCCACATGAAAATATGAGGATCAAATATTTGATCTCATTTTAACAACCAAACATTGGTATTGCAGTGGCAGTCGGCATGGTGTAGTAGGAGACTGCTTGTTTGTTCCCGTCTGTTCAGCCCCAAAATAACCACACAAAAACTGTATTAATTAAATCACTGCTTGGCCCATTAGCTCTAGCTTCTTATTGGCTAACTCTTATATCTTACTTTAACCCATTTCTATTAATCTGTGTATTGCCACGAGGCTGTGGCTTACCAGGTAAAGTTTTGGCATGTCTGTCTCTGGCAGCGGCTCCATGGCTTCCCACTGACTCCACCTTCTTTCTCCCAGCATTCAGTGTAGTTTTCCTCACCCAGCTCTACTCTACCCTATCAGGCCAAGCCACGTTCTTTATTAACCAATGGTATTTACATCATACAGAGGGGAATCTCACATCAGCATAGGAGTCACTTCAAGGATCTGTTGGGCCAAACATCTGAAGATATCTTTCACATGAATAGGAGCTGATGTCAGCAAGTGACTGGGAATTAAATGAGGCTTTTAAACAGTGTGTTAGTTTATCTGTTGATATGATAAAATGCCCTGACAAAACAACTTACAAAAGAAAGTTTATTCCAGCTTACAGTGTTCTAGCATATAGTCCATATCTGTGAAACAGTTACTGCAAGAGTAACTCAAGACATTTGGCCATTTCACACTGCTTGTCAAAAAGAAGAAAGTAGGAGTGTTTGCATGCTAGAACTAGGTCACATTCTCCACTATAGATCAAAATTCCTCCTAGGGAATGGTGCCACCATCGTTAGATGTTCCTAGCTCAATCAATACAATCAACATAATCCCCCACATACAATCTCCCAGGCCAACTTAATCTAGTTGGCACCTCATGAAGATTTCTTTTTCAGGTGTTTCTAAATTGTCATGTTGAGAATTACAATGAATTATCAAAAGCAGGATGTAAATTCTATAAAAACTTACTTTGTACTAATCATATGGTGACTGGGTTCTCAGGGAAAAAGTTCTAATAGCTATCTTTGAAGGGGTATTGTAGAGATTACAAAACTCTGTTTAAATTTATTAGACAATTCACTAAAATAGTTAAGCAAATGCGTGTGACATCGCTCTAGACAACTTGCTTTAAATTTTACCCCCAAACCACAGGCACCTAAACCAAAATGCACCTTAAAAACTCAAATGTTTTTGCATCTCAAGTTATTCAGAAGTTAAGAAACCAGTATTGAAATGTTAAGCCAGACAGGATGCATCAGATACATGGGAGGCTGAGGCAAAGAATACCAGATTAGTCAACTTTTGGAGCCTTTATCTCAAGACAAAATATAAAAGGGTTGGTGGATTTAGAATTTAGTTCAGTGGTAGAGTACTTGCCTAGCACGTTTGAGACCTGAGTTAAATATTCAATATGAAAAAAATGGGGAGGGAGGTAAAAAGAAAAAGAACTAAGAGGCTTAAATAACTTAATAACATGAAGAAAGTCCCTTCAAATTAAAAACTGAGCAAGACAATGTTTATCCTGCCAAAAATTTATCTTGGGACCAGCAAGATGGCACTGTGGGTAAAAACACTTCCAGTTCAAGCTTGATGACCTGAATTCAACTCCTGGAACTCACTTAGAAATCCAAAAGCAGCACTGCAATCTGCAATCCCAGTACTTCTATGACAAAATGGGACTCAGAGACCAAATAATTGTCCTGATGCTTATGGGGTAGCTTGCCTGAAATATGCAGCACTTCAAAAGCAATAAGAATGCCCTGTAAAATGGCAAGAGAGAGCATTATCCCAAAATTTGTCTTCTCACCTCCATAGGCATGCCATGGCATACACACAATCATGAATGCCTACATATGGGCACATATGGACACACATACACACACCATCAAAAAGTTAAAAACAAACTGGGCAAGGGACATAAATAAGCATTTCTTGAAGACATAAAGGCTAACACACATGAAGACATGTACCACATCTCACATCAAGAAAATGCAATCAGTAATCAGTGAGATATCAGAAGAGTTATCAAAAAATAAATGACAGAAAATGTTCAGGAAGATATAAAGCAAGGGACCCTTGCCCACTGTTGGTGCAAAGGTAAATGGTAAAACCATTTTAGAACATTGGAAGTCTCTGCATAACAGAAAATCACGTGCTAGAGAAATTTTACCTATGGAAATTTATTTGATAATATGTGGAGTCAGTTTGATAGAATGAATTCAACATTCACATGTACACATGTAAACTACCACAGTTTTAAAATGGCCCATGAAATCAGTGCAAGTGTACCTCAATAGATGGAGGGCTAACAAGTTTGGTGGTCATATACCATGGAATACTACTTAGCTTTTTAAAAGAGGATGTTCTGTTGTTTGGAACAATAAGGTTACTAAGGGAAAAAGTTCACACAGCAAAACAATATTTTATTACATGAGGTTTTTCCCATGAGTCTAAAATGATTGAACTCATAGAAGCAAGAAGGATGTTTTATAAGTTGATTGTGGATAGATGAGGAATTGATGGACAGATGCATAAAATCATAGAGAGGAAGCACTCTTTGTTCCCTTCCTCGCATGTTGAATATTGTTACACAATAGAATTCTGCACATTTCAGGATGTTAAGAGAGTAAATTCCAAATGTTCTCACTAACAAAGATGTTAAGCATTTGAGGTGATGTATGTGTTAAATAGCTTTATTTAATTATTCTGCATTGTATTCATAACTTATCACCTTGTACCCCATACATTTATACAATTATAAATTGTCGATTTCCAATTTAAAACAGATGAAAAACAGCTTAGATTCATTGAAAGACTAATTAGATTTTACTCTCCGTGTAAGGTTAAGCATTCCCAACACCTGCAAGGGTCGCAGGTCTTGCTATTCTGGTTGTTGCTGATCATGCCTCCTCGCACATTGGCCTCGTACTGAATTCTGTCAAATGGCCTTGCTTCTCCTACTGGATACATAGTTCACGAACAACGGACCTTTAAAGTCAGGTTAAGTGAGCCTTAGCAGAAACAGATTGAATCATATGAAAGGCTTAATGCTCAACCATCTTAGACCAACAAAATTTCAGTTTTATACCATTCATCTTAATATTTTAGATATTCTTGACCACCGAGATGAGAAATACAAAAGCAATGCTACATAGATATTTATTAGTTTAAAAATGAAGTCTGTGTTGTCTAAATTTCAAACTAGAAAGAACATTTGATGTTGGGTCAAGGTTATCCAGCCAAACTTTTTGTCTTCTGGTTCTTCATATCTCATAGTCTTAGTCAGTCACTGAACTCCTATCCTGGCACTAGTTCCGTGAGGTTAGGAGAACTTTTTCTATATTTACAAAGGCTTGTAAAGGCCAGAGCCCCCATTTATCCCTGTAGGAGCCAATGAGGTCAACTTACTACCTAGAACAATGGAAGTCTCTCTACAACACACTAAAACTTCTCTGTGACTCTCCCAGTGTTGGTTCCCACATGAAGCTCTTTCTGTTTACTCATAACTAGAAAGTTTTCAGTAACAGATTCCCTTTGAAGAAAGTTACAACTCTTAAAGTGAAGGAAAGTAGATGAACAGAGCTGACTACATGCCGAGTTGCTATGTTTTAGGAAGGCGACATGTTTATGTGTGAATAGCTCCCTCAAATCAGGGTTTATATGGTATGAAACATCCACCAAATGTAGAAGAGAACAATCTATTTCCTTTTTCTTTACATTACCTATACAGTATTAATAAATGTAAGCAAGTGTGCTATGCTTTCACCTCAGAAATGTTTAATCACACATGGCTCAGGATACTGTAACACGCCATGTTTTCTATAGGAGGTCTTAACTCTGGCATTAAGAACTTGAGATTTGTCTTGTTATTTGAAACATAGTATTTTGATAATCACACTTCTACTTCCAGAGAACCTGAAGAAATAAAACTTTAAATGGGAATTGGAGCAAAGGCGACTGTCTCCTGATATTCTTCAGGAGATTACAAGACACTGAACTTGTCATATCAGAGGGGAAGAGAAATATGGCTGACTAACTCTTCTCTCTTTATAGAAGTCTGGGATCTGCTTGCTGTTTGGGCTGAGATACAAAACAATTTCTCTATTTTCCCAAATAGTTCACCCCTCCCTAATTATAGCTCTCAGATGAATGTTTTGTTGCCATCAGAAATCAGGCAAAGCAGGAAGGAAATAATCATGCATTTTCACTTAGAACACAGAATTTTAATACCCCTTTTCCTTTTGCTAAAAGACCTTTCAATTTTCCTTCTTACATGTTTTAAGTATGACAAATTTTACCTTTCACAATATCATTCCTCATCCATAAAATTACACACAAAAAATTGCCATAAACAAGCTGGCTGAAAAGGAACAAGCATATATTTTTAAGAAAAAATAACCTTGATGTTTACAGAAATAATAAAGCTCACGCAGTACTTCTTTTAAAGATCTTGCTCTAAACAAACTGAATTATTCATGCATAGAATTGTACCGCATTAGAACACCTGTTTTCAATCATGCATAATGTAAAATCACTCATTACCTCACAAGAGCCTCTACATTTCCAGCAATCAAATGGCATTGAAACAGCAAAACAGGTGCCTGGCAGGTGGATCCAAGCAGATGTTTGGGGCTTGCATGTCTTTTCTTGTACAGGTGTGATGATCTTGTTTGCAACTGCATAATTGCTACTTAAATAGGTAATATTTAATTCCTATGTACTTTAATATTTATTTTTGCTCCTTCAATTCTTCTCGTTCTTGTCACTGCCCGAGCTTGAGGTGGATTGGAAAGCCTTCAGGATCCTGTATGGTGGAGTGATGCTAATTAAAGGTGTAATTCCTCTGTCTTAGGCATTCAATGCAAAAAGAACCTTCTGTTTTTAAAGTACACATCTTCTGGGTGAGACCGTGGCATTTCAGCAGTGAGAATAATTACTGATCAGGATAGAAAAGGTTACTTCCATTCTTAGGTACCATCTAGAAGTCATATTTAACTATTTCTGTGTTCATACTAGTAGTTTTAAAGTCATTCAGTGTAAATCTCTTAGAACAAATCGGAGATAGAGCATCCTTCTCCAGCTGCCGATACACTCTTTATTGGACTTGTGCAAAGATATCTCTGTGTGTGTCCTCCTCATGAGGCATCAGAATGCATTTGCTTAAGCATGTTTTACTAAAACATCTTTAAGGCTCAGCTGGAAATAGGGTTTTCACTTCGCCCTGGATTTATCCAGTATAAATTCATTCAAGCGGAATAAGTAATGCAGCCTTCAACAGGGGGTGTTGCAGGCACCTTATTTCTCTCTGTGCACTTCTTACTTTCTTCTTTATAATCAACAAATTCAGTATCAGTGGAAGGTGCTATATGGAAATCTGCAAAAACAGGGAGGTATTTGCAAGAACAGATGTAGCATCCAACCAAAGTCATGTTTCTCTGTAGATTCTTTCCTCTTTTTCAGTCAAGGAAGACAGCCAATGAGACTGCCTGAAGTGAAACACATGTCTCTTCTGCTGACACAGTTGAGGGCTGAGGTACTCATATCCCTGAAGCTAAAGGCACTCAATGAAAGAGAATTATGGATCATGTAAGTAACAAATTAAGTCTTTAGCATGTTACGTTATATCAAGGGGAATCAAGCTGTCAAGCCTCTACATGATGTCAATATCATTTGAGTTGCCAGATGGGGGCATAATTTTTTTTTTGATGTGGAACTATTTTATTTGCATTCTTCTACATTATATAATAAATAAGTGTTTTTAATTAATTTATTTATTAAAAATTTCCACCTCCTCCCCTCCTCCCATTTCTCTCCCACTTCCCCCCTCCCCCTCCCCTTCCCCCTCCCTCTCCAGTCCTAAGAGAAGTCACGGTGCCCTGCCCTGTGGGAAGTCCAAGGCCCTCCCCCCTCCATCCAGGTCTAGGAAGGTGTGCATCCAAACAGAGTAGGCTCCAAAAAAGTCAGTACATGCAGTAGAATCAAAACCAAGGGCCATTATCATTGGCTTCTCAGTCCGCCCTCATTGTCAGCCACATTCAGAGAGTCCAGTCTGATCACATGCTCGTTCAGTCCTGGTCCAGCTGGCCTTGGTGAGCTCCCATTAAATCAGTCCCACCGTCTCTGTGGTCCTGACTTCCTTGCTCATGTTCTCCCTCCTTTTGCTCTTCATCTGGACCTTGGGAGCTCAGTCCAGTGCTCCATTGTGGGTCTCTGTCTCTATCTCCATCCATCGCCAGATGAAGGTTCTATGGTGATATACAAGATATTCATCAGTGTGGCTATGGGATAATGCCAGTTCAGGCACCTTCTCCTCTGCTGCCCAAAGACCTAGCTGGGGACATCTCCTTGGACACCTGGGAACCCCTCTAGAGCCAAGTCTCTGAGCCATTTTAGGGGGCATAATTTTTGAAGAACAAAGACCCCAGAGGAGTTCTCAGTTACTGTTCTTTTTCAACAGTAGGTTTTGTCTCTGTGCAGATATGCGTATTGCTGAAGTTGTCACATCCCATTTTCTCTAGTGAAGGTGCCCTGAGATGAGTGCCCATACAATCATTCATATTATTCCATTGTGTGCAACAGATTTTTGAAGTGAAAAGTTATCTCTCCTAATTGTTATCATGTCAATGATTGTAGTTTTCTTTTGTTTCATGAACTACATAAATACAATAAGAATGAAAAACCTCTTGCCATGTGTATTATGCAAATCAATCCCACTTTCATATGTATTTCAGTAATTCTATAAATGCATGAATTATTAATAATTTGTCACCGTTTTCTTATTAGTTATGCATGTTTTAAGCTCAACTCGGTGTAATTAATGTTTTAGCAAATCACAATCTCTATTATATGCTTCTACTACCCGTTTTAGAGCCCCTATCCTAGTGTAAAAAGTATTAAGTGCTTTCCATATATTATTTGGATGTTATACTATATTCACATAAGCATAATACAGAGTCTTTGTCATCTTTATGATTTGAGTTTGTTAAAAAGTTTCAGCTCTACCAAAACCTGAGACTATGCAGGAATGTACATTTTGGCTTGTCACATTTCTATATTTTGAGGAGCTGAGGTGTGGGGTACACATTTAACAGAACATTTCATGTCACCATGTGTATTACAATGAGTGTGAATGAGAAGACAGTTTGGAAGATGTTATTTTATTGAAAGTATATGGTGGCACATGCCTTTAATCCCAGCATTTGTGAGGCTGAGGAAAGCAGATCGCTGTGAGTTCGAGGCAACCCTGGTCTACAAGAGCAAGTTCTAGGACAGCTAAGACTGTTCTGCAGAAAAATTCTTTTATGAATTCCCCTCGCAAAAAAATAGAGATATTTTCCTCATATAATATATCCTAACTACTTTTTCTTTCCTCTAAAACTTTCCATCCCATCTGGATTCACTCCTTTTTTAGTTTTCATTAGAAAACAAACAGTATTCTAAGGGATACTAATAAAATAAAATATAATGAGGTAGAGCAAGCTAACATATTATAATACAAAAGAGGGAAATGAGTCCAAAAAAGGCAAAAGAACGAAGTATAGACAGAAACCCGCTTGTTCACATACATAGGAATCCCATAAATCACTAAATTAGAAGCCAAATTGTGTACAAACAGATATGTACACAAAGAATCTTTAGGTAATAATAATATATATATATATAAAAAATCTTTTATATATAACTATATCAAATATGTATAAATTTACCAAAAAAAAAACCTGACATGACATTATGGAACATGAAACTTCCAAAGATGCCAGTGAGTTCAATTCTGTTGGCCATCTACAGTTAGATATGCAGCCTACCCTTAAAAGTAGTTTACCTTTATAAGTAACTTGGCCCACTTGCCCTGAGGATTCGACCCCACCACCCAGGTGGAGTGGCTACCTGGTGCCAGGGCAATGTCCCCAGTTATTTCCTTGGGCAGCTGAGGATAGGGAACCTGGAATGACCCTATCCTATAGCCATACTGATGAATATCTTGCATATCACCATAGAACCTTCATCTAGCGATGGATGGAGATAGAGACAGAGGCCCACACTGGAGCACCGGACTGAGCTCCCAAGGTCCTAAAGAGGAGCAGAAGGAGGGAGAACATGAGCAAGGAAGGCAGGACCACGAGGGGTGCACCCACCCACTGAGACAGTGGGTCTGATCTATTGGGAGCTCACCAAGGCCAGTTGGACTGTGACTGAAAAAGCATGGGATAAAACTGGACTCTCTGAACATGGTGGACAATGAGAGCTGACGAGAGGCCAAGGACAATGGCACGGGGTTTTGATCCTACTTCATGTTCTGGCTTTGTGGGAGCCTAGACAGTTTGGATGTTCACCTTCCTATACCTGGATGGAGTTGGGAGGACCTTGGTCTTTCCACAGGGCAGGGAACCCTGACTGCTCTTGGGGCTGGAGAGGGAGGAGAAGAGGAGTGGGGGGAGGGAGGGAGGGGCAGGAGGAGGGGGAGGGAAATGGGAGGCAGGGAGGAGGTGGAAAATTTTTTTTTCAATAAAAAAATAAAAATAAAATAAATAAATAATAAAAGTAGTTTAAACATGGCATTTTTAATATAGTTATAATAGGCTTATAATATAAAACAGTTGCCCAAAATACAGGATGATTCTATTTTGTTGTTTGTTTGTTTGTTTTTTCAAGGCAGGGTTTCTCTGTGTAGCTTTGGTGCCTGTCTTGGAACTAGTCCTTGTAGACCAGGCTGGCCTTGAACTCACAGAGATCCACCTGTCTCTGCTTCCCAAGTACTGGGATTAAAGAAGGCATTTGCCACTACTCAGTGGCAATTCTTTTTTTCATCTTTATGTGGCTTTATTTTAAACTCTATTCCTTTTATTTTTATTTTTATTGATTTTTATTGCGTTCTATGTTTTTCTATGCTCCCCTCCTGCTTCTTCTCTCCCCTTCAACATTTTCCCAAGGTCCTCATGCTCCAAATTTACTTAGGAGATCTTGTTTTTTCCTACTTCCCATGTAGATTAGATCCATGGATGTCTCTCTTAGGGTCTTCATTGTTGTCTAGGTTTTCTGGGATTGTGTTTTGTGGGCTGGTTTCTATGCTTTATGTTTAAAAACCACTTTTGAGTGAGTACATGTGATAATTGTCTTTCTGTGTCTGGGTTACCTCACTCAAAATGATGTTTTCTAGTTCCATCTATTTTCCTGCAAATTTCAAGATGTCATTATTTTTTTCTGCGGTGTAGTACTCCATTATGTAAATTACCACATTTTCCTCATCCATTCTTCGGTTGAGGGACATTTAGGTTGTTTCCAGGTTCTAGGCTTGTTTTGTTTTATTTTTTCAAGACAGTGTTTCTCTGTGTAACAGCACTAGCTGTCCTAGAATTACCTCTTGTAGACAAGACTGGCCTCAAACTCACAGAGATCTGCCTACCTCTGCCTCCTGAACACTGGGATTAAAGGCGTGTACCACCACCACCTGGCTGACAATTTTATTTTTAATATCTGCAAGTATATCTACACCTATCTGTATCACATACTCACTACTAAGAATTGATTTTGTCACTTATATTGCTAATATACATATACTGTTTCATTAGCTCAATTCAAGATTGTAAGGGTATGTTGTATTGAAAATCACTGAAATATAAATTACATCAGATATCATTTATAACTGGGTAGGAACAGAAATAGAAAACACTAAATGTGAATATGTTATAATTTAGAAATATGTAAACACTAACATAAAATGCAAAGATGTTTTTGACTTATGAATTATCATATTTCACCTAAAGGAATTTAGAGCAAGCCAGAGTAAGATGGTGTGCAAAGAGCTCAGAGCATCACAACATTTTACTTAGTGGAAATGGAGGACAATAGAGGATTAAAAGGTAATCAGCAGTGAATACCAACGTTGATTTTTAGCCAGTAATAACTACTATTAATTTTTTCAAAAACTTGTAAATTATCCAGCAATTTACACATTCTCAGATTTTCTCCACTTGGTGACAGTTTCATCATTTTCTCTGTTCTGCCTTACCATTACTTGCTAAGTCCAGCCCATATCAGAATAAAACAGAAGATGCATTTTGGGAAAGAAATAAACAACCAAACAAAACGTTGGCAAGTTCTTTAATTTACAAGAAACAATCAGTATCCTGGAACCCATTTCCGAGGACTCTGGTTATTGACTTCCATGGAAAAGGCTGTCCTTGAGAATTAGAGATATTTCCGTCCTTGGTGCTTCACTCTGTGAGGTTAAATAAATGGTTTTATACATTCCTAGATCCATCAACATAACTTGGGGAGTCTCAAGGACATCCTTCTTTCTCTGAGGAATAAATGTCAGGAGAAAGGAAGGGACAAATGGTGATGAAATGTGAACGTATTGAAATAAATTATTTGATTCTCATACTAGAAGTAAAGCAATATCCAAAACAAGTCATAACTAAAAAAAAAAAAATTAGACCAATTATTGTTCTAGGAAATGTGCTCCAGAGAGCATAAGGAAATGAAGTTAAGAGGTGCAGACATGATCGTAGAACATCTTTCTCTCAACCACACAAGACAAACTAGGCAGACCACCAAAGTACACAGAAATCTTCTTCTCGGGTCTAGTGATCAAAACATTTCTTTTCCAAAGAGGCCATTGTTAACATCACGAAATAGATTTATTATAATACCAAATATGTTTCTTCAATTGCCTAACAAATGTTTTCAGTGTTGTGTTACATGGTGTTCTGGTATATCAAGACCTTATATTATAATAAAATTAGAATAAGTTTATCTATCACAAATGTTTATTGTATTCATTGCAAAAATTGTCATAATCATTTCTTCTAGATTTTTGTCAAAGCAAATAGCTCATCAGAGTGTCTTGCTTTGTTTGTAGCAGGAAATCACTGCTCACTAATCAATTTTTTTCCTAAGTCTCTGCTCCTTCACTCTCCTGGGTCTCTGGTAACTGCTCTATTCTCAAATTTCCTGAGATAAATTTTTCCTATTGCTTCTTCTATTACTTAGTTTACCAAAACAAGGTCAATTTTCAGTGCTATATGTTTCTTGACATAGGATGTCAAACTGAAATTGTACTGCAGAGAGTATGAATATTGTAATTATGTATTTTCTCTTACTGCTACAGGGTCATGCTCTATCCTATATCATGTATATGAATATTTTGAACCACTTAATGAGATCACATTTGCCATTTTACCTGGCTATCATGAGAATTATTTTTCAGCACCCACTCTCTGAAAACCTGTCTTGGGGTTCTTTTAAGTTTTGACTGAATCTATTTTCAAACTTTTTAGTAAGTTTACTTTCTTCAAAGCTAAAGACTGGCAAAGACTTACTCAGGCATTGAAATAAATTACAGAACGCAGATTTTCAGCATTAACCGGAAAATCAATGATCTATGGCAACATGTCGTGTCAACTCAAATTATGACTTGTGCCTGAAGTTAAATGCGCATTAACTACAGCGTTCAGTTATCTTGGCCCACTCTTCAAGGCTCCCATTCCTATTCAATTCATCAAATGCATCCTTGGCCTCTATGAATTCTGGCATTTCTGCATGTAGGTACACTAGCATTGTGTTCACGAAATTTCATCACTCACAATGCATTATCTGAGGGGCTCTACAAATTCAGCTTGTTACCATCCCACAAGCAGTGCAGAGAGAGCCTCTATTTCACAGGATCCATGTGACATGAACATGTCCTTTGGGATTCATGTTGTAAAACCTGTTTAGTTGTTCCAATGTAGATGACCAACTTTCAAATAAAAAGACTAAAATTTTTCACCAATTAACTGAAAATGAAGATGAATAAAATGGTATTTGGGGATTTTCAACTTTTTCGTTGCTTATTGCTTTACTTTTTAATATTAAAAACTTTATTTTAAAAATAAATTCTGGCAAATAAAAAATACCATACCAAAGTCAAGCGGACTTAAAGTCTGTACATCTCCATGAACCTCTCTATAGAGCAGAATGAACATGGGAAACAAGAGCTGTGGGTCTTCACATTCAGCTTTACCCTTCAGAATCTATTAGATTTTGTTTAGTTACCAGCCACCAAAATCAAAATGTAGTAATAAGCCATGGCAGAATTTAGACTAGAAACACAGACTTATAATCTCTTTCTTAACTCCTGTAATTCTGAATTCAGTAACAGATTTGGATTTTAAACTTTAAATATTACTTTACTTCATCTTTCTTTATGTTGTATGGGACATGAGCAGATTTACATGAAGCCTCCACCATCCAACAATGTTTAAATGTATTAGAAAAGAGTCACAGTAGTAAGACTTGTGCTCTGTCTCTCTGAATGGTCATCATTGGTTTTAGAGAGTAGGTGCGTGCGAGCTTCTGCTCAGTTTGGATCGTACAGGTAGCAACATTCAACAAGCTAATAAAATCTATGGAAATGCTTAGGGTTTTCACTTATATTAACTTTCTTAAATAATGGTATTCTAAAAAAATAAACCAAAACTAAATTTAAAAACTTCCTTTGCATAAACAGTCTAGTAAATCTGTTATTTTGAACAACTTTTTCCTCCCAAGCACTCATTTAAGCAACAACTCTTTCCTTAATGTCAGCGATGTGTAATGTAGCTACTAATTATCAGGATTTTTCTTCTTTAGTATGGGTTTCTACTATCCCAGACAAAACATATAGGCAACATATAGTGCAATTACTTGTTCAGAATATTCTCGTGAATACAGATATTATTTTATCATATCAGACAATCATTTCTTTAAGAAAGACAGAAAGGATTTAAACTTTGTGTGTGTGTGTGTGTTAAATATATATAATTTATATAAGCCTCATGTTAGAAAGATCAAGTCTTAGTTCTGAAAATTAGACATTTCTTTTTCTAGAAAATGTGTTCTAGAGAGCATGAGGACATGAGGTCAAGATGCACAGGCGTTGTCACAGAAAACAATGTCACTCTGCATCCAGTCACAATATGCAAAGCCAAATAGGACAGCAACATGTATGACAGTTTCTTCTCAGGTCCATGTGACTCAAAACTATGGGAAACCTTAGCTTTCAGTAATAATCACATATTTGATAATTTCAAATATTTCCTTATTTTAAATAATGTTGTGAAAGAATGAGTGTACTTTGGTCAAGTGAGAATGGTATTTAATAACACTATAATGAATTTACTTTGTCAAGGCACACTTGGTGTGTAATGAACCCAAGAGAAAATGCTAATTCGAAAAAGCAGCTCCAGTGAGGTGCTGGGAGGGGTCAAGTACTAAAATGCCTGTTAGTTAAGGGGAATATAGTATCGTGTTCAACGGTGAACAAATATTTGCTGAGTGCAATTGCTTCCGAAGCAAATGTTGGTGCTTGCAATATTTCACTGAACCAAACAGACAACAACAGCTGTCTTCATGGATCTGGTGTTTGAGTACAACAGGACAGGTGTCTGAATGGTCTTGGGCCAACCCCATTCCATCCCTATTCTCACTTGGAGTTCTCAAGACTTCCAATAGCATGTAATACGACCTCTGCATCCTACGATAGATAACAACTGGAGAACCTGGTTCTGCCCCATTCACAATGGTTCTGTGTCTGCTATTCCTGTCTGCTGTGTTACACAACATTGTAGATCACTGAATCTTGATGGAAAAATTGAACCCAGCAGATATAAAGCCCTGGTAAGCCGACTTTAGGGTACAAATAGTTGTAATGTAATGATGGGAAGAGACAAATGAGATTCCTCCTGCTTTCTGCAGCTTGACAGAACATCTTTGCATAAATGTTAAATATCTACAAGAGCTTGCTGCCTATGGTTGATGCATTTATGTTGTTCAACCTCTGTGAGTGTTCCATTTCACAGGACCCATGTGTCTATAAAATTTTTTAGCACAGGATATAGTAGACTGAAGTGGCAACCAGCGCATAGTAAATTTATTTCAAAGATATAGATGATTCAAAATAGAAAGGACAAATTGTTAGCAGCTAAAGTATAGTGTCTGTTTGGAAACCACAAGAACTATGCCAATGGGATTAAAAGGAGAATGTAGTGAGAAGAGACTACTAAGTGTAGAGTCTACATTGTGCCATCAATTTAGCACATATGAGCCAACCAAGTAAGAGACAGCTGAAAGAGGCCAAAAGAATTAGTTAAGGGAAGGTTTAGGAGAAGGATGCTCAAGGCAGGAAATCTTCTAGTGTAAAGACTCCAGGGTAGGAGTAAGGAAGATGCCAGAATGGAGGGCAAAGAGAGTGGAGAAGTGGGGGAGCTGTACAAAGGTGACAAAAGAAGAGATAATCAATCAACAGGTGGGCAAAAGAATTGAACAATTTTCAAATGAAGAACTATAATATATAGTTATTTAAATATATATATTTAAAGACGGTGAGCCTCTTCAGATACCAGGAAAAACAGCAATTAAAACTAATTGAAAATCCATCTTATCCAAGTTTAAATAAACTTCAAGAAAACAGAACAAGATGAAAAATGAAACAATTGATACTGGCAAGAATAAAGACATAAGTAACTTTAAAAATCATTTGATGGGAAAATTCATAGAGCCATAATGGAAATCAGCACAAAAAGACTCAGAGTAAAGCTACCATGTGATCTAGCAGTACCAGTCATGGGTATACACCCAAAGGACTCAAAGGCAGCACACAACAGAAACCCCTGGAACCATTATTTCTGTAACACCATTCATGGCAGCCAGATCATGGATGAGCCTAGGTGTCACCAGTAAATGAATGGTTATATAAAATGTGACAAATATATGTAATTGGCTATTATTTACCCATTAAGAAGAATTCAACACAATTGCCTGATAAGGGATGCAGATTTGGTCAACATGTTAGAAAAAATAAGGCAGACACAGAGAAGTACCACATGTTTTCTGTCACATGTCAGTTTAGAACATCAAATAAAAACAGAAGAGGGGTGGACAATTAGATAATCACAAGGCAATCATCAAAAAGGAAAATGAATGATGACAGTTGGGGTATTATAATACATATGAACATATAATAAAAATCATTCCTTTGAGCCGGGGGTGGTGGCACACGCCTTTAATCCCAGCACTCGGGAGGCAGAGGCAAGCGGATCTCTGGGAGTTCGAGGCCAGCCTGGTCTACAAGAGCTAGTTCCGGGACAGGCACCAAAGCTACAGAGAAACCTTGTCTCGAAAAACCAAAAAAAAAAAAAAAAAAAAAAAAAATCATTCCTTTGTATAGTTAATAAAAGAAATTAGTAGTAAATAAACAAGTGAAAACAAAAACCCTTTCTTCAGCTCACAGACTGGCAAGAAACAGCTAATGAACCAATCTGTCCTAAAGACAACCATTTGCTGACCTTGGGTAGTACAGAGAACTGGCCTTTGCATGATGCTGTTCCTTAGGCTCCAATAAGTGGGGTCAAGATTCCCAGGAGAGTAAAGCATGATCGTCCATATACTTTCTGAAGACAATCCTTCCACCATGGAAATATTTTGAAGAAAGATTGCAGAGGACAGAGGCTGAAGTGGGGAGACTTGTCAGGGATCCCTCAGAGGATTCCAGACAGAGGTGATGAAGTCCAGGAAGAGAGAAGTATCACTCCAGGTGAGAAAAAATGGACAGAGACAGGTCCTCTTTTGAATCACCAACCTTTAGTTTCTCTACAAATTGTGTGAGTGAAAAATAAAGCAGAAGAATCAAAGTGGGATTCTGAGTATCTGTCAGAAAAAAAAAAAAAAAGGAATAAAAGCCTCGGAATTACATTAACCTTGATTCAAACCATGTACACTATTAATGTGACATTAGGCAAATTACTTAACATTTACATAGCTTCATTTCCTCAGACTAAAGTGGCAATGGCAATGTTTAATTTACATACCAAGTCAAAGTTGTAGAGCAAACATCAGGCTCTCGATAGTAGCACTGAATTATATGAGGGACGTGCATGGCTTATATGCTTCTCGTCACTTGTCAGCATAAATTCTTCTGCTGCCTGAGAGAGCAGGTCTTCCTGCTAGCTCATGGGAATCAGAGCCCTTACTGCAGTATTGCCCAGTTCCATACTCACTACACCTTAGGGGACACATTTGAAAGAAACTCTCTATCAGACTGAAAAAAAAAAAAAATCCATGCTTTTGTTCACTATGATCTTCTGCCTCCATGGGAAAAAAATCATTTCAATAAAACCAGAGAACCAATCAAAACTTCATTTACCTATCAGCAATTTATTTCAATGTGTGTAGTAAGTAGATTTGGCATTTAGAAAATTGAATCTTAGATAAAGAGAACGAAACTGTAATAGTTGAGCATAGCATTATACTGGAAAAGAAATTAAATGTAGAATTAAAAGGTTTTAACAAATTTTCACTGGCAAGAATTTAAAGAAAATAAACTTTCAGGAATAAAACTTCACATTGAATGCTGATTATTCGTGAAAACAAATTCTGAAATGTAGGAAAATAGAAAACCGTTAGCTCATTTGATGAACAATCTATAAAGTCGAGAGGCATTGGTAGAACCAGAAAGAAAAACAAACAAAATAGAGATGTCTGACTACTGGAAGAAAATTTTGTCATGTGATCAACTGGAACTGTCCTCAGTGGAGTTGGGACACACTGAGTTCTCGAAACTGACTCAGAATCCCTTTCTTTGGGAAAAGAAATCATTTCTTTGGGAAAAGGAGTGCAGTATGCCTGAATTATGAGAGGGCTTTTACATTTTCTGATATCCTAAGAGAGATACTAGAGAGAAGAAAGCAGTGAGAAACATTAAACATTTTAAATTCTTGGTTTTCACTTCACAAACCATCAGGCATATCTACTATCATGCTTCTATGTTCCAGACTGTGAGAGCTGCACACAGCAGCACACACTGAGGAACAGAGGGAGCAGAAGAGAAAGAACGCAAGCACAATTGTGAAAAGGCTTAGACAAGAGTGTGATCAAACAAAATCTGCCTAATGACAGAAAATATGGGATGCATATAAGAGAAGATATGTCAAAGAACCTGACAATAACATGAAATATATAAACATATATTGTGTAAAGAACATTGCACACTTTCCATGTATTCTTCTTAATAAAAATATATCGACTTCTGCATCAGTGACAATAAAGTGTAAATGTCTTGAAAGGAGAATAACACACCAGAGGCAGATCTTCTTTAGAGACGTCCATAATCCCAGAAGAAACCTTTCTCTGCCTTTCCGGCTCTGATAGAGAGCCGAGTTAGTGCACCTCCTGGCTTTCAGTGGTATTGTCCCTGTACACCTAGCAATGTCTGCTTGCTAGTGACTGTCTCCTTGAAAAGCAGGCCAGGCCAGTCTCAGGCAGCTTCCCTTTCACCCTGACAGCTGCATATCCCAGGTGGTCTGACATTTGAGATGGAGGCTGTGGATAAGATTGAAGGTGTTTTAGGGGAGAAGTAGGCTGTGAATAACACCAAGGCTGCATCCAGATGGAATCACTCATGAGACAACCTGAGATACTCTATTACTGTCCATATGTCTCCTAGGTCTCCAAAGGCCAGACTCCATTGATTTATTAGAAGCCTAGTATTTATGTTTTTGGCTTCTCTCACGGCAGACTACAGTAAAGTAGTTATCAGAGATGCTGTTCTTTCTGGCGGTTATTGGATTTTTATAAGTTCTTTAAATAAAACAGCCTCCATAAATATCCTAGTAAACATCAGACAATAAAGTAAATATTTGGGGGGTGAGATTCAGTTTATTTCTTCTTAATATATATCACCTTTTTACAAGTTTCCTCCTCAATGCAGCCTCATAACAAAACATTTCAGGGAACATACCTATTTTATGTCAACAAATGCATTAGAGACCACAGAAATCCAAATTAAGAGATATAACTGTGCTAACAGTATTGCCTTAACACAATTTTTCCCTGCAGAAAAACTATAAAAGAATTATCTCATTGTTTTATCAGCACAAATGCTGCTACTACTGTATCTTATTTATAGATGGTTCTTTAAGGGACTGTAGTAATATTGCAAAATATCAGTTATTCCATCACACTGGTGAATTTAATGAACCTGAAGGTGTGTGTTATTTTAGCACTTGCTGTGGCTCCTGTGAAAACCCAGTGGTGCTAAAATCTGTAAACCTGTCATTGCTTAAGTAATAACCTTGTTAAAAGCGTCTTCATTTTAACTTACTTTAGCTTCTTCAGAATGCAGGTTTATTTTATCAGTATGGAGGTATGTGTTTTCAACCCAGACCGCTTACAGTAAATATAATTAACTGTAGTTCATTAATTTATTCTTGGAGTGATTGTTTTTATTTTAACACTTAGTTTAGATTAAATATTGTCTGAAACCTGGTACCTATTTTCAGTTCTTTATACACTCGTAATATCTATTGAATCTCTGTGGTTACAGGGATAAATTTTGTCCTTACAAATACAAGTGTTTCTTTTAATCTTTCATATTCCTTTATGTGAAGCCCGACAGACTTCTCCTAACACCCAATATGCACAACATACAGGAAAAGAGCTGAGCATGTTTCCGTTAATCTGCTTGCAATGGATTGGCGCTTCTTCTTGCGTTTTAAAAATATGGAGAAAATTGGATATTGATGGTAGGTGTTCAGAATTATCAATTGATTTCTACAAGAGCACATCTGCAATTATTGAAATGCCAGCAATAAAAAAAAAACCCTCTCTCCCTCCCCTTTGAAAATACTCTTGTAAAGAAAAGAGGCAAAAGGAGGGAAGGTGTGAGGGGGGGGCTGGTTGTACTTGTACAATTACAGTCTTAAAGCCAAAGAAATTTTTCTTTAATTACCTAGAAAGACCAACAGCAAGATGTGTGATAAACTCTGTATGTTATCAAACACTTTGAAATCCTGGGTTAATTACAATAATGCAATCCGTCAATACTGTCACATGATGCATAATCACGCCTGCAAATATTGCTTAAATGTCAGGGACTAACTACTCCTTCATTGTTACTGAATTTCTTTAAATAACTACTAGTTCATAGGTAGGTTAAGCTTACTTTCCTATAAAAGACACCAGTAAATGTAAGCAGAGATTGTTCTTTCATTACCGGCCATCCAGACCTAAATTATCACACAGAAACTATATTAATTACAACACCATTTGACCTATTAGCTCAGGCTTCTTGTTGGTTAGCTCTTATATTTAAATTAACCTATTTATATTATTCTGTGTATCACCACGACACTGTGACTTCCTGGATAAGGATCTGACATTTGTGTCCTTCAGCAGCTACATGGTGTCTCACTGAATCTACCTACTCTGTCTCTCTATCTCTGTTCAGATTTCCTGCCTGACTTTACTCTGCTAAGCCATTGGCCAAAATAGCTTTATTCATCAACCAATAAAGCAACATATATACAGAAGGACATCCCACATCAAGTAAAAACATAATATATAGTGTATTAAGTCTTTTTACAATGTTTTGTTTTCAAATCTACTGTTTTTAGTATAACTTTAGGACTCAGTTCATAAAATTGATTGCTTTACAAATGTTAAAATCTTAGAAAAGCCAAGTCTATATTGTTCTTCTCTGTAAGAAAATTCTTCAATGAAAAATGGATGTTAAGTCATGAATCAGAATAATAACTAAATAAAGTATTACTCTGGTCAAGATAATATTAAAATATTAAAAATGCAATGTAAACTTGGATAACAATACCTCTATTCTTCTGATTACATGAAACATTTTCAATTTAGGATAGAGAGATAAAGAACAATCAAAATCTGTGATAATCTTTAAAATTTTCTTAATGTTAAACTAATGTTACTCTTTATTTTTCTCTTTCTAGCTTTCTTGGGTAGGGAATAAGACAGGATTTCTCTGTGTATCCCTGGCTGTCTTGTAACTCACTCAGTAAGCCAGGGTGGCCTCTAACTCAGATATCCAGTTAACTCTGCCTCCTGAGTGCTAGAATTAAAGACACATACTACCTTTTCAGCATTGTTCTGTTAATTACTTTGCATTCATTGATGACTAGATTTAAAAGTGCTTAAGTGAACTAGAGTGTGCATCATTGTGCAGAACTATATTTAAATACATAGTGGGAGTTTGTTTTAAGGTTGAAAATACAAAATTTCTATAATTATCAATCCTTTTTACTGTATCTGATTCCATTTTTTTTACAATTCAAATAATATTTATGTGTTGCCAAGGAATGACATATTTAGTCAACATGAGCAACCATATTAATTTTTGTTGGGCCTGACAACTACTGTCATCTCTAAACAGTAGCTGGACAGAAGATTATGCAATTTTATCTTTCAATGAGATACACTTTAGGTGTGCATTAAAGTTAAAATAATTTAATGAAATGCACAGTTACTTCAAGGATTTTTTTAATTAAATCTATTGGTTGTTGGTATCTGTGAACTCTTAAGAATAAACACCTGCAGTGCTTTATTATGTAAAAAGGTAGTTTAATTGCATCATATTTATCACCGACAAATCAAGCCCTATTCAGAAGGTAATAATGACAGAGTAATTGGATCAGTAATTGGTTCAGGATGATTCAATATTGTACTAATAATCATAAATACTGCTGTCTTCTGCTTTGATACAGGGGTGACATGCTAATATAGATTGCATTTGGAGCAATAAATATTAGTGAACTGGATCTTGTATTAAGGTCTAGTTCCGTAGCTTAGTTATACTCATCAGAGGAAGCCGTAAAACTGAAAGCATATGGATTCTAGTTTATAATATAAATTCAGACAATGTAGTCTATTGGCTACATTTTTTTAAACCAGACATCTTTGAAACAAGCACCAGTGATGGAGGGGGAAGTAGAAAAAGAACTTGTTTACTTTTCTTATAAAACTGATCATTCTGGGAAGCAACATAGCTTTTACATTTTATTGAGCCAAGTTAATATGGCTGATGTGACACGATGACCTAGTGAGCAAAATTATTCTTGTGCCAGTCATGTAACGATGAATAAGAAAATCTTTCCTATTCCATACTGTGTTCGGCAGACACTTGGCGGGTGAACAGGACTATTTCTTAGCTATTGTGGTGGCAGCTTTTCAGAGTCAGCCAAAGGAGGGGGAGGCCCATTATGAAGAAAACAATGATACTTATTCACTCAACATGGAAACTTGCCTTCCAAGAGCATATTGGACAGCTCAGGACTGGAACAAAATTGGCATACCCCCTTTTATCAGTGGAACAGTAAACCAGGATCAACATGTCTGGCTTGGAATGCTGCCTACTGGTGATGTAAATGTATATATTCAGCCATTTGCTTATTTCTTAAGGTTTATATGAATGGGTGTTGTTTGCTGTGTGACCGTCCTCTCCCTATGAAAACAGTCTACTTTGAGGAAGTAGAAAGCAGTACCTTACAAGTATCAGTAAGGTATCCAATTATGTGGTTATAATTTTTAATCTCCAAAGCTGATAGCCAATTTTAGATAAAGTGATTATTGAGTAAGAGAGAAATTTTCTGTTATTATTTATAAATTTTAGGTAATAGTATGTACAAAACCCATACATAAGACGCAAAGAATGTAGAAAGACAAGGTGTAGAACTGATTCTTCCTGGGGAAGAATAATGGAAAGTATGTTTTTTAACAGCAGGTGTTTCCTACAGAAGTCAATGGAACCAGAGAATCTGTTGAGTGTGGTTATTTCGTTACCAGTCTTTACATTTGAGTTGAGCTTTTTACAAAATTGGAATTTTTATTCTTTAGAAAACTTTTATGAAGAAAATTATTATAAAACTTATCAGTAAATGCTCAAAGGCAGATGTTGAGTTTACCTCACATCATTTACCTCTGTGTTAATTAATTAATGAACCTTTAAAGATAGGGGCTTTTATTTTATCTGACTTGTGTTGCCATTGCAGAATGAGTGATTAATAAAATAAAGAAGGTTATTCAGCTTATGGTTCCAGAGGCTGGAAAATCTAAGGTTAGAATGCAGCATCTAGTAGGGTCTTAGGATTGTGTAATTGGAAAGAAACATGTGATAAAGCTGGTGTGTATGGAAGAGAAGCAAAGACGTACTCACTTTTCTAACAGCCCAGCCATGATACCAGTATTCCAACATACAACAGCTCCTTCTTCATATTCTTGTTCACCAGCCAACATCACTCTTGAGTATCAAGCATCCAAACTATCATAGGCACAGGCAAGTGATACCCTTCTCCTTACTGAAGTCTGTCAGGAAGCAGCAGTAGGTGGGCAGTATGCTAGGAAGAAAAACAGTCAGAAAATATTGCGTTTGTGAGATTCAAACAACTCGAACATCCTCATTTAACAGATAAGCTTCAGTGCTGGTTGGAGGTCTCAGCATTCTGTCTCCATGCAAGATACGGATGTTACTATTTTCTCAGCATAAGCCCAATTGAGTCTGTCTAACGGCATGCACGTTGGCCCATTTTCTACATAGGTGCAAAGGATCTCATCATCTGCAGGAGACTGAGGCCATTGCCAAAGGCAATGATCCAACACCACAGGCAAGACAAGCATATCCTTTCAGTTTCTGAATCATAATGTGGCTGCCACACCTGAGCGGTGAGAAATCCTGCAACGCTTTCATTCACTACCCCAGGAGTTTCACGTGTTTGCAGAATAGAGTTGCCTCCTGAGTGAAGTGACTGTTTATTGTTGAGAATCTCTGAAAGGAAATCTGCTGTCAGAGAGCAAACAGGCAGTCACTCATCGGCTCAGCTCTGAACCACCTGTGTTAAATGGTAACTATTTCCCAAGGTCCCACGTTACCTTAAACCCTACGTGTAGTTGTGGTTCACTGGTTTAGTGACACGAGCGAGTAGAATTTGCTGCCCTTTCAATCTCTCCTTGCACCTTAATTAAGACCTCAACTAGAAATACCAACATTCTTACACCTGGTAGCTGATAATATTTCTCACCTTACTTTAATCAAATATTATAGAGCTTACTGAGGTCATTTACCAATGTTTCTTTCTTTCGTTTTTCTCATGATTAAGAGCCTCCAGTCATAAAATCTAACAAAACATCTGAAGCTATAGCCTTTCAGTTTAAATGCAACTGTCTCCAAATATCAGTCTGAAAAATGGTCAATAAACATCATCACAGTGTATATATGCTGTTAAGGATTAGCACATATGGAATTTTGTATGTTATTTTCTGGGTCTGTTGAACCCAGAAAAAAAAATAGTTGTACCACTAAGCAAACAACAAGTTTGTTAAATTTGATAGATTTTAAGTATATTTTCCAAAGTCTACATTCACTTTGACATTTGAAAGCTGTCTTGGGGACACTTCCCTTAATTTGAACTCTTTTTGAGCCTTATCTGTGAGGTGGATATTTATTGCAAAAAACTAAATTTAGTGTTTATGGACTGTGATAACTTATACCCTTCTAAATCTATTTTTAGATATAATTGTAATATCTTATTTGAAACTAGGGGATATTCAGTTTACTTTTATTGAAACATTTGCCTTCATGAAAACATTATAATAATAAATACCGAACAACAAAACTCAATCATTTGTAACTTTTTAGAAAATGCACCCTTAAAGAAAGAAGACAAACAATACTAAAATTTAATCTGTCCTTTGGGGCATGAGACAGCTTATAGGTCTAGTCAGCCAGCTAAATGACAGACAGAAAAGATCATGTGACGAGATTCTAAGAACTAATTAATCTCCATAAGCTGTGAAGGAGGGAGGTAAGATGACTTGGAATCTGATTACGTTAGCGAATGTAAGGGAGGGAAAATGCAGCATGTATTTTTCATGTTGATTTTAACCACCTGAGCCTTTAATGACATTCTGCGAAGACTCATATTCCATGTATACGTTAAAAGAAAAACCATGATGCTAATGTTGCTAGCACGTGAGTTACTCGTTTTAGTTTAGGAAACTAGGTCATGTATGAGTCCTTTGTAAAAATTACTGAGTGTAAGTAACTACTGTGAAGTTAGTTTATTTCAGAAAGGAAAGTATAAACCCACAGTTTCAAAGAGAAACAGTCACAATTTTTGGAAAAAATAATGATTCTCAACACTACCTTCCAAAAAGCAAACAGTTACATGTATTTTGGCCAGCGAACATTGATGGATGAATTTTTATTAGGTTTTAAGTTAAAATTTAATTCAAATAATTAGTATATGGTATTTTTCATAAATTGTACTGGAATGACTGTGAAAGTAGGGGTTATGCGTGTGATTAAAATATAGAGATTTATAGTTTTACTAATAAACACGATTAATCAAAAATTATATAAATCATCAGCTATCTACAAAAAACATCAAACGGAATGCCACATTTCAGCAGAAACACAAGACTCAGAATTTCCTGCCACCATAATCTATTGCACACTGAATAGAAGCGGAACTTACACTCTTGTTTTATTAAATGGTCATTATTCTTTCATAGTATTTTTAATAAATTTCTAAACATGATGTATTTTACAGAAGCAAAGTTTCCATCAATTAATGAATATTTCCTATTTTAAGATGAAAATATGTATCTATTATTTTTCAAGAGAGGACTGAACGCTTTTCAGTGTACAAACTTTAGCTGAACCATCCAGATGGACTTTGCTCCTTCATTTTTTTTCCAACGTCTTTAAGATGAATGGGCTTGATACAGACAGCTGGACACGTAAAGATACACCACCGCACACAGTGTGGAGAATGAGCTGTCTGACTCCCCAGGCCAGTGGACTAGGCAGAACCCCCAGAAACCAACAGTATATCACGCTGGAAACGGGAGACATTCCATCTGTTCTGACCTCTGCCTTTACAGCCATCTAATATCCTCAGTATTCCTTCGTAGTATGCACTATCTTTCCACTTTGTCCTTTAAAGTATGGAAAACACTTCCTCTTTCCCGAATAATCACTGAGGACAGCTATTTCCTGAGTTTTGATAGATATTTTTAGATATTAAAAAAAATATAGTTGGTATCAGTTCAAATCTTATCCCTAGGTTTTAGAATCGAGTTACCACTGCTTAAATATCTCAGGTCTACATTTCCAGTCATTGATGAACTCAATCATTTGAAGTGTTAAAATTACTCCCATTAATGAGTAATTGGAAATATACATGCTAAGAGTAAATGAAAGTGGCAAGTGAAAACTCTGACTCTGTAAAACATCCTAAACCTTCACACCACATGTTAATAAAATCCTCCATGTGCAAAACAATTTACAAGTTCTAAAAAATATCTACTGGGTACAAGAGCACATCTGAGGTTTAAGAAATTATTCACTATAGTAAATGCTGATTTTAACTAGACTTTTATTTTGCCAAGTAAAGATACACAAATGCCTGATGCTGTATTAGAGAAATTCTTTAATTGTATTAGAGAGAATTCACTCATTGGCCATACATAATGAAACATAGAAAGCTTGCCATTCTACATTAAATAAAGTGAATTAAAGGATAATAAGAATAAAATGCAATCAAATGAAAAGAACATTCAAAGAAAAGACTGCTGTGATAGTCTACCCTAAATTTCATTCAACTTCCTTTTTTGCTTTTGATATTAAAGAATTGTCTAGTAGTCTTAGAAATTCTGAGGGCCAAAATGTTTCAACAAAGGAACTCTGAATGTTTTTAACTGATATCGAAGTAACTTTTGGAGGCTTATTTTTTAATGCAGCAATGTATATAATCAGAATCAGCAGTTAAACCTGCATGTCTATGATCAAAATAAAATGCAAATTTTATTTTTAGTACGGAATTTAAGTTTGTTTTCTTTTTTTTAAATTTCCTATCTCTTTTTTTAACTGGCAAGGTGTTTCCTAACACATGTGAATTTGGATGGAAATTGATATCTAGTTTGATAACTGATGAATAGATTTATAAACCACCATGACTCCAAATTGGTAGTCTGATGTGAGTGTTTATTTGCTTATGTATGTGCTTACTAATTACTTAATTCATCTACTTATGCTCAAAACATTAGATAAAAATCCATTTGAAAACACCTTAATGAGAAAGAAGGGCACCGGACTGAGCTCCCAAGGTCCTAAAGAGGAGCAGAAGGAGGGAGAACATAAGGAAGGAAGGCAGGACCACGAGGGGTGCACCCACCCACTGAGACAGTGGGTCTGATCTATTGGGAGCTCACCAAGGCCAGCTGGACTGTGACTGAAAAAGCATGGGATAAAACTGGACTCTCTGAACATGGCGGACAATGAGAGCTGACGAGAGGCCAAGGACAATGGTACGGGGTTTTGATCCTACTTCATGTTCTGGCTTTGTGGGAGCCTAGACAGTTTGGATGTTCACCTTCCTAGACCTGGATGGAGTGGGGAGGACCTTGGTCTTTCCACAGGGCAGGGAACCCTGACTGCTCTTAGGGCTGGAGAGGGAGGAGAAGAGGAGTGGGGGGAGGGGGAGAGGGGCAGGAGGAGGGGGAGGGAAATGGGAGGCGGGGAGGAGGCAGAAAATTTTTTTTTCAATAAAAAAAAAATTAAAAAAAAAAGCAACTTCAACTCTTCATCTTGATTACAGGAAGTTCCCTATTGTGACAGAATATCACTTAACTCCCAAAAACTAGAAGCAGTGACAGCACACATTGTGTTACGCTCTGCCATGTAATAATTTTGTACAAAGAAAGATTGTGTGACCTCATCCTTGAAAGAACTTAAATTACCAATCAAATATATATGTATAAACTATTTCATTTGTTAAGGTCTTGATTTTATATATTATTTTGTCTTTGTTTTAACAAATATACTTGGCTATAATGAAAATAAACCTGCTGAAGTCTCTGAGGTCTGAGACAAGCTATAACACATTTCTGCTCCACGGGGTGGGCTCCTGGGATACCTACTGAGAAAATGCATGCCCACTGAGCATGCCCAGACTATTAAAATGAATTGACATGTTAATGCTGACAGGAAAGGAGCACAAGAGAGCTTACTAAATTACTGCTCAGTCAGGCACTAGGAATTCCTGAGTGGCTAACTCCTGAGCAAAACCCGCAGCAAGCACAACAACAACAAAACTTTATTGTCAAATGCACCCAAACAAACACTAACAGGGTTGTCATGCTTGTAATCCACCTACCCATAAATCATATGGATTTTAATCATACCTGCCACCTTAGCTGCGTATCCCTGGGGAAATGGTTTTCTTTTTGCTTCCTCCTTTATTCATTTTCAATTATCTGGAAGCTGCTCCGTGTGTTTATTTATTTATCTAAAGTTCACGTACAGTATGCATACACAAATTTCCTCTAGGGGTCTGGGATCAGGCGGATCATACACGGAAGCAGTGGCGCGATGCAGCTAGCACCTCGTGTGAGTAGGCTCAGTCTCACAAACCTGCTTTGGACCATGATGACATGGGAAGGGGAGGACAGAAAGTAATTAGTGTGCGTACAATGATTGATTATGTCTTAATATTCAGACCACTCTAGATAGACTTAAAAAAATAAGGAAACAGGAAGTCCATAGCTTTTGATAAGCGAGGAAAAGAAAACTGCTTCTGTGCCTGTGAGTCATTAGTGTATGGGGAGGCCGAAGAAGGTTTATTCTCTGCTAAACACATATGTGGGATTATTCAATTTGCTGATTGGATGGATAACTGTAAGAGTTTCATCTATTAAGATGAGCATATGTAAATGACATCGACTTTGGGTTGGCAGAAAGAAGGCGAAGAAAGGGAAGCTGTACTTTTCAGATGAAATCATCCAGTCTTGGTTTAATGCCCTCAAGAACAACATCAGAAAATTGTATCACTTTACTATTTAAGAAAAAAGTAGTGCCCTGTCCGTGACCTTTATTCAACTCAAGGAGGTAAAAGAGGCGTACACATACATTGTGATGTCCGAATCCTTTTGACACACAAATCATTATGAAATAAAATTGGGCAAAAATAGATGTGTAAGACAGGATATTTAACTGAAAATTCTATTCTATGTCAGGCTAAATGATTTTTTGATACTATGATGATGTGTGTGTGTGTGTGTGTGTGTGTGCAAACTGTGATGCTTTTTAAGCCCTTTCTGATCCATACTTGCCATGCTGTGTATGAGCTCGTCTCTAGATATGATCTCTTTAGAACACCCATAGAAATTAAAAGGATCACATGGAGTTTGACATTTTGCAAAATGAAAGAATAATGGATTTATTATATTGCGTGGACTTTTCTCCCCTTTTAATAAAAATGTCTGACCCTTGGGAAGCTTGGTTGGAAGTTTAGAAGTCTGAATCATTTTTCTTTTTTATATTCCAAAAAAATATAAGCGTGTAATTTCCTCAGTTTCATGTATCTTTTGATATTTCAAAAAGTTGAGCTATCTTTCTTCCTCATAAATCAGAAACTAAATATCCATTGTTCCTAAAATAACTTGATATTTTATACTGGTTTAGAATCTTATATTTGGATGCTTAAATTATTGACTTTCTTTGCTTATTTACTTTAACTATATTCACATTAAGACTATGCCAGTAAAAAACAATAGTTTTGACTGCTGACCTGAGGTCTGAACAAAATAAGTAATCTATATCATTTGACATTAAAATTTTCATTAACAAAAGTCAGACTATTTGCATATGTTACATATATAAACAGAAAATTTCAGGAAAGAAAGATCATTGAGCCAAATTTCTTGTGTATCTCTTTAAGAATTTGTTATGGTTTTTCTTTCTATTATTCCCTTCAAATTGTATTCATTAATCTACCAAGCAAATATTTACTGAGCACCCAATACAGGCCAATTTGGTGCTATATCACAGTGCTTCAGATGAAGCAATATTTAAAGATGACATTCATCTCTCCCATTTAAAATTAAAAATTTGAAAATCTGAAATTGTTTTAAACCTGCATGCTGTCTTAGATGCATCAAAATAACCAAATATGTCTATAAATTTTTATGTCCCAGTTAACAAATTTCCAAGAAGAATGCAACCATCCAGGTTTACAATAATTTATTTGCATCACGTGTCTGAGAAGGACAGACAACAGCCCACAGAAGACCACAGAGCAATGCAGAACTATACAACACCTCCATAACAGAAAAGGAAGAGTCAGGGAGGTGAATGATGCTGTGAGTGTATGAGAAGAAACCCACAGCATGAAAGTGGTCCAGCTCTGTCAAATAAAGACTGATGTGACTGTTAGACCTCAATGTTTATCCTGACACCTTAAAGGAGCAAAGGCCAGATTTTCGTGGTCTTAGGAAGAAACAGGAGAAGAGAAAAAAGGAAATAAATGGTGAAAATAAATTCTAAAAATTTTCTTCATAAGGAAAAGGGAGCAAGGAAATAAATGGTGAAAATAAATTCTAAAAATTTTCTTCATAAGGAAAAGGGAGCAGTGAGTTATAAAAAACAAAAAAAAATAGAAAAGACGTGAGGTTCAGAGGATGGTGGGAAATACATTGCACTTGAAAAAGTGTGACCAATTTATATTGTATGCACATAAAAAGTTATTTTAAAAGTTTACCTTTTTCATTTCTCAGAGGGCACCTTGGAGATCTCAAGAAAAAAAAAAGAGAAAAGTAATTAAAATGAGGTCATTGGGGTGGGCCTTGATCTGATATGACTGGTGCTTATGTTAAAAGTGGTGGCAGCCATGTAAAGACACAGAGGGAAAAGAGAAAGCCTACAAACAGAAGACAAGACTCCGATGAACCAAAACCTGCCTACCCTGTAATATCAGAATTCCAACCTACAATATTATGAGAAAAAAAAATGCCTTTAGATTAAGCCACGTAAATTGCAGTCCTTAATAGAGTTATATGGAATTATATTGATACCCACTCATCATCTCTGAAGAAAATGATGGTGGTTTAATAGAGACTACTAAGAAACCCTTAGTATTCTTAAAAGGTACCAAATGGGCTTCCCTGGAGATGTGGTGAGAGGGCAAAACAGGAAATTCTTCACTCCAATCTGTCTGTGTAATAGATTTTCTCACCTAGTGAGAGATTTTCAAATTCAGAATCTCTGCACAGTTGGGCTAGTCAGAATTTTTAGCCTTCTAAAAATTTATCTGAGAAAAATCAAATTACCAGAAGAAAGATTTATTTTTATCTCAGGCGTCTAAAGTCTTAGTCTTCGGTCCCTCTTTTCATCATTGTGGGCCTTTGGCAGGAAAGAACAGTGTATGTGGAAACAGGTGGTGGAGCAAATCCACTGTGATGGAGAAACCTTGATTGCCAACGTGATTAGACAAAGAGGCACCGAGGATCTGCGTAAAGCTCACCTCTTACCACTGGGTACATCTCTAAGGTGTTTCCAAGAACGATTTAAGAGGGTAGGCCTGCTGGGAATGCAGGGTGGGAAAAAGCACTGTCCTATCGGCTGTGGGCTGATATGGAATAAAAGCAGAGCTGGCAGTGTAGTTAAAAGGGAGCAAGCATTACCCCTTCCCGTTCCTGTTTGCTTGAAGATGAACAGTTTCCTCCTCCACACCTCCACATCCTTGCTATTCAATCTCACCCAAGACCCAAAGTCGAGTACCAAACTGACCGTGGAGAGAAACCTCTGAAAACAAAAACCAAACAGGTAATTCTCTTTAAGTTGTTCTCTCAAGCATTTCATCACAACTACAGGAAAATAACTGGTACAGCTTCTCTCCTCATGAAATCCAAAAGGAAACAGAAAGGAAGGAATAGGTGTGTGTTTATGTATGGCCAGGGTAGAAACTCGAGATATAGGTCCACATATTCTCATTAATTAGATTGTATCTGATGTTAAACTTATAGTAGTAGATGAATAAAATAATTCAACATTACGCAAAGCATTTCTGAGTTTATTAATAATGGCTATATTTATTTTATATGTGAATGTGATAGATGACTTATACACACTTATGAGTATCAGTGCACACATGCCTGCGGGTGTGTGGAGGCCGGAGGTATTCCTGCTCTTTTGTCTTATTATTTTTGATACAGGGTCTCTCTCTGAACATGAGGCTAGGATGAGAGGCATCCAGACACAGAAATTCCATTTCTTCTTCCAACAGAGCTGTATTACAGGCATGTATGGTCATACCCACACCTAGCTTCTCACGTGGTTGCTGGGGATTCTAATTCAGAGCTTCATGCTTCTACCGCAAGTGCACTTACCCTTGAGTCCTCTCCCCAGCCCCACCACACGGATTTCTAAGGAAAAATAAAGTGTAGTTGTTGTTCAGTATAACTTGGCATTATTTCTCCGGCAGCATAAAGATATTTCAGAGAAACACGTGATTAACCATAGGCTTGATTCTAAATTCAGGATTTTTGAGAGAGGTCATGATGTGAGGCTTTCCTAAGTTTTATAAGTTTCTTCCAGAATTTCCCATGGGGTAGATGAGTCATCCCAGCTAATTGTAGGAGGAAAAACTACTTTAAAACACAATATTTTTTCTATATTTCTGAAATGAATTTACACACTTGACAATGCCACTTGGTATCTGTACAAAATAAAAGGCAAACCACACAGAGTAAATCTCTTTTGCTCAATGTCAAAGATCTTGTGTATGTGTGTTTTGTTACTTTCAGCCTCGTCATTCACAGTTATGGGACCTTGAACTAGTGAACAATTTTTTTTTTTTTTTTTTTTTTTTTTTTTTTTTTTTTTTGGTTTTTCGAGACAGGGTTTCTCTGTGGCTTTGGAGCCTGTCCTGGAACTAGCTCTTGTAGACCAGGCTGGTCTCGACCTCACAGAGATTCACCTGCCTCTGCCTCCCAAGTGCTGGGATTAAAGGCGTGCACCACCACCGCCCGGCCTAGTGAACAATTCTTGATCTCCACACCTGTCACTCAAACTGACTGTCAGAGTTATAGATGTATAATTATTCCTTATACTGAAAGCTTCACCTAAAAAGGAAACTCAGTCACCGTAACAAAGCATTCACTTCCTTCAGGCATGGTTCAAAGTATGAGTTCAGTGGGAGGAGTTTAAAAATCTTCCTAATTTCATTCTTTTTAGCAAATTTATGATATTTTCAGTGGTGTCAGTGTGTGTGCTGTGTATGGGAGTATCCATAGAGGCCAAATGTGTAAGGGTGTAAAGTTCTTGGGATGTAGGGACATAGCCCCACCCATTGGGGGCGTGTTCGCCTCGGGCTAATGTTTACGGATAAATCTGCCAGGCGTGAGCCCAGCAGCCCTTTTCTTTTGCTCCGCTTTTCCGGTACACCGCGGGAACGTGTGGTCCTGTAAGTTTATTTCCTTATTAAAGCTGTATATATCTATATAATCTGTCTACATTCATTTGCGCCACCACATTGGGAGTCTATTTAAAGCTGATCTTGAGCCACCAGATGTAGGCGCTGGCAACTGAACTGCAATCGTCGAAAGTGTGGTACGTGCTCGAACTGGTGAGGCAGTTCTTCAGACCCCCCGCCCCCATCCACTCAGTATCAGTTAGTGACTTCTATCTATCTCGATTCTTTTCTCTTTAGCTGCCACAGTCAAGGTCCCAGAACACAATTCGTGCAAATACTCAAAAGGAGATTTTACTAGAGCTGTTGCAGGATAGCCAGGGCAGTCACACTGCCACAAATTCTGTCACACAGGTGAACCTTGGGAAATTGAGTAACATTTGAGGAATTGAGCAAGCCTGTAGGGGGCAGGATTCCACCTGGCTGGAATCTTCTACTGGAGGAAAGCAGGGACCAGCCTTTATGAAATGAAATGGGTTGCAAGGGAACAAAGTGACGCAGATTTTTTCTGTGTTCAATGGCCGTCTGGTTTTCATTATCTTGTTCTCAAGGAAGAATTCATCCAAAGAACTAGCAAATGAAAGCAATGTGTATTCTGTGTCTGTCAACCCAACAGTGGATGAAAAGGCCACTTTTGCTCCATTATCTAGTGGTGGCCATGGAAAGGTGAAGTGGAGAGAGTCAGGAAAGACGGAGGTAGAACACTGGGAGGTCGTGGTGATAGGAACAAGAGGAAAGAAACACTCTGCTTTGTTATTATGTAGCTTCCCACACTCCACTAAGCTGTAATTCATCCTGCAGGTGCAAACACTGCTGGCTTGCTCGCAGGCTCTTGACGGATGGGCCGGATGCATGATTCTTACCCCAGATGCTCTGAGGAACACCGGCTACGAGATAGGAGAGTGTGTGCACCTGAATCAGCACATTCACTGAGTGGTTTTATCTGATTCTCGTTTTCGCAAGCAGTGCTGTACATAGGGCGACAAACATTAAGCAAAAGTGTATTATCTTTCTTTGAATGCAGAAAAATGTCCAATCTACACACCTCCGCAGCCAGTTCTTTGTAGTTGTCTCCGAGGTAATCAATGTACTTAAGGCCCCGATTACCCAGGGACACATGACTGAACCATTGTCCTGACCGGAGGAAACATTGTATTGCATCATATGATTGATTCTTATAATTCTTACATGATTTTCATGAATTTGGATTTTTCTACTACACACCGATGGGGTTTGAGTCACTTGAATTGATAGGCCATTCAAAACAGTAAAGCTCACATGATCTGAAACAAAAGGTTCCCCACCCCTGCTCAGTAATTCCCATCAGCTTTAAGGATTTTAAGATTCGAAAGAACACCAACTCTTTCAGGTTAACGTTTCACTGACTCTTGGCAAAATGAAACTTCCTGGTTGGAAAAAAAAAGAAGTTTATGAAAAAGCTCACAAGGGTTCTTAGACATCAAATGGGTCTTACGAAACCACATTTTGATGAGCTAAGTGTAAATGAATCAGAAACACATGGATTAAATTTCCCTTGAAATACACATGGGTTTGAAAATTAAGGAAAAAGTGTTTAGCCAAATGTGTTTTGGGTTTTCTTGAACTGAAAACATTTGAAAAAAAAGCTGAAGTATTTGCTAAACCCGAATATGCTGTTATGTTTGCTCAACCTTTTTCCAAATCAATTAAGTTTCCACGAGGCTTCCTCCATCCCCTTGTGGTTTGTCCTGTCACCTCTGTCCTGACACTTTATAAGCCAAACTAAATTTCCATTAAAAAAAAAATAGCGTGTTGCTCATCTACTTAAAAAATGAGGTAGCCATTAAAACACACGGGGAATCAGAGACATTAAGGGACGGAAAGCACCCGTTAGGTCATGCCCTGTGTCCTAAGGGGTGGAGCATAGGCACTCACAACTCTCCAGTGCTTTCTCCTGCACAGTTTTCAGTATCTCAAATGACAGGACTTCTCTATGTCCCCTGGGACGACATGGTGCATTCTAATAGACTTGGCCATTAGGAGCAGTGCTGAAGAGTGTGCAGGGGGAGGGGGGAAGGCAGGGTGACTGATTAACCCTTTCACTACTCTAACAATGACCTGTAGCATGCTCTGGGACTTTAGGGCTTTAGTACTAATGAATGAACAAACTGTGGAGAGTTTTTATTCAAAAAACATTTTTTGGATAATAGAAAAAAAATGTTGCCCATTGCATTGCAACACAAATTTCTACAGTGAGAAACCCCTTCACAATAGAGATAGGATATGTTAAATATCCTATCAGTTGATTTTATCTGCACTGTTACTCGAAAGAGCATACAATGAAAATCTTAGGGTGCTTTACTGACCAGAAAATGCTGCATGACTAGGACTAGCCAACCCTGAAACACCTTTGTTCAGCCTCCAAGATCTTTTCGTCAAATAGCAAGTAAATGCATTTCCCATTTCTGCACCTAAAGAAGGTACCACGTTTGGAAGGAAACATCTATCTGTCTTTCTTGACAGGCAGAAAAGCCTAGCTTTCAATATAACTAACACGTTTTCAAAGGTCTTCAGGCAGAGTTTACATGAATTTGCTCTCCCTCTCGTTCTACTTACAAATGAGGTCTAAGGCACCTAATGACTTACATGGCCTGTCATATAGCTACTACACTGACCTTTTCAAGATTCTGCATTGGGAACAGCTGACAGGCATACCTCTTCCATGCCAGTTATTTCAACCTATAAAACTTAGTTCAACAAAGTGGTAGGAAAACCGAGGGTACTGGAAACAGAAAACAGCATTCTGTTCTTGGTTTCTTCCTTTGCTCTCTTAGCTGAGGAGTGGCTTGTAGGATTCTCTAAACCTTTATATTTCAGTGACTTTCAACGTGATAATTTCTCTCTGTCAGGCCATCTCTTACATTAAGTTGTTCCTCTGTCCAAATCATTTCAGTGTCTGTCATGCATGATGATTGAGTCCCGTGTTGCGTTGGGAACTTGGGAACCTGGCATAGAATATCTACCCTAGCCCACCTCTCTCTCAGAAAGTAGGAATTGAGTTACGGAGAGAAAGTTCCATATTCCACCCCTACACTTGCTCACTTTAAACAACTCTCCTGAAATGTGTTTTCATAACATTTAAAAGCATAAACTCACCTTGTAACACTCCATCCCTATGCAGGTGAGGCTTCCTCCTGACAGCCAAAGCTGGTCATTTTTCCTCTTCAGTTGCTTTTAAATGTGAAGTTGTTCTGTCTTCACAGTTGACATTATTGCAGTAGTCTTATGTTGTGATGGTTTTGTAGTAACATATCTAGCAGTTTCTTTTTCTTGGATCGTTATACATAAGCCATCCCTATGACCCTCTAACAATTATATTACTCTTCTTGAATTTCTTCTAAGGACTCCCCTCCGTCCCTTGCTTAACAGGTTGGCTGGTCACTATTTAATGGTTTTATTTTAAAATTCTTTTCTTTTTTTTTAAATACAAATATATTTTATTTTATTTTTTTATTAATTAATTTATTTAATTATTAAAGATTTCTGCCTCTTCCCCACCACCACCTCCCATTCCCTCCCCCTCCCTCAATCAAGTCTTCCTTCCTCCTCAGCCCAAAGAGCAAGCAGGTTTCTCTGCCCTGTGGGAGGTCCAAGGACCACCCACCTCCATCCAGGTCTATTAAGGTGAGCATCCAAACTACCTGGGCTCCCACAAAGCCATTACGTGCAATAGGATCAAGAACCCATTGGAGGGGTGCACCCACACACTGAGGCAATGGGGATGTTCTATCGGGAACTCACCAAGGCCAGCTGGCCGGGGACTAAAATTCTTTTCTTAATAATAGATATTGCCCAATTTAGTATTTAGACTGACTGAAATTCAGATACAATTTTTTAAAAGATTTTAAACAAGAAAAGTAAAAAGAAAGAGAAGAAAAGAAAAAACCCTCATCTTTGTTTTTTGGTGCTAACCAAGATCAAAACTAAAAGGGAAAACTGCTGCTTTCTTTTGTAAAATTTATTCGATATTCACATGATTCCAACCAGAGAATGGGGACAATATTCTGAATCAAGTTTCGAGGTTTGTGTTCTACCCTGGTTTTTTAAAGTTATGCGTAAAGTGATATTTATTTTATCCTCTGTAAAATGCTTTGATTTAGTTCTCATTTTCAAAAAGAAATATTAAGCTCATTCCTCATGTAGAGTTAAATTTTGAGGTTATGGTAAGCATACGTTGCAGTCGGCCATATTAAGACCACTGGCTCGTTTTCTTCATTACCGGCAAAAGTGAAACCAGACTCGGAATGTACACAAGGCGATGCCTTTGGCTGGCACGAACTTAGTGAAGCCTGAAGTTCCATCTATCAGATGGAGTTGAGTCAAGGTTGCCCTCAACTACGCTCAGATATGCGCAGTCTCTTGTTTCTCTCCTTCTTACGTAATGGATCCTTTAAATAGAAGTCACCCTGCAGTCCATCTTTTAACCACATTAGAAAAGCTGTTGTCTGAGGGGGAATTCAAATTCAAGATTTGTATTTGTAAAGGACTTTTATTGTATCTTACAAATGCATATCATTACTTAAAGAGATATTAATAAATCCTTGAAAGCCAACATTTCCTAGGGTACGATCACTCCATAGACATTGGGAACATAGAAAAATATTTATAAAGCATTTACTGATGAGTAATTCACAAGGAAATAATTACAAATACAAGTCAAACAAATTGGCGATTGTTTGCCTTTCAAAGTAGAAATCACATGGAAGGAGGCAGTGCTCTGACTGGCTTTCCGAGCACTTTTAGGGAAAGCTGTTCTCAACTCCATGACACTCCCATAGAGGTCTTCCTGATAAAGAGTTAGTCGACAGTCTGGATTTCATAAAGTCTCCCTGGCTCTATCGGACCTTGCTGTGTGGCCTGATGGAATTCACTCTGAATTTGGGGGATTTTCAGTTTTCTCATCAGTGCAACTGGGAATAAAACCAAAGAAAAAAATTAAAGGTATAAGGCTCAAGTTTTCTGTTTGTTAGAGCTCAGCCATGGTTTCTTTTTAATATATGAAACAAGGTTTCTTTAGAATTGCTCGTGTCCTAGTGTATTTGGTTGTTTTCAAACCTTCTCAAATGTATGTGGGCTTTCAGATAACTGTGAGGACCATTAATGCCTAGTACTTAAGAGAAATGAAAACTCAGCTGAGGGTCTAAATGAGTGGCCAAGGCCACCATGAGTATTAGAAAAATGAGATAATGCCCTATTTACATCGGTGCTCAACAAGTATTACTTAATATGATCCTGTGGTGTTCAGGCCAAATCAGCCATATGCAGACAGCCCGTTTTCATTAACTCCTTAATTGACACTGTAAGCACCTTCAGCTTGTCCCATCCCATGTATGGCAGCAGAGAGTGAAAAGGTAAGTTTTATGCTTTCTCTCACCATTCATGCTCAAAAACCATGAACTATAGACTCAGTCGTTAACTGTACTGTCAGCTAATGAAATGAGAATCAGTGAGTGACATGGGAAGAAAGTTTACACTACATGGAGAATCTCAAGCCAACCCTACATGGAGCTGAAAGCTTGGGCCGCACAAACACAGAAAAGCCATTATCAAGGTAGCAGGCTTGAAAATATTTGAGTGATTATTGTAATTTGTCATCCTGCTGTTGGCTCCTGCATTGCTCATTGGTTCCGTGCATAGTCAATAGAAGTGACGTCATTCATGTAGGTAAATCATGTTTCTAGGTTTGCATGGAGAGTTCAAATTCATTTTCATACGTACTTCCTGTCAGTATCACCCTACCTTTTGCATTTTCAAACAATGAATTATTGACAGCTGGGCAAGTGAGGGTGGTTTGGTCAGATGACCTTCTTAACCATTTTCTCATGCGATTATGGAGCAGTCTAAAATGTCTACATAGATTTGAGAAAGGTTGAAGAGATAAGATTAGGATACCCATGGCTTCAGGGAATTATGTATTTAGGGGATTTATGTAATAAATTTTGTAAATCTAAAAATGTTTTATCAATCTTTTTGTCACATTGCAATAAATAATTTTTAACAGTCTGGGAAGATTATTGAGACATTGACTCCAAAGACAGATGAAATTTTTACAAAATGTCATCCAACATGTATTTTCCTACACAGACACTGTATTAATGTTATAAAAACATAAAAATAACATATACAACTCTTGAAGTATCAATAACTACTTCAAATCTCGTTTTAGTTCAGAAATAATGGTATCAAAAAGATCATTTAAAATAAAGAACTTAAAAAGTAGTTTTTTTCATTCAGATAAAATTAATGAAGAATGTTCAAGCCCAAATATTTTCATGGCCATTCAAAGAGGAAAGTAATAACAGATAATAATTTATTCCATGAAGAGACGTCATGTAAATCATTAAATTATATTAATTTTATTTTTCTTACCAGATGTTTCAGGTAGATAAGTTCAATGTAATAATAGTTCAATTTCTTCAGCATAATGAAATCAACATTAAATTTAAGGTAGTTGACCTTGTTAAAATGAAAAAGTGTTCTGAATTGAATATAAAAAGTAATGTTAAATTTATTTCTTTAATAATGACACAGATACATAAACTAAAAAAAAAAAAATCATGAAAGTACCATTACTAACATTAACAACCCGTGGGGTGGAAATACACTTGTGGCGTACATATAGATTATGTATTCATTTCCAAACTCTAAACATCCCAATAAAAATAGAGATCACATTTTTTATCAGAAAAGTAGTATCCTAAAATCATGTGTTTTGCATTGCAAAGGTAAGGTAAATAAGACCAAAAGTCTGTGTCTGCAATAACACTTACATAGGAGCGATGTACATACTTTTATCATGTGTGCAATTTTTTTTATCGTGATGTGCCTGCTAGATTTTTTTTTCTGTTAAATACCTTTTGAAACATTATTGCAGAGACTTTTGCTTTTAAATTCATAAATACCTACAAATATCTTTCAAGTTCCTTTTTGTGATCCGTTGTGGCTTTAGGGAATAAGAGACCTCACAAGGACTGACTGCTTCTCCATCACTCTAGCCACGCTACCTGAAAGAAGGAACTCACAGAAAGGGAACCCTATTTTGATTTCTACTTTAATCCCTTGTTGCAAGGGAGGTATGGATGGTGGATCATGTGACTATGGCTCAAGAAACACAATAAAAGCACAAAGAATAGGTTACCGAGCCCAACAGGTTCACAGGCCCTCTCCAATTCACTTAGTTCTTCTACCTCCTAATGGCTCAATAGACTTCCCAATAAACAACAGCAGCTGAGAAAACTCGTGCTCAAAATAAGTCTTGTTATCAAATTTAAAATTCACACCAAAATAGTAATATACTAAAACATCAATTAGAAGGGGGTGTATAGTACTACTTTCCACTCCCTCCCAGTATTTCCAATTTATTTTATTAATCTTTCTGTACATATATATATATTACATAAAATTAAAACTGAGATTGTCTTGCTTCTAGTATAGATAAAAGCCTTCATTTTATCAGGCAAGTCAACATCTGTTAAGTGCTAACTCATTTACAATGCTACAATGGATTGATACTAGAAAAGATTAGTGGCAGAGTGCTTGTGGCCTCAAGTTTGATCCCTGGCACCAAAAAGTAAAAAGAAACTATTGTGTAAATAAAAGAGATCTTGGTAGGCATCAATCAGCATTGATAATAAACTTCGGCTGATACTTCTGGGAATATGCGAAATTAAAAGCAGAGCTTTTCGTAGGGTAATATGTCTAAAACCTCAAATGGTCTCTTTTTTCATCGTTTTGTTACATGCAATACGTATGTTTGTAACCATACATATTGATACACAAATACAACCTGCTTAGTCTAACAAAAATAGCAATTATGATATTAAGTTTTATTTTGTGATTTTCAAACAAAATTTCATCATGTTGCTTCTCTCCTATCCCCAATGTCACCCTCCTGACACCCCTGGGGTCTCCTCATAGCTTCCTGTGGTAATTTGAATCCCAATGGCCACCATGCTTTTCGCCATGACAATAATGGACTAAACTTCTGAACTGTAAATCGGTGGTATTCAAATGTTTCCCTGTATAACAGTTACCATGGTTGTGGTGTTTCTTCACAACAATAAAACCCTAAATAAAGCACTGCCTTTTGGCCTTCTCATCACAATTGTCATATTGCCCACTAGCGTCGTCAACATCTTTTTTTCTGGTTTCTATAACTTCCTGTTTCTATATAGCTGAACAAGATTGCATCGACTATAGCATGTTCCATTGTCCATTTATGTATCTGTAAACATATAAGTGGAACAAATTGCCTTCCTATTTTGAATAATAAAACAATAAAAATTGATGTAAAAGTATTAGTGAAGAATAATATAGGATCTTTCGGATACATGCCCAGGATATATATATGGCTGTGTTCTATTGAAATTATATATTTTTAATTTTTCAAGAATTCTCTATACATTTTTCCATAATGATTATGCTAGTTTACATTTCTACCAACAATAAATAAAACTAAGAAACTTTTAAAACGTAAAGAAGATATTATAAAATAGAAAGATCATCCATGTTTCTGGACTGGGAGAATTAAAGGCTTGAAAATGACAATATCACTAAAGGCAAACTATGGGTTAAATTTAATACCCATTGTGTTTCTAATGCGGTATTTCACTGAACTAGAAATAAATATAAATAAATGAGTATATAGATAAATGATAGATGATAGATAGATAGATAGATAGATAGATAGATAGATTTTTTAAAAACTATGAATATTTAAAGCAATCCTTAAAAATATTACTGGAAGTACCACATTGCCAGGACCAAATTGTACTACAGAGCTATAGTGACAAAGATTGCACAGTACTGACCAATAATACATGTAGAACATTGAAGGCATGTAGACCAGTTTAGTAAAATAGGGGACCCAAAAGTAAACTCACATAGCTAGGGCAACTAATTTTTAACAAAGGTGTTTAAAAACATTCATTAAAACAAAGATTGCCTGAGAATGAAATTTATCCATATCTGTTAGAAATGTTAAAAGTGATAGAGGTGGTGGTGCTGCACTTCTTTAATCCCAGCACTTGGGAGGCAGAGACAGGCAGATCTCTGTGAGTTCAAGGGAAGCCTGGTCTACAGAATGAGTTTTCATACAGGCTCCAAAACTACAGAGAAACCCTGTCTTGAAAGAAAAATTAATGGTAGAGGAAAACTTAGGGACTACACGTCAAGACAAAATTTTAGGCAAGAGCCTTCTGAACAGGACTCTCCCAACAAAGAAAATACTCCTGAGAATTGATAAAAGGGATTTCATTGGAAGTTAGAAGTAGGACAGGAAAATTAGAATGAAAGCAAAGCAATAAAGAAATTGATTCAAGAAAGCACAAAGTAAAAGCTTCACTCACTTACAGATATCCTGAGCTCTTCACCGGATGCTGTTTTCTCTCGAAACCCTGAGAGGGTATTGAGGTTGGCCCCAGAAAAGCTCTCATTAAGATTCTATTCCAAAGGTAGGTTAAGCCTATGAAGCCCTATTCTATGAGTACTGAATTACACCAAGTCTACCATTCATTATATTTGCTGTTCTCACATCGATAGTCAGCAGATAATAACCTGTTCTTGACAATAATGTAGTCACCGACCAATATATTGATTTAAAAGGCCACAGTTGGGATCCAATCTCTCTCAGAAGAATCAAAAGCCCCAAAACACTGTTGCTTAAACAAGCAGAGGTCATGAATTTGAGAAAGAGCTGGATGGGGTGTGAAAGGGGCAGAAATTATAGAAATGTAATAAAAATCTATAAAATTCTTAAACATCAAACTAGGATTTGAATTCAACACTATCTCTTAACTAAAGTATTACCTGTGGGAACTTGGAAGGTTCATCTAATGTATTCAACCATTACCAGAATGGAAAACACAGGAAAAAGCAACAAAAATTATCAAGTATCTGGAAAGCATTAGAATCAAGAATTATGGTCTTTATTCTCTACTCACTAATTTTCCATTTCTTCTCCTTCTTCAAATGAAATTATATTAAAATTCATGAATACATAATATTTTCTGCTTTGCTTAGGAAGTATATATATTCTTTCCAGTCATAGTCTGAAAGTTCAGCTATCTTGTATTGATATACAATTTTGAGAAATATCAGAATACAGCTATTCAAATATACTAAATATCATTATTATTCAGCAATTTGTTAAGAAAATAATAAAATGAATAAAATTTTATGACAAAATATTAGAAAAATGCATATGTAGAAATTAAAACCCATTTCTTACTAAGAACCTAATTTCAAATAGTTATACTTGTATATCATGTGAACATGGGGTTTTGACCATCTCTACTGCTAGGTGAATATTACAAAATTGTTTAATGACCCAAAATTTCATTTCAAAGCAGAGGGATGTTGCTAGGCAATGACTTCTCAAAAAGTTGTTCTAAATATTTAGCTATATTAGATCCACATGGAAGGACCCATTAAACCAAGAATTACTTGAGGATTTATGGTTTAACAAATTGCCAGGAGATGCTGGCATTTTTATCTAACTGTTGCTCAAGTGAAAAACACTGTTGTAGGGTTGTTAAAGACTCAATTTGCTGTAAACTTTACATAAAAATACATCCGTATGGATCTAACTGAGGATTAAAAATAGGGAATAAACGAATCCTTAAAGTAGGTATTTATAATGTAACTTATATTAAAATGCTCTTTAAGGGGAAATTTGTCCTTAAACTCTTAATAGTAATTAAATGCATCACTTCTATGTCTTAATTCAGGTTGTTAAGGAGGACTTTCTATGTATAGTATAAATAATATTAAGTTGGTCCTCAAATATTTATTGAGAAGTTATCATATGGAAAGTTTTATTCTTTGTACATGTTATGTACCAATGAACATCTTTTTTTATAAAATGCACAAAGCAGCCTTGCCCTCAAGAAGAATCTTTATAGAACCAGACCATTAGTATCGGTCAGTGTATTACAATGCGAGAAACACGAAAGTAATGTAAAGTATAAAAGACCCGTTTTAGCTTAGACATTCAGAACTTTCAACCCATGAATGCAGGCTATAATGTTTTGGAGCCTATGATATGGTATATTTTCATGTCACGACAACCAGGAAACAGAGAATAATAGATTATAGAGTCCATGGCAAGAATCAACTCCAAAGACACAGCCCTCATAACCTATTTTTCCGACTAGGACCCTATACTAAATTTTCACCTCCTCAAATTATACCCTCATCTGGAGATCAAGTCTTTCACACATCTATTGTGAGGACCATATATCTTCTTTATACCATTACTCCACGACTACTTCTTCATGTCTTTCAAATTGAAATGTAAAGAATCATTATGTTTTGTCCTAGTTTTTAAACCTGTTGAGAACAGACAATATCAAATAAATAGTCTAAGTTTTGTAATAACTAAATAGAGAATGTATATATTGAGTTCATCTTTATGACAGGAAAATAGCTTTCTTGAAAATTATTATGTGTGATAAAAGACTATAATTTTACAAACACTAAGTCTTTGTGCCTCTTATGTATAGATAGAAATATTATATTAGTTGGGGAAACATAAAAATTTGAGGAATATAAATAATACTGTTTACCACATCTGTTATCACACATATGAAAATTAAGAAGAGTTTGAAAATCACCAAACATATCCTGACTTTTAGACTTTTTATTTTTATTATTGGAAGTCAAAGAACTATTTATCCAAAAACTACCTCAACGAATTCTCAAGGGGTTCTAATGATAACAATGTGCATCAATGATACAGAGAATTATTGATTTAAAAAAATTTTACTAGGATGTACTTAAAAGAGAATGCATGACATATTTTGACTAGTTGATATTTTTTTAATGCTTAAAGCAATAATAAAAATAGCCCATTATTGGGTGTTGGTTTAAGTTTGCTGGTCACTTCAACACTGAGGAAGACAACTTTAAGACTAGATTTTATGCCTTAGTAGTTCTGAGGTTAGAATTTGTTCTGATGTAATATCACCCTTTGAAAAGCTGCAATGTCAAATTGTTTTGGAAATAAAATCTATATGTGATGGTCTGTTTGATGCTTTGCTAGATTTAGAATCACCTAATGGCACACTTCTAATTATACCTGTTAAGGTGTTTCCAGAATAGTTCATTCAGTGGGGAAGACACCCTCAATATAAGCAGCAGCTCACAATATACTGAGTACAGGGTTAAATATATAAATTAGAAAAGAAAACGGGTGTTGATCTGCTTCCTGACAGTAGGCACAATGTGACCATAACTCTCAAGTGCTACCGTCACCCATTCCTAGACATGATGTTCTGCATACCCTCAAACTGTAAGCCAAAATAACCTTTCCCTCTTGAAGTAGGCTTTGTTAGCTATTTTGTCACAGCAAAGAGAAAAGTTGATAGTTTACTGTGCTTGAAACAAACTATCACAGATACTTTCAAGTTCTCACTTTTAGGTTCTCACTCCTACAAAAAGGAAACCAATACTTATGGTGTAATTTAATTTTGTGTGGAGAGACATATGCAAGCGTCTTAGACTACGGAATCTATCTTCAGAAAAATGTATTTTAACTGGTGACAGGAGTTGATTCTGCACTATGGCATGAATTGAATATTGAAAAATAGAAGGAAATAAAAACCTCTTTTAGCATACAAGGTATTTTAACCACATCTGGACTCGATGGTGCATTTTAATATTGTCCAATTTCGCACTTTAAGTTTCTGAAGTTTGGTGGTAAATACTCACAAAATGTTTTTCTCTTCAAACTATTTTTTGGCTTTGTTCTACATTTAATGTTTCATTTCCCTATCTATAAAACTGTAATATGTTTATCAGCGTTTCCTTCTAGGCCATTTGATCAATTGCCTAGCCACTTTTAGATCTCTGTATTTCCTTTGGTCCATCTAATGTTTGGTCTCTCCAGACTTTCTAATGACCAGAGTTTCATCCAATTCTTCCAAAAGTTATCATTTCCCCCTAAATCATTCTGATGTTAATCCTTCCTGCTGTGGAATTCTGAGCACATGTGAAGAGGTCCACTTGGCTGTATATTTTGAATGGACTGTTTTTTAATCCCCATGTCTATCCTAAGATAGAGACCCAGAAATTTCTTTCTGTGCATTTCTAAAGGGAAGTCTTTTTGGTTTTCACAATTAGACCTTAGACCATAGTTTATACTGCTGATATTTGTCACCATCTCTTCTTGCAAACAGGTCCAAGTGGGATCACAGGACAGACTACAACCTTCAAATACTCTTCGTGAGTGCAAAACCAGAAAGAGTGGCACCATTATTTCCCCTGTTCTGCCACAGCACTTCTATTAATGCAGCCTGGGGGCTCATCAGCCCTTTTGGCAGTTGCATTACTGTTGACTCCGACTGAGATTATTGTTAGCTAAATGCCTAAGTCTCTTTCACACATGCTGTTGTTCAGTCTTTTCACCACCACCGCATCCCCATCTTTGTGCATTTTGTTTCTGCGTCGAGGTGTGGGACTATACAAACATTCTGACCACATGTAATTCTACTAGAATTGACCTGTTATTTCTATCCTTTAGCATTTTTTTCTATATGTTTCTGTATCTGCTTTTGGGGTAAGTGGGGAATCCAGAGATTCTATTACTTGACATTTTCTTTCTCCCTCATCCCTTGAATCTACACACATCGCAGTCAGTTTATACTTAATTGATTGTCAAATCTCTTAACCAAGCACAGTTTGCAGCAACCCACAGGAAAACCTCTGTGCAAGATGAAGAAGAAACTTGCTTAGAGGAAGACAAAGCTGTTAGCCTATGGTACAAGCTGTGCTGCTCGGTATCTAGTGTGATAAAGTCCTCCACAGCTATGTGAATCTTGTGTTCTAGCTGAGGATTGAAATGATATAGAGAATTTAAGAGTCGATGATATTCAGGTAAGCAAAAAGTTATGAGTAGCTTAAAGCAATGTAACTATTTCTAGGCTGTTCACTCAAACTAAATTGCCCATACACATTAAATCCCAAAGAAATTAAAGAGCTCTGAAACCATGGGAGAACAAGAAGTGATAAACATGGTATAATGATTTTGTCACCAAAGACATCACTACCTGCTTAAAATTATGTAAATATTATGATTGCATGCACTGTAAAGTTTTCATATGAGGTCAGAGATGAAAAACATATTTGAAGAGAAACCAACCTTCTTGCTTTTTCTTATCCATTGGCCACCTTCTCTCTTTTTTCTCAAGCCTTAGACAAATACTAAGTGACCTAAAAAATGTTAAAGAAAGGCAAGAGTGTTCCATGCCAGATAGTTTTTTATCTTCTTCCTCTAACTGCATCCAAGAAACTAAAAAGGGAAAAGTGGCAAGAGGAGGGAGATAATCAGAGTTGATTGTGAGCCTGGGAAAAGTCTCAACTATGTATTGAGATTCACAAAAATGAAAGATGAAAGATCACAAGAGAGGAAATGAATAGCCATTTTGCCCATTGCCAGTACTAGGCTCCCCATTCTTCCAGCTGTGGCGGAGGCTTCAGTTTCATCCCTCAGATCTGAGTTAGATGCAAACATCTCAGCTGCTGCTCTATCTGCTGTTTGCCTTTCTTTAGAATGTCCTAAAGATAGCATTCTAAGTAAACACACGGGCAGGCTGAGGAAATTGCATCGGGAGGCATAGAACCATCCTTTTTCTAATACTGAAGGCTTTTCCACCTGCAGAGTATAAACTACCCAAAATAGAAAAGAATTTTTAAGGGTAGCAGCAGCAACAACAACACTCACTTGACTCTACTTATGAGATATTGTCTTTCCCTGTGCAGGGGATTCAGCAGAGGTGCCCATTGCTGCCTTCTTTAAGGTTTGCCTTTGGTGCATAGCACAGTGCCTGGTTAAATTTGTTGTGTATCTATGGGTGAATTCTCATCTGAGCCAGATAGCCTAAACTTTGGCTCACGTAGATGTGAGCTGCCATCAGTATACAGATGCTATATTGAGATTAAATAAAAAAGTTTTTATTTTCTGTAAAGTTCTCCAGAGGAAAACCAGAAGGTCTATAGTCTCCCTCACTAACTCCTTCTATATCTAAAAACATTATTCAGAACATTCCTGCTAGGAACTTAAGCCCATTTTCCATTGCTAATGAGAACTTGCTTGTTCACCCCAGTGCGGCTCTGCTGTCATTTCTCAGGCCTTTGGGGAGTTTGATGAACTGCTCAGTCATTGCCATTATGACAGAACAGGTATAACAGAGTGGGTAGATAGGCAACATTTCCCTAAACCTGAAAGTTTCTCAATCAGCTAATATGGCAGTGTGCCCCAGAGTTTGCATTTTGACATGTTCTCCTGTTGTTCTCCAGCTGTTGCTCCACAGACCACATTTTACATACCAACACACTCATGTGGCCACTGGAAGTATTGAGAAATAAAACTATTTCATAAACTAGAGAGAAGCTGGTGGGATGTTGGTACCCGGCATGTTGGTATTACCCACTCACTCCAAGAACACGCATTTTCTATTCTTATGATCAGCACCTTCAAGCAAAGACAGAATAAGCTAGGACCAAGAGGAGTTTCTATAGACTTCACAGAAGACAAAACTTAGGTAAAAATTGAGATTAAATAAAAAAGTTTTTATTTTCTGTAAAGTTCTCCAGAGGAAAACCAGAAGGTCTATAGTCTTCCCTCACTAACTCCTTCTATATCTAAAAACATTATTCAGAACATTCCTGCTAGGAACTTAAGCCCATTTTCCATTGCTAATGAGGCATTCTATATTATACTACCAAGGAGTTGATGTTGGAAAATAAATGTGTCTATGAAGTAACCACATTAAAAAAAATAAAATTGAAATAAAAATAATTAAATGCAGCCAACTGCTTTAAGCAACCATTTCATCACATGGTTAGAAAAGTATTCAAAAGCTATCCAAGATCTGTTCCCCTCTGTTACTTCTTGCCTATTGCCCCACCAATATTGAACCCTATTGGCTGTTCAGCCCACTGTCTCTATGCCTTTCCTGGTTCTATGGCCAGTCCTGAGCTTTTTCAATAGCTAAATTATCTTTAACCATTCTTTTGGGCTTATCTGGTTTTGTGTTGTTCATATAAATTTCTAAGCACTGAACAAAGTTTGCATTTGACCCATAGTAAAAATGGCAACCTTACCAAAAGCAATATACAGATTCAATGCAATGCCCAGAAAAATTCTTCAAAGACCTCGAAAGAATGGTACTCAACTTCATTTGGAAAAGAAAAAAAACCCAGGATAGCCAAAACAACCCTGCACAATAAAAGAACTTCTGGAGATATCACAATCCCTGACTTCAAACTCTACCACAGAGCTACAGTACTGAAAAAAGCTTGATATAGGCATAAGAACAGACAGGAGGACCAATGGAACTGAATAGAAGACCCTGATATCAATACACACATCTTCAAACACCCAATCTTTGATAAAGAAGCAAAAAATATCAAATGGAAAAAAAGAAAGCATATTTAAGATGTGGTGCTGGCATAACTAGATGTCAACATGTAGAAGAATGAAAATAGACCCATATCTACCACCATGCACAAAACTCAAGTCCAAATGGATCAAAGACCTCAACATAAAGCCAGCCACACTGAACCTTATAGAAGAGAAAGTGGGAAGTACACTCGAACACATTGGCACAGGGAATTGCTTCCTAAATATAACCCCAGAAGCACAGACACTGAGAGAAATAATTAATAAATGAAACCTACTGAAACAGAAAAGTTTCTGTAAAGCAAAGGACACAGTCAACAAGACAAAATAACAGCCTACAGAATGGGAAAAGATCTTCACTAAACCCACATCAGACAGAAGTCTGAGTTCCAAAATATACAAAGAACTCAAGATATTGGTCACCAAAAGATCACATAATCCAGTTAAAAAAAATGGAGTACAGACCTAAACAGAGAACTCTCAACAGAAGAATCTAAAATGGCTGAAAGTCACTTAAGAAAATGTTCAACATCCTTAGTCATAGAGAACTACAAATCAAAACAACTCTGAAATTTTTATCTTACACCTGTAAAAATGGCCAAGATCAAACACACTGATGACAACTTATGCTGGAGAGGTTGTGGGGAAAAGGGAACCACTTCTGCATTGCTGGTGGGAGTGTAAGCTGGTACAACCCCTTTGGATGTCAGTGTGGCGATTTCTCAGAAAATTAGGAAACAACCTTCCTCAAGACCCAGTAATACTGCTTTTCGGTATATATCCAAAGGCTGTTCAATCATGCCACATGGACATGTGCTCAACCATGTTCATAGCAGCATTGTTTGTCATAGCTAGAACCTGGAAACAACCTAAATGACCCTTGACTGAAGAATAGATAAGGAAAATGTGGTACAATTACACAATGGAGTACTACACAGCAGAAAAAAGTAGTGATATCTTAAAATTTGCAGGAAAATAGATGGAACTAGAAAACATCATTTTGAGTGAGGCAACCTAGATTCAGAAAGACAATTATCACATGTACTCACTCAAAAGTGGTTTTTAAACATAAAGCATAGAAACCAGACAAATCACAATCCTAGAAAACCTAGACAACAATGAAAACTCTAAGAGAGACATACATGGATCTAATCTACATGGGAAGTAGAAAAAGACAAGATCTCCTGAATAAATTGGGAGCACAGGGACCCTGGAAGAGGGTTGAAGGGGAAGATAGAAGCAGGGAGGGGAGCAGAGAAAAATGTAGAACTCAATAAAAAGCAATAAAATTTAAAAATAAAAGTATATTCAACAATCTAAAAAAAAAAGACACTGCCTCACATAAGATGGACAGTAAGGATTCATAGCCCGGGTTGTTCTCTCATCTTCATATGTATTCTTTAGCATGTGTATATTCACACTCACAGTTAAATGCATAAATACACATATCATGTATATACATACACACAAGAGATTAGTAGTCAAATTAAACTCCCATGTATCATTGTCATCATTGTAGTAGATATATTTCTAGGAAATAAATGATAACAGATTTTTGGAAAAAGAAATTTTATTCAGTTACCCTAAGCTGTTTCTCAAACAATTTTTAATAGTTAAATGCACCTTTCCAGAATATTTAGCACACAGCACACATGCATCACGCATATACATCGAGATGAGAAGAAACCCCACACAGCCTAATCACACTGTATGTGATGCTGGTGCCCTCTGACACTTTTTATTCTCTTCTGCTTTGCTTCTGACAATGTGTTAATAATAAATAAGCTCAGCATTCAGGAAATTTCACAAAAAGTTCTCATTTTTTTGGTGATACCAAAGTAAGAGATCCTGATGTTGTGAAGAAATCCTATAGCAATGATCATTAGTTCCTCAATATATTGATGATCCTCTAGTTTCTCTGAACTACTTTAGATTTTGATATAAGGGAGGCTGTAAATCTAATGCTTCCTCTGTTTGACTCCTGCACAGCTGAAGACAGCTGCAAAATACATGTCGCACTTGCAGACAGTGAAATATTAAGTAACATGGTGATTGGCTAAGGCACAGTTTTAAATGACATTATGACCTGTGTACTTTGAGTACCAAATTGGTACCATAGTGCCACTGTCCCTACTACCTTTGCACATCAGTTCTTTTGGCCTTATCTATACTAGCTCCAATCTATTAGATAACTCCTAGCGGAACTCTCGAAAGTGTCTCCAGCAATCTTTAACTCATATGATTAAAAATTTAAGAGAAACCTTTGTACCAGCTGTTAAATAGTGTTTGTAAGTTGTAATTCTGAGTTCAAAACCAAGCAAATTGAAGGGTAGGTTAACGGGATCATTCAGTAGAACCACACTAAGTTATGACAATGGGAACCCTAGACTGGGTGATCTGTTTATTACATGCTCATTTGCAAAAGATAAACTACAGATGAACAAGCGTGTTCGATTGGAAACCTTGCTTTCTAATTTGACTTTTTACCTACTATCTACAAGCATCTCTTAAAAAGGAAAATAAATAAAGCTAACTGTGATGTTTGTTTGCTTGCTTGCTTACTTTTACGTGAGAAGACGTTTTAAGGATAGGAGAAAATTGACACAAAGTGTTTTGTTAATTTTAACTAGGAAATTGAGACTTGATTTCCTATTTGCAGAGATTAACCTTTGTGAATAAATTTTACGTGTCCAAAGCAATTTTTTTCTTTTTTTATTAAGATCTTTTTTATTTATTTAAATTTATTTATTAAAGATTTCTGCCTCCTCCCTGCCACCTTTCCTCCCTCTCCCCCAATCAAGTCCCCCTCCCTCATCAGCCCTAAGAGCAATCAGGGTTCCCTGCCCTGTGGGAAGTCCAAGAACTACCCACCTCCATCCAAGTCTAGTAAGGTGAGCATCCAAACTGCCTAGGATCCCACAAAGCCAGTACGTGCAGTAGGATCAAAAACCCATTGCCATTGTTCTTGTGTTCTCAGTAGTCCTCATTGTCCGCTATGTTCAGCGAGTCCGGTTTTATCCCATGCTTTTTCAGACCCAGGCCAGCTGGCCTTGGTGAGTTCCCGATAGAACAAAGCAATTTTTTTTTGTTTCTTCAAAGGTCACTGTGCTTTCATGCCCATTTGGGGAAACATTATAAACTAAAATGTATCCCCGTTGATACTGCTGATCATGAGTAATTTCTGCAAGCACCTGATGAGAACGAGAACGCATCACTAGCCATCAAATGACTCCTTCACAAAAATAAAATAACCTAACTCACAAGACAAATACCTGAGAGCTAAGAATGTCTCTGGCTTAGATATCGAGGTCCCTTTCCATAAAATTTTGTTTCTAAGATTGTATATAAAATGATGAGGGATGGTATAGTCTTATTATTGGTTGACAGGAGACTGAGGTAAAGGAGGAAAAAAATTATAAAATATTTTCTTCCTCTCCTCATTTTCTTCCTCTTTCCTCTGCTTATTCTTTTTAATTTTCTTTTGAGGCAGGTTCTTGCTAATTTGTTCATCCAACTTTAGGCTTCCAGGTAGCTAGAATTACAGGTGTGTACCACTGCACCAGGTAAATATCTTTCTTTACTGAACTTGAGATGCTGCTTTCCCGCCACTACTTCTTCTTGCACTGGAAGTGGCAAATACTTCAAAGCAAGTGATAAAAATAATGCAGATCATTAATGTCGGCTTAAGTAAAATAAAATCATCCCAGAGAAGTGCAGACAGCTCTGCAAAGAGCAGGAGATACTTCTAATGATGTTCAACTGAGTTTCAAAAGAATGGGAAAGGCATCATAAAAAGCCGAGCTTTTGCTTAAAATGCATATTAAAAAAAAAATGTCCTTGTCAAAATGCTGATCCAACTTTTGAACAGTTCCAACAGATATCCTAACCAGAGTTAAACAACAACACACGTTCAGTGAATCAACGTGAGCAGGTACGGTATACAGCAACTTTGCAAAACTAGTTAGTATGACTTTCTGATTGGCCCTTTTTCTACGGATGCCTGATTCTCAGGCATATTTGTAACAGAATGTCCTCTTGAGCCAGGAAATGGTCTGTGTGAAGCGGCTCTGCTAATACAGTGCCTGGGATAAAGCGCTACAGTTATTATGAAGCATTTGTCTTTCAGTTGTTGGATTCAGAGACCTCTGTTCATTTTCAGCTTTTCTCAGATCAGCGTAATAGATTCTGATTTATCAAACACAGGTGTCGACCAATATTAAAAACTATGCAACCAGAAAGCCTAGTTTCTACCCTCAAATCACTCCATTTATTGTGTGAATATTGGCACATCTGTAAACCTCTCTGATCTTCAGTTTTTAAATCATTAAAGCCGAGATGACAGCTCATGATATTACAGCGAATTTGAATGAAGTAATACATATAATGTTTGCCACATTGCACTGACTCACTATGTTATTTATTAGTTCATTTTTTCTTCAAATGTGAACCTCACAGCAATAATTTTCCCTTGCAGTGGAGAGAAAACCTTGAAAAACATAAAATCTTCTAAATAATACCTCAATCTTCTAAACATTAAGCACTATGAAAGGAAGGGGCTGTTTTGCTTTGCTTTTTTCTCCTTTTTTTTCAGTATTACATTTCAAAAGAAAGACAGAAGTATGTTGTGACACACCGACAATCAACAAGTACTCAGGAAGCATCTGAACAGAACACATGAAGATTCCATCTTTGTGCTTGGATAGTGCAGGAGGTAGAATGCATTAGCCATTAAATGTTCCTCAGAATAATACATGGTTCTATAGACAGCAACTATTGTATGGGGAAAGTAGAACACATTTAATAAACGTGGGAGGCAAAGGCAGAGGGATCTCTTGAGTTTGAGACCAGCATGGTCTATAAGATCTAGTTCCAAATCTAGCCAGGCGGTAGTGGCACACGCCTTTAATCCTAGCTTTCGGGAGGCAGAGGCAGGCAAGTGAGTTCGAGGCCAGCCTGGTCTATGAGAGCTAGTTCCAGGACATGCACCAAAGCTATGCAGAGAAACCCTGTCTTGGGAAAAAAAAAAATCAAGAGTACAGCGTTCCTATAGGTGAACCAGCAGAACAATGGACCCACGCAGGGGTGTGCAGCTATATTTGTTGACCAACAATAAACACAGTACAATTGGAGTGACAAAGTCAAGAATGAAATGACTAAAGAGAAGGGGTCACAGGCAATGAGGAAGACCAAGACCAACATTCTAGAACTCTGAAGAAACAACTTTTACAGTGGATGAAGCGGCAAGCACTTGAAGACACACAATATACAACAATGTGCTTATAATGAAGATGGAAGCTCTGCCTCTGAATATGGGAGCCAGTTAAGTGGCTTGATCTTCTGGGGGGCCCCTGACATTTGCACCAGGACCTACCCCATGAATGAAGTTATTTTTTGGAACCCATTCCCTATGGTGGAATACCGTGCTCAGCCTTAATACAGGGTGGGGAAGGGATTAGTCCTACCTCAATTTGGTAGCCCTGACCTTTTTGACTCCCCCAGGAAGGCCTTAGACCTTCTGGGCAGTGGGTGGGAGATTAGAAGGGGTGAGATGGGGAGCTGGAGAATGGGAGGGAGGGGGAACTGAGATTGGTATGCAAAATAAAATGTAAATATTTTTAATAAAAATATGAAAAAAGATGGAAGCTCTGGGACTCTTCAGTCTCAGAAGTTGTAGGCCTTATTTTGAGCCCACTTAAATAATCCAAGGGGGATATCAGATAGCTATCTGGGGTCCTGGGATGATTATCTTTGAGAATCTAAATAAATAATATATTAGTATGGAATAGATGAAGGCTTTCTGGGAGAAGCAAAAGAGAGACTGCATCCTGAGTGTTTAGTAGGATGGCAAATCATGAATTGAGCTGGAAAATGCAATGAAAATATTAATTTCAGAAGGCAATACAAAAATTGAGTTTTCTATGTTGACTCTGAAATATTCAATAAAAAGTATTAATAACCATGCACAAATACAGGATGGCATTAGTGGATCAAAGCTTAACTGGAAAACTAAATGTGGGACTTTGTAACTGGAAATTTCATAATGCCAATGCTACTACTAAAATCATGAAACACCGTGAGAGCCTGATACAGAAGTAGTCTTGGGCAGGGGCATGCAGCCCCACTCCCCAGCACCTAGAGGCCAGCTATGTGTGATTTGGCCCAGGAACTAGATGCTCAAGAGACATAGGTACTTCAGGTTCACCCAGAACTGTGGGATTTGTTTTGTGACATGAAACCTACCCCGAAGTTTCCAAACATCACCAGAGTTCTTTCAGTCTCCCAAGAAACACCTGGAAGCCCCATCTCCTCAAAGGATGCTTCATTAACTAAATTCATCTCCTGGAATTTCAGAACTCTTGTTCATTTTTCTTTTCTGTATTGCACGGGTCTCTGTCAGCCATTGTTAGCAGACTACAAATACATGGATTCCCATCAACATTACTGTCATTGTTAGGATTTTATTACTGTGAAGAGACACCATGACCACAGAAAACTCTTATAAAGGAAAACACTTTATTAAGGCTGGCTTACAGTTTCAGAGGTTCAGTCCATTATCATCATGGCAGGAAGCAGTGTGCAGGCACTGGAGCATTAGCTAAGAGTTCTACATTTGGATGCAAAAGCATCAGAAGAGATCTGTGTCCCACACTGGACATAGCTTGAGCACACACCTCAATAGCCACCTCCACAGTCGCACACTTCCTCCAGCAAGGCCACACCTTCTAACAGTGCCACTCCCTATGGGCCACCCATTCAAACACATGAGTCTTTTGGGGCCATACCTATTCAAATTCCAAGACCATTATAATTACAATATGTAATAATGTGATAAAATCAGCATGTCCCTGTAATATTCTTCTATGTTATTTCATGTGAAGTCTCAGGAAGCACTTCAATTCCACCAGCCTTATTTTCTAGATGAGGATATTAAAATGAGAGGAACGATTGCTTAAGCTAGCTATAAAATTGAAGAATTAAATTTCAGTAATCAGATCTCAACAACTCCAAACCTTGACAATTTGTCTAGGCATCTTCCTAGTACTCACTTTATAGGGCCCTAGTATATAGTAAATAATATGCATGAGTTTTACTTAAATAGAAAAATAATTAACTCATGTTCTTTTGATTCCTTTTGGCAGCCGCAGTGAAACTTTTACTAACAGAAATTAATTGGCCCATCTTTCAGTTAATTGGGATTTTATTCATTTCTTTCTATAGTTTTCTTTTAGTGAATGTGGAAAATCACAAGAAACAGGCTTTGCTTGCATTTAATCTACATTGAACATGTGGCTGAGATACTTCCTTGAGGTCAGTGTACATTCAGGATACCTTGAGCACCTCTGAGATAGCTGAGAAATTACCATCACAAGGAGGACATGATGACCACATACTCCTGGACTTTAAAAGAAGGATATGTGTTTTATTACTTGGCAATTAACTTCAGAACCTTCTTGAAATAACATTTTTGGATAAATTTAATAATATGAACCGAAGCATACATTTGTGTTAAGCCTTTGAAGACATCAATACCCCATGATATCTTACTTCCTGTATGGCAGATGCTGGTCTGTGTTCCTTTAATCTGCAGACTTTGTTTTGTGATCTGCCTGATGGCCCGTGAACCCTGTCTTCATCTGTAGGTCTGAAGGACTGATTTGCAGATCCAGGACAGTGACTTTACACACATATGACAGTCTAGGAATACCGCGTATAAACACAGCTGACTATGTTTTCATTTATTCTACATCTAATCTTTGGAGAATAACTCTACCCACTAGCAGATAGTGGCGACTCAATATCCCAGCTCCCTCACTTCTTCAAAGCATCATTTTCATGCATGTGTTCTGTATATACTCAAGAGGTCCCCTGTATAAGTACACTCCAGCCATGCACTGGGTTAGCCGGTTTAATAATCCTTCTTGTACTTCCCTAGTAAAATGTTTACTTTCATGCTTTTTATGTCAAGTTTGGCTTCTAGTGGAAGGCACACAATGTCACCAAATTCTGGTTACTTGCATTTCCACGGCAGTAGTGAGTCTTTCTGGACTTAGAGAAGCGGCAGCATGTGTTTCTCTTCCCCTAATTCTCGCCTCTTCACCCACAATGCGCCATATTTAATTGCTATTGTATGTGCCTTATTGTAGGAGATTCGGTTTGATTATCTGATATTTCACGTAAGTCCTATATCTGGGGATACTAAGACAGCAAACTGATACATAATAAACTGGCACTATTCTATCTCTTGGTACACTTGCATACCAGAAAAAATTCTTATTCATAAAGGTAGAAATCTGAACAAACCTGAGATAAGCAAGTTGAGATGGTGAAGACATTTAAGACTCTAGAAAATGACAAAGATATTTAAAGCTATTAGACTATGAATTAACTTTCATAAAATACTCCATACACTATGGAGTATTGACCTTTCCTCCAATTGTGTTATTTACAGGGTGGTTTGGCATATATACTAATGAGAAAGAATAAAAATGTACTTTGTGCCAAAGCTTTTTCTCACTGTGACCTAATTTCTGAATAATCAAGTTTTTATCAGGACTCCTGGTATCTATAAAATTTAAACAAAAATCTAATCTAAATGATTCTCAAAAGACTCTTCCACTTTAATTTCATACGGTTGTTTTGCTTCACTTCTAAGTCAATCCAAAGTTGTTAAGGACAGCATTGACTGAAGATATATCATTCCTCAATGACAAGCCACTAGGATAATTGTCTTAAGAAACCTGATATTTCTTCTGCAGTAGAAAGTTTGTTTTAAGCGTTGCTTGCTAGCTAGTCTTCCAGCAGAGAATGACCCCTTCACTTGTATATTCTAAGAACCCTGTTATTTTACATTAGTTTTCAAAGAAAATAAGTTGCCCAAAATTTATAACTATCTGAAACATCAAATGTGTTTCCACATGATGCAATTTAGCTTCAAAATCAGTTTTAAGTCCTAGAAACCCCTCAGTGTCAGTCGGTACACTGGGTCTAATGTGTGTTTTTAGATACGAGGTAAACAATTTACTTTAGTAACAAGGAAACATTAGTTAAGATTTTATTAGAATTCTAAAAATGAATAATACGCCCAGCCCATGCCTGCTGTAATTGCTAAAATAAACTTGCAGCTCACACTGTGGTGGCTTTAAGTAATCTCTTCTCTCATTCCCTCAGCTGTATGGGGCAGCAGCTGGCCTGGTTTCCAACACCCTGGGTATGTTTACTGCAGCCATGTAACTTTGCCTCCAAGTGCTGAGGCTGTTGCTATGGCCTGGACCACACCTTCCCTCCTGCTTACCTAAAGTCCATCAGTCATGGTTTCATAATTGAGCACTTTGAACCGTGTCAACATAGAGACACAGACAAAAATACACTTTCTGTTGCTACAGGTGTTGCAGTCTCTGCTCCTGTGGTGACAAATAATCATTCCATTGGGCTAAAATGATATGCTTTAAAAAACAATGTCCTGGCCTTACTGAGACTGCTCATATAAGGCCATGAAGGTCTACACAGCAAGGATTGCACAATAACCCATTAAAATAAACATTTGCAACCACAGATAGCTGGACTGAAATCCTGCTCTGATACAAATAACATCTGGACAACTTTTGTTTGCATCTTCCAGCATAAAACACCCTTGAGAAAAAATAGAAGGCAAGAGAGAAGACAAAAGACCTCTAAAGGTTTTATTATGCTATGGGTGTGGTGCCATAAATATGAGGGGGGTTCAGGCTTGGGTTGCCAAACCTGAATTTAAACAGCATGTTGTTTTTAAAAAATTGTAACACTGGTGAGGAACAATTCCGTTTTCTTACATAATTAATCCAGTGTGAAATAGAGTGACTGGAAAACATCCAGTGGTTTAAAAATAACTCAATTATTTATAAGTTCCACAGAGCTATAGGATTCCACAGAAAAGAAGAAAGTGGAGCATCTTGGTACCAAGCACATTGTGCAGATTTGGCCCAGGCTTGCAGACATCAGCAACACTAATCTATCAGTACAAGCCTACACAGAGGCCAAGCATACTGGAATTCACTTGGATTATAGGCCAGGCTTGGGGGAAGGAAAGGGTTTCCTTCTTTGAAATGCACATATAGCTGCTACATATTAGTGTAATGTTACTAATCCTGAAAGAACTGAATCATGTGTAGGAAGGAGGAATAGAAGAAACAGCAGAGGAGGTTAGGAGGAGGCCTGGAAGAGAAAGAAAAAGTGAACAGACTCCATCAAACGCTCAGCAAAGGCCATGATTTACACACCACAATGAATGGACTCTAATTTTCTTTGATAGGAAGCAAAATAATTACAAGTTGAAAACTACTAGCAGATATTATATTCAATATAAAGATAAAGGAATTATCCATAAATAAACCCTTAATGTTTCAGGCAGACTCACAGCTAACAACTATATATTTGTGTCAGCTCCAGCTGGCCATAAAGAAAGCAATGAAAGTTTGTATTTAGTAATATTAAAATCTTGCAAAATGTTTCACAATTATCTCCAGGGTATTTTGGCCTTTCCTCTATTCAGAGGGGCCTTGTGAAAACTGGCAATAGTCTCACAGACCAAGCCAGGAGTTAGGAGACCTAAGGTCTTTTTTTCATATGCTAGGTGAGTCTTACCAAATCATTTGATTCTTAAATTCATTCTTTGTTATGTAAAATAAAAGAGGAAAATGATAAAAGTAAGCCTCATTTGTTCCTCTAGTCTAAATCATTTATTGTAAGCATAGTGTGTTTAAACTGTATTTATTTCCTTTAGCCTTGGAAACAAAAGAAAATATGAGACACAATTATCTCATTTGTTTACAAGGCCAAGCAAGCACAATTTTGATGTGCTAATGCCCATGAAAAAAAAACAATAGATGTCAGCTACTATTTAAACAAATCAGTATGCTCAAGGAAGAAAAGCATTTTGAGAAAGAAGTTCTATATAGGTATTAGTTGTTTGAAGAATTTCAGCAATCCACACTAAAAAAACTCTGTTTCTTGATGAGTTATGACAGTAAAAACCTTGGTGAGATGCTGTTCCAGATCGAGGATATTGTAGTTTTGTCTAACTACTGTTGAGCAAAGTTTAGCTGCAGTCAATAAATGTGAAACTAGAAGGTTGCCGCAGGGAAACTTGTTCAAACCTTTGGTCTAAGGATAAGAAGTTCTATGCTTCCCTTGCTCCCTAGCTCAAAGGTTGGATTCCTTTTCGATACTTTCTTGGGTTTCATGTATTAAATGAGTGACCCTGCCTGAACACCAGTGGTCTCTGCTCTTATGTTTATCCTAGATTTCTCTGTGTGTGTGTCCTGTAAAGGAACAAGTAGGCCACGGCTACATCACTAGCACTGACTGCACTGGGCAACACAATCCTTCTAGAAGTAAGGTAGAATAATTCCTGCAGACTAGCTCAGTCTGCTGTGGATGCATGTAAGACAGGAAAATCCACCATTGGTGTTAATGCTCAGGGATGTCTGTGTGAGCAGGAAGGACATCCAGCTGCTCCACTCATTTAACATACTCCTGTCTTATATCTACTTCCTCAAGAACTCGCTGTGGCCAATGACATCATATAGGAGAGTGCCCATATAATACATTTTTCTTGGGAGAGGTAGACAATGGTACATAGGCTTTTCTGACTTTTCTAAGGGAATTAAATGGATTTTATGAGCATAATTCACATGGCATGTATCTGTAAAGGAGCCAGCAGTTCTTTTCGGTAAGGAAGAAGATAAAAGGTTCTTGCAAAGACTGTAATGCGATGGGGGGAGTGTTAGTTGGTATGAGTTGAGAATAAAATCAAGACGGGATTTGTGTGAGAGGCAAAGGGAGACAGGCAGGGAATAGATTACAAATGATGCTAAGTCATGAGGTTTGTTCTTAAAGCAAATGCAGAAACAGAAGACTTATATACACTGTGAAGAAATTGACTACAAAAGCATCAGCAAAGACTTCCCACTGCTTTTGAAGAAAGGAATAGGTACTAAGTTTTGTGCTATTTCCTGTCCCACCCAAGCACTTACCCTTGACTTCTCTTTTCTTCACAATTTGCCAGCATAGTTTGTCTCCCAGAGAAGACACCAAGACACCAATTGCTCTCTCACCCCAACAAAAATATCCGAAAATCCCTGAATTATACAAATAAAGTCTAACCAGTGAATGAATACATGTATGACTTGCTATGAGGAAGTGGGTGGTGAGTTAGGTATCAATCCGGATAACTCAAAACCTGCTACTAACTTCCTTGGCTCTGTGCTTCGCAGAGGATGAATGCTTGCCAGAATTGTTAAGTATTTGTAGTTACACACTTAGTGTTCCTGTGAAAACAAACTTTCTGGCACTTTGCAGGAGCAGCAATGGTTCTTCAAAAAATAAATAGAAAGAGTAGAGATGATTCCCAGATGAAATGGAAGCATTAGGACCAATGTGGACCACCTGGAATTCTTTAAACCTTTGTACTCAACAACAGCTCTTTGCATGCTCTGTGGCCTGTACTTCCGAAATCCCTCAAGAGATAGCAGTCTGGACACTACCCCTTTGTTTCAAGGGTTTCCCTGTCCTTACAAATGAATCCCCACCTGTAGTCTCAAGCTTCTGTTTATGAAATCCCAACTGCTGTTTAAGTCTTTGGGTTTTCGATGGAAAACATTCTGTAACTTGGGGATGTGGGAGAGGAAAAGAATGGATGAATCAGACAATCCTTTTATTTACTTATATCTTTAAAGACAAAATGTGAAAAAATAAATATTTCATTTTCCTGGAGGTAGAAGAATGAACTATACATCGTTTTTCTTTAAGACAAATGATAAAGGACATTGGAGATATTCAATAGCTTTCATAAACATTTATTCATTTCATACACGGTGCGCTATAGCACCACCAAATAGAAGGTTAAGAGAACCAAGATAATTACTGGGCAACATTTTGCTAAGCTCCTAGGGATAACTGTAAGCATGCAAAGTTTGCTACACAAAGAAAAGAGGAGCACACATTCAAACTATAATTTCTCTCATCAAACTAAATTGACCTAAACTCTAAACCATTTTTTACAACAAATGATATCTTTGATCTACAGTTAGTCAACCACATAATTGACATTTCTCCCAGTCCGTCATGTAGTAAAAACTTGACTCATTGTGAGTGAAAACTCTGACGTATTCTTTCCTGTGTCCTTTGTGAGATACAGCTGAGGAGGCCATGGCACAAGGAACAGTGATTACTTGACAAGCTTGAGAATCCACTTCCAGCCAAGAGGCAGACCATCCTTATTGTTGTGACCAAAAGAAACAAACTAACACACAAAACTGGGCAAAACATATGAAGTAAGTGTTTTCTTTTCTGGACACAAGGTCACACTGGATAGTGGTATCTTTTAGGGAGGCAGGCAGAGAGGGGCATGAGTGCCACAATTGCCCAAGGTTAATGCCAAGGGAGTATTTACACAACAATATCTAAGTATAAGGGAATACAGACCACTACAGTAAATGAAGAGGATGAGGCTGAAAGACTTGACCTTACACCTTGACTATATTCTGAAAAGAGCATCCACAAGGAATGAACTACATAGAAAATATGGAGGTGATCTTTGCTAGGTCTCAGGGAATGAACTCCTCTAAGAACCTGACCCTGGTCAGGGAAGAAAGACCAACAGACCCTCAGGTATAGCTCTGAGTTCATTCACAGCAGACAACAATGCTTGTCCCTTATTGCTAAACTGGAAATTAACCTGAATTTGTAATTCATGGGGTAGTGTACTGAGGGCATGCCTCAGAATCTCTTCTGAGCGGTAGAAATAACCAGTAGCAGCCTAAGCACTCCATCAGCACATGCTAACAAATTCCAGAAGCAAGGTACCAAAGAATCATTGGGTTCTTGTGATTTGTGTTTCTCAGAATAAAGTTCTCAAAGATGTGAAGAAACACAAAAGTATTTGACACCCAGTAAAATGAATCTCACAATGTCTGGCATCTCATCAAACATTAACAGTAATGCCAAAAAAGCAAGAAAATATGGTTGTGATAAAGATAAAATTTGAGTGTATCAACCCGAAACTCCATGGTGATTGAATATATGACAGAATGAGAAGATAAGGACATTAATAAAAATTTATAATTGTATTTGAGAGGCAGAAAAAAATAGTTTGTTTTAAAATACCAAAACCCAAACTGTAAAAGTACAAACTTTATCATCTGGAAGAAAATTCCACTGCATGGGGTAAATGCAAGAAAGAGTTAAATAATAAAAATAATTATCATGAAGCTATGATGATAAAATAAGACAAAACAAAGAAAAGAACTTGAAAGAACCAAACATGACTCCAGAAGATAAGAAGGGTGAGGCAGCTATGGATCTACTTAGAATGGCTCATTAGCTATACAAATCACTGGAGTCTCTAAAAAGTTTTAAAAGAATAAGAATTATAAAGAGCATAGTATCCAGGAGGAATGTAGCTGAAAGTTTTCAACTGAGGAAACCCAATAACCTAAATGTCTAAGAAACAGACAAACCATAAGCACCAGAAATTGTAAAGCCAGCCCAGACCTCAGTGAATCCTTATCAATCAACACAGAGAGAAAGGGGAAATGCTTAAAGCATCCATAATTTTGTTTTGGTTTTTAAAATGAATGATGTTAGATGAAGAGAGGCAAGGGTACGTGTGCTGGAAAGAATATAACCAAGAAGAAGTTGGTCATTTCCTAACGATAATATCACCAGCTTACCAAGAAACTTTGGTGTTATAAATAACAGTCTTAAAGTACCTGAAGCCAGGAAAAAAAAAAAAAAAAGATTAGTCACATGAAAAAGTAATTGAATTGAGAGAAGAAGGCATGCCTTTCCATTCATTCTGTGAAGCTAGCCTCAACTTGAAACAAACATTAGTGTCATTACAAGAAATGTTAGTGTTGAGCCCTTCTCTTTTATAACATGAACGCAGAAATTATGAATGCAATATAAGTAAGTCAGATGACAGAATATAAAAACATGATGTCACATCATCACCAACAGGGCCTTTGTTAAGTGATGTGTAGCTGATCACCTTTTAATAATCAAATCATGTAAAATACCACATTAATATTTAATACAGGAAAAGTTTCTGATCTCCCTCTTTCTCGAAAACATGTTTATGTACACAAATACACACACACACACACACACATAAACACAAAGAGAGAGCGAGAGAGACAGAGAGTAAAGCAACAAAGTCCAAAGTGCATTTCAGATTAAAATTTTAGTAATCTGTCATAAGGTTGACAGATCCAAAGCAAAAAGTTGAGTGGAGAGAAATGGTAGAGTTAGGTTCTTTGATTAGGAGCAGGATAAAATCTTTGTACTTGTCATTTTTAAAGCGCAAATTCACAAGCAGTTTAACACACCAAACAGGAATAAAATCATTTAACTTAGAAGCAAGGAACTAAACCTACTTTGGGTCTCAGATAAAGGAAATCATATAAAAATTCTAAAAGGAACTCCTAAGTGTGTAAACTAAGGCTTAGAACTCCAGGGAATGTAACTCATTAATTACCACTGAACAATGCAAAATTTGAAAAACAAAAAAAACGTACAGAAGTGAGGTCATAGCTCAGAGATAGAACTCTTTCTTAGCACATGTTGTACCCTGTGTTAGATTCAAAGTTAAAGACCTGATAACATAGACATATGAAATTCTTAGGGAAAAAAATCTGTCGAAAGTGTGGCAGCTGTACCGTAGAGTCTACAGAATGATGCTGAATAAGAAGGCTTTCCAAGGTGGAAAGAAGAAATGCTCACTGGTTAGAAAAGTCAACATTAAAGTATCAAGTTATCATACTAATCTATAGATCCAGTGTAATCTAAAACAAAATCCAAGAGGTTAATTACAGTACCATATAGAAATGTAGGAGGTCTAGAATAGCCAAAACATTATTATAAAAGGATAACAATTTTTAGAGCAACAAAACCTAGACTCAAACCAGTGTGCCTCAGCAGCAAGAGGAAAAGAGGAATATTGTTATAAAAATAGACAGATTGACAAAGGCTACAAAAAATAAAGAAATTTATTGGACAGAGTTTACAGATTAAGCTAAAACAGTTAATAATGAGCAATAAAAGGTCAGCAATCCTTATCTTAGGCCATAAACTATAAAATAATATAAAACTAAAAGCATTTTGAAGAAAGTCTATGTTGGGGACATCTCTCTGGACCCCTGGGAACCACTCTAGAGTCAAGGCTCTTGCCAACCCTAAAATGGCTCCCTTAATTAAGATATATACTTCCCTGATCCCATATCTATCCTTCCATTATCCCAACCATCCCATTCCCCCAAGGTCTCCCCATCCTCCCCTTCTCACTTGTCTCTCCCCATCTCCCTTTTCCTCCATCCCACCACACCCCCAATTCCCAATTTTTGCCTGGCAATCTTGTCTACTTCCAATATCCAGGAGGATAACTATATGCTTTTCTTTGGGTTCACCTTCTTATTTAGGTTCTCTAGGATCGCGTATTATAGGCTCAATGTCCTTTATTTATGGGCAAAAACCAATTATGAGTGAGTACATCTTTTTGGGTCTGGGTTATCTCACACAGGATAATGTTTTCTATTTCCAACCATTTGCATGCAAAGGATCTGTTATTCTCAGAAACCAGAGGGCCAACTACTGCTCATGTAATGTGATTCTGCTATGTTAAAACAGTGTTTGTTTAACATTGTTTTTTAAAAAAAAAAAAAAAGAAAAAGAAAGTCTATGTGACATGAGATTTGGAAAATAACTTTGGACTATAACACTGAGAGCATGGTTCAAGAAGGAAAAAAATGGGGCACTGATCTGAACAGAGAATTCTCAACAGAAGAAATTCAAATGGCCAAAAGACACTTAAGGTCATGCTCAACCTCCTTAGCAATAAGGGAAATGCAAATTAAAACAACTTTGAGATACCATCTTACACCTGTCAGAATGGCCAAAATCAAAAACACCAATGATAGCCTTTGCTGGCGAGGTTGTGGAGAAAGAGGCACACTCATTCATTGCTGGTGGGAATGCAAACTTGTGCAACCACTTTGGAAATCAGTGTGGCGATTTCTCAGGAAATTTGGGATCAACCTACCCCAAGATCCAGTAATACCACTATTGGGAATATACCCAAGAGATACCCCATCAAATGACAAAAGTATCTGTTCAACTATGTTCATAGCAGCATTGTTTGTAATAGCCAAAACCTGGAAACAACCTAGATGCCCTTCAATGGAGGAATGGATGAAGAAAATGTGGAATATATACATATTAGAGTACTACTCAGCAGTAAAAAACAATGACTTCTCGAATTTTGCGTGCAAATGGATGGAAATAGAAAACACTATCCTGAGTGAGGTATCCCAGACCCAAAAAGAGGAACATGGGATGTACTCACTCATAATCGGTTTCTAGCCATAAATAAAAGACATTAAGCATATAATTTGTGATCCTAGAGAAGTTAAATATGAAAGTGAACCCAAAGAAAATCATATAGTCATCCGCATGGAGAGGGGAAGTAGACAAGATTGCAGGGCAAAAACTGGGAACTTGCGGGTGAGGTGGCATGGGGCAAAGGGGAAATGGGATGAGAAACATGAGAAGGGGAGGATGGGAGGAGCTCGGGGGATTGGGATGGTTGGGATATAGGAAGGGTGGATACGGGAGCAGCGAAGTATATATATCCTATCTAAGGGAGCCATCTTAGGGTTGGCAAGAGACTTGACTCTTGAGGGGTTCGCAGGTGTCTAGGATTATGTCCTCAGCTGGTACCTTGGGCAACTAAGGAGAGGGAACCTGAAATGACCCTATCCTATACTGATGAATATCTTGCATATCACCTTAGAACCTTCATCTGGCGATGGATCGAGGTAGAGACAGAGTCTCAATTTGGAGCAACGGTCTGAGCTCTTAAGGTCCAAATGAGGAGCAGAAGGAGGGAGAACATGAGCAAGGAAATCAGGACCACGAGGGATGCACCCACCCACTGTGACAGTGGAACTGATTTATTGGGAGCCCACCAAGGCCAGCGGATCTGGGACTGAATAAGCATGGGTTGATTCTGGACTCTCTGAGCATGGCGGACAATGAAGGCAGATGAGAAGCCAAGGACAATGGCACTAGGTTTCGATCCTAATACATGAACTGGCTTTGTGGGAGCTTAGCCTGTTTGGACGCTCACCTTCCTGGACGTAGATAGAAGACCTTCGTCTTCCCGCAGGGCAGAGAATTTGGACTGCTCTTCAGTATCGAGAGGGAGGGGGAATGGTGTGGGGGGAGGAGAAGAGGCGTGGGGATAGGGGGAGGGGAGTGGGGGGAGGGGGCAATATTTGGGAGGAGGGGAGGGAAATGGGAAACGGGGAGCAGGTGGAAATTTTAATTAAAAAAGAATAAAAAAAACCAAAAATATCAATTAATATCATCAAAATGAAGTCTTCTCCACATATATTGACAGTATTAAGATATCGAGAAGAAATTTGCATAATGAGAGAGTGTAAGCATCAAACATGGATCTGTTCTTGTTCAGAATATGTGAATAATCCTAGAGTACTCAGCAATGAAAACAAAGAACCCAAATTAAAGAACCAAAAATTAAATAAATATAAAACAGTAAAATTAACAGATTTTCAATATAATCATTAACAAAATTAAAAATAAAGCAAGAATGTTTATTGACATAAAAGTCAGTGGATAAAGTTGAAGTCAATGAGCACATCAAGTGTTGATGAGATTTTGGAGGGACTAGAACTCTCACATCTGCTAATGGACCTTACTTGAAATCTGCCACAGTTACATAAAAAAAGTAAATGTGTATATATATATGATTTAATATAGTATCTCTTTCTCTCACTACTTTGTGGTGATGGAAGGAAATGAGATATTATGTTCTAGAACATTCCAATTAATCTATAACAAAAGGAAGGTGGTTGCCTAGAAATAGCAATATCAGAGAAGGAACTAGAGAGAGACATTAGACAATTGAAGGTAAGGAATTCTGCATAATAGAGGAGTATCATTGGTGTTCATATGTCAAAATCATCAAATTTATAATTTAAATATGTGGTGTACTACATTTTTATTCTATCTCAATAATTCTATTAAAAGATAAGCATATGAACATTATCATTTCAGAAAGCTTAACAAATACTTGAATATGAATGCTTAGAGTCTATAGATTTGCTTTCTACATATTTTCAAATAATCTTAAATATTATGGATCATTATGATAAATTTAAAAGTTATACCCACACATATATGCCTAATAATACCATATGTAAATAAATTTGAAGCATAATAATTATAGTTCGTGATACTAACCAGTTATTTGTACAATTTTTTACGGTGAGGTGTCAATAAACATTTCTTTTTCTTTTTAATCACTTCCTTGAAGACAAAAGAGATCCAAGGACTCAGATTAGATGTAACCCAAATGTTATCATGAGTCAAATGATATTGTGTGATCTGATTTAATGGTGGCTATTTCATAGGCTTAGTCTTTTGAGTTACATTAGACAACCATACTGGGTCACCTTACAAAGAAATGCTTGATCTAAGGGTGAGTGCTGACCTATCTACATTTATTAGTGTTTCTCACACTGCCTGATCCGTAGGAAGTATTTAGGCCCAAAAACTCAGGCTAAGAAGTAGAAGCATGTCTGCAGAAAAATTTCCTCTTTCTGTTGGATTTTTAAGTGTATTTTGCCTCGACTAACTTCAAATATTGATTGTTACAAAGTGGACTGGCACTGTAATGATTGACTGATTGTAATGTATTACATACAATGAATTTTGAATACCACAGAACTAATTGAATAAGTGAAGGGAAATATTAATATTGAATTAATGGGGATGATCTGAGTGAATTAAACACAGCGGGCCAAATTCTGCCCCTGGATATGCATGCACAATTTCCATTGACTTCAATGGGGGTTTTGTTGTGTGTATCCAAGGGCAGAATCCAGCTTAATGAATTTTTTAATTGTTTTTAAATGGTGAATGAATTGGTTAAAGTGCAAAGCATCAGAGATGACTTCGTAGAAATTGCATATATCCTTGGGATTTTTAAGTATGCCAGACATACATGCACATAATCTTATATCTATGAACCACTACAAATGCCATATTTTAGTTTGCAGAAAGGAATATTAAAAAATAAAAGCATTGCTGTTATATTTTCTTTACAAAAGCACAACCATCCCTTCAGATTTCTTTCTTTATACAAAAATAACAAAAAATGTTGATTTAATAATGAAAACCTAAAATAAATCGAAACTCTGTAAGGAGGAATTTATCTGCATCCTCATAAAAGCCCTTTCTCAGAAATCTAACCACTCAGATGATCCCACCCATCTACTCTTTATTTCCTCAACTTTCACTAGAAAATATTTCGTCAAGTATTATAAATGGCAATGCTTATTATTTGATCATATGTGACTGACATATCAGCTTGGTTTCTAAAAGGAAAAGGAAATCTTTCCAATAAATTCATAGGTTATCAATCCATAATCTAAGATATGTTTGTTCCCTGATTGATTTACTCTTTGAGATAGATCAGTCCTGCTTTACATCAACATATTTGGGATTCTGAGCAGAGAAATCAGTGCCACAGTCATGAAGCTTTCAACAACTGTGCAAAAACATTGTCCCTTAATGTGAGCTTAACATCTAAGGAAAATATAGTGTGATATATATTAAAGGAGGAAAAGATGAGTGTGTATGCGTATTTGTTTGTGTGTGTCTGCGTGTGTGTGTGCATATGCGTGTATGGGTGAAGGTTTGAAAAGCTCTCCTACATAATAACAATAAAACAAAATATTGAAATATTGAGAGAGCATGTAATACCAAATTGGCCCCTTTCTTTTTCACAACACTGAAAAGGGAGTTCCTGTAAGTTCCTCCCACACTCCATCATCCTACACACTATTTCTCCCATCAGGTGTTGCAGCTGTCAACCATAATATATTATTATCAACAACTCTCAATGTTTATGCTTGCCATGCTTTATATGTTAGATTCCATAAAAGATATACTGACAGATGTACACACTCATCTACAAGTCTAGCTTGCTGCAGATGTTTTATTGCCTGAAAAGTTGTTTGTAATTTACCTTTTTACCCTTCATACCTAAAAGCAACTGGCAATCACTAAGCCATTCCTCTCTCCAGTTCAGTCTTTTCTAGAATGTGTATGCTTACAGTATTGCAACTTCTTCCTGGTCTTCACAGTGTTTCTTTCAAGCATTGCATAATAGTTTCCTACTTAAATGTACCAGCATACCCATTCACCTCTGATTAGCAGCTCAAATGCGTTTATATTTTTCTGGCACACTGACAAGCTGTCTTACAGAGGGACTATAATGCATTGCATTCTTACCTACAGGGAATGGAAGTTCCCATTGCTCCAAATCTTGCTCAGCATTTGATGCTGTCAGTGTGTTAGATTCTGCCTATTTACATAGCTTGGGAGTGTAACCTGATTGTTATGTTAATTTGCAATTCCCTGATGACTGTGATAATAGATATCTTTCATATGCTTATTTGCCATCTGCATAGGTCACTGCTAAGAGTTCTTTCCTTTTTTTTTTTTTTCCATTTTTTGACTTGTAATTTAGGTTTTAATTTTCCAGTTGGAGTTACAGGTTCTTCTGTGTTTTGAATAACAGATGTTTATCAGATATGAATTTAACACACATACACACACACATCTTTCAACTTGTGACTCTTTTTACTCACAATTTCTCACAAAAGATGTTTCGAATTTTTATTTTCTCATAGATTGATTTTATGATTCTTAATATAAGATATCAGCAATAAACCCAGGTGTCAGCAGGATTTACTCATACTTTGTCTTCAGTTATCTTATTGTTTTGCATATTACATTCATGACTTCGATCCATTTTGATTTAACTTCTGAGAATAGCATGAGATTAATGTCCAGATTAATTTTTCATGGGCTGTTTAGTGGTTATCCATTCTCCATTGCACTGTATTTGCTGTATTTTTGTTTGTCAATTTTGGAGATTTCTGTCTTGTTCTGTTGAACTCTTTGTATTACAGTTTTGATTATTATGTTTTATAGTGAGTCTGGAAAATGTGTAATATAAATACTCCAATTGAGTGTGCAAACCTGCTGCTGCTCCATTTAATCTTCACTTTGTCAGGTTATTTTGTCAGATTAAAAGATTTTGTTGTTGTTATTGTTTTGTTATTTAAGATCTCCTTCTTTACTTGGTTAAAAAGTAAGACATTGTAGGGGATGAGGAAAATAGGTCAATGGATAAAATATTTGCCTAGTAGCACTGTAGGAGGCAAAGAGAGAAGGACCTCTAGGGCTGCTCTCCCTAGCTGTCTTGATTTCTTTTCTAGCTGCCACACAAAATACTCCCACAAAAGCACTAGAAGGGAGAAAAGGTTTAATTTAGCATGCAGTTTAAATTACAGTCTATTATGGCAAAGAAACCAAGTCATAAGAAACTTGAAGCAACTGACTACATAGCATCCACAATCGAAAAAATGAAGAGGGACAAACTCAGACTAGTGCTTATCTTGTTTTCTATATTTTATACAACCCAGGATTATGGCAAAGAATAGGGCTACTCACAGTAGACAGGTCTATTTTGATTGACTTAATAAAATCAATCTACTGCCCCATAGACATGACCAGATCTGCATCTTCCAGGTGATTCTGGATTGTTTCAAATTGACAATTTCAGCTATCATACCAGCTGGCACAAGACTGAGTAACAGGTCCTGTTTCAAAAGAATACTTAGAACATGATAGAACAGGAGACTTAATATCATCCTCAGGCACTCATATGTACATGGCAACATGCACGTGCACACACAAGCAATCACACCCTCAAGTAATAAGTTCTAGGATTCTCCAGTATTGAAAGTTCTTGTGAGTAAATTAATAGCTACCTAAAGTCATTATTAGATATTGTTACAATAAAATATTTTCTGTTAGGGAAGACAAATTAATTGTACCAGTGGTTATGGCTATCATTTGTATAATATAGATTTCTGTGGAATAATATACTTTACTTCCATTCTATAAAAGGTTATCTAGTCCAAGTAAGAAATGTAAAACATTAAAATCTTAAAGGAATTAACTAGATTAAATCACTATCATTTCAAAGAACCAAGTTTTAAGTCAGTTATTTTGTGGTCACTGAAGTAGACATTCATTTCACTCTCAGACCTGTGTCCAGTGTCTGTCACACTGGATGTTGAAGAGTGTTCCGAAGAACACCATTCTAGAGTGTTCCAAGGGTCTCATAGAAGAAACATTAAAGCAAGTGGTTTCACGAGATGCTTTGAACTACACAAAGAAATCCTTTCAGCTAGGCATTTAGATCTTCAAAAGACTCTTTGAAATAATATTGATGATGACAGTCTGAATTTTTGTACTCTAATTTGGTATATTCATGTTATTTTATTGTTTTATATTATTAACCTTGTACTTTTACATTTTTGTTATATAATGCATGAAGCAGTTGTACTAAAATTTAAGTGTCCACTGGCATGATATGATGTTTGTATGGGACCTGTGCTACAACAAACATAGTATTTGACGAGACAGCAAATGGAAACATGATGCAATCAGATATTCCATACTACTTTCCTAATTATCTTTAGTTTTGAAAATATATCACAAATAAATAAACAAAAATGGATACATAATTAACCTTTGAACCAAATATCACACTTGATTTTTAACTATATGTTATGATGTTGGTCAATTTTCTACATGTTATTTTAGAATCCTTCAAGGTAATACAAAATATATTGATGCAAACAAGTAGCTCATTCATAACATGGTGAACCAATAATACCGAACACTCGGGAATAACAGCATTACCCTACCTACTCACTGTGTGGTCCGAGAAGTCATAGAGGTCTCTACTTTCTTAAACATGTCATCTCAGGTCCAGACTGCCTAACCTCAATGAAACTTTACCTTTTCAAAATGAAGTGATATTTAGTTTTGAAATTTTGCAACATTTTAATAGAATGGCCTTTGGACTTAGAAGCACCAGGCTAGTAATCATTAGTCGAAATTTGCATGGTATTCAGTGACATCCCATGTCCCAATAGAATGATACTAGATACATATTTTCCAAAATTGTTATGAAAATAGAATGAGTTAGTGTCTGTGTCATATACCAATTCTTCCATTCAAGAACAAGCCAGAGAAGAGGCTCAAATCTGTCTACACAAACAAATGCATCATTGTATAAATTGTCAATGTATTTCATATCTAGTGTTGATTGACAAGAAATATATGTGTTTTTCACATTGTTAATGAGGAAGTTTTATTTGGGTTATGGCTATGTTTCTGACATTAAAAACCAATACCTAAAAAAATACCCTAAGAGATTTGGTTAGATTAGACAGTGTAGTGTGTACGTGTGTGTGTGTGTGTGCGCACACACACGCATATCACGTTGTGTTTATGGAGGTAAGAAAAAACCTTGTAGGAACCAGTATTTTCTGTCTACACAACGTGAGCCTCAGAGATGGAAGATGGGTCATCAAGCTTGCAGGTAAGTGTTATTACACACTGTGCCCCTGTTAATATATTCTTATTAGTAGTATAGGGATATTCATTGCATGTTATTTAAATCATGTTTCTTTCAGAAAGTTGCAATACCCACTCAACTACCTTGTGTTTATTTACATGCAACTTATCTTTAAAATGACTTAATATAGTGGTGAAATAGTCACATTTGAGCATGTGACTAGGGTCTATTAATAAGTATCTGGAGATATTAAACATAAAACAGAAGCCTCTTTGAAAAAAATGTGTGGTAACTAAGCACTGGCTATTTATTTTAACAACAGAATAATATGGGCTAAAATGGTTATGAAGTTATGGCCATGATGGAAGAGTCAAATTATTAAGGCAGGACTGTATTACAGAACTGGATCCAATCCACACAGCAGACTTGGGTTATGTTCAAGTGTCTAGAGATCCCAAATATGAGACTTTGGTATACAAAATGAGTCATGAATTGGTTTCAAGAGGATGAAGACCTGGAAGATTGGGCATGAAAGATTGACAAGGATATATGCTATGAAGAACATTGGATGAGAGAAAGGTGATTGTGTATCGGCCTTTGCAGAGCCAAAACCAGAGGTTTCTCTGTCATCCATCTGCAACAACAAATTATCATAGCCTTGATTGCCAATGTATTTTACATATAGATTCAATTCAATTCAATTTACATATAAATTCAATTAAAGGAAATCTGCATCTTTTTGTATTATCAATTAATAAGTTTTAAATGGATTATGACATTTCCAACATAAAAATGTTAAATATCCAAACTTAAAGTACCAAGGGATTTTGATAGACTACATGTGTATATAACATGAAAATATGCTTCCTTGTGACAATGGTGACTAGAAGTGAGCTTTAAAGAATTATAACCTGCCTTTCAAAAATGAAACAAATGATGTTTAATTGGTGATGTTATTTAACCTCTTCTTTTGAAAATAAATATAATGTCATAAAAAATAATGAGATTAGATACTTTTTGAAAAAACACTACATGTCACATTTTAAGATGCTTCTGGAAGGAATCTTTCCACGCCTGGCCTTGGGAAGTAGCTAAAAATGAAGATATATCTGAACAGGATGGCTGAGTTGGGAATGCCTTTCTCCGCTCTCCTGCAGTTTGTGGATGAGATGCAAAGCCCCTAAAGAGACTATTAACGTTAGGTAAGAAACGTTCGTAAGTTACAAGTTGTGTAAAGAGGGAAGATAAAACTTATTTTATCTGTTCAAAAGTGCAAGTGCTAGTGATTTGGGCATCAAGGGTACAGAAAGCAAATGCAATTGTTCGTGAATTCGGCCCTTGGGTTTGTCATTCAAACATAAGCACAGCAATTAGATCAGAAATTCCGACAGTGTGGCATCTCCATGACTTTCTCTGTGAAATCTAATGCTCCTCTCCTAGACATAATATAAAACATGCTGTGGGTCTGCCTTATGTAACCTCCAACCATATAATTCCACATTTGGCTTAAAATCTAAAATATTCCTTTGGAAAAAATATATAATAATATTGAATTTGAAGTCACTCATATTAAAGTATATAAGAATTTTACCTTAAGAGCTAAATGTTTTTGACTACCTGCTTTAAATAATAACTCATCTGGACCAGCTTAGTATAGTTTTGATACTGTTTCACTTCATATTCAATCTTGGAAGTCTCTGACTTTACATATTCTTTGAATTTTGTTCTTTTGATACTAAATAAACTTTGAGAAATGAATTTACCCAACTTAGCAAGGCAATATTGATTTTGTTATAAAGTCAATGCCATTTGTTAGGCTTCCTCAATCTAAACATGGTAGAGTATGCATGGTTTTATTAAGCCTCCATTAACATCATACTTCATATAATCAAACCCTTTCCTGGCTTTTGAAATCTCTCAAGGATTCAGGGGAAATATGCTTATTATAAAGAATTAATCAAGGATCTATAATATTGAGAGGTAACTTCCCTTTGGAATAGAGCACTAGTCATTCTGACTATATGTGTAGAGTAATTTATTAGCTCTCTAAAGACAAAGATGTCTTGGGACGCAAACAGTGGCTGCTGCTCTCATTTCAATCAGAGAAGAAGGATCTCTTTCTGAAAGTTCATGAACTCTAAAATCCTTGGCTCTCTTTTGATTCTGAAAGGAAATAAATTGAAGTAAGTTATGGTATTAATGAGAATTATTTTATTAAAACGGCTTGGCTCTGAAGACATATGCTCAGTCAGATGTTGTCATTAGAGACAATTATTGAGTTATTTTCTGTGAGTCAGTAGTGCCAGTTTCAGGTTAGCAGAAATAACACATGAGATCAGACGCCTGAAGAGACCTCCAGAAACCACACTAGGCTGATCTGTGTTTAGAAACAGAACAACCTAGATTTCTCACCACACATTTTCTACTTTTTTAGAAGTGAAAAACGAGTCTCTCTTATTAAACCAACAGCGATGCTGTCATGGAACTTGCTTCTCTCTCTCTGGTGACTTCTGGTTGAGATGCTATAGGCTCATCTGAGGGGCTTTAGCCTTTCCCTGTCCCCAGACTTGCTCTGCTGTTCTTGCTTCACTTGGAGAGGCCTATAAACTTTCACATTATGAACTTTAGAGTATCAACATTTACATTTCGAAGCTAATGTTCTGCCAAAGAGAAAATTAAATTCTTTATTCTTAAAAAAAAAATCACTGCATATCTTCATTTATAGGTAGAAAAATGAAAAGGTCAGTCTTAGAAACGTGAGTGGACTAGTAAGGAGTGGTTGGAAAAGGCTGGGGTGAGGAGAGGTGTGTTAATAGACACAGGGCTCTCTTCCATAGGAAGAATAACTTCTCATATCATCTACCACTATTGTTCACTATTGTCAATTCATATGTCCAAAAATCTGGTTGAGATGTTATGTTTCCAACACAAAGCAATGCGAAATGTTTGAGATGACAAATATATTGGCAACCCTTATTACAGATATATATTATTGTAATGTGTCAAATCAGCTTAAAATGAAATTTTTAAAAGTCCTTTAACAATTTCAAGTCTATTTAGCGTATTCATTTAGTAACATCTTAAAGACAAATGATTATTTTTGATTAATAGTGCCCATGAACCTTACAGAGAATGATTGGCAATCAAAGGTGTCAAATAGAAAATATTTAGATATTGACACATTAGCTCCCTGGTTAAAACACCTCTACCTTGGAGATAGAAAATAGTTTCACGTGGATGTTAGCTTCTCCCTACTCATTTGAGACGTGGAGAGGAGTCATCCATCTCCGATGGCTATCAGGAAGTAATGTCAACAACAAAAGAACCTGGGAGAGATGTAGGAAAATTTAACAAAACTAGTGATAGGTGTTATTATGAGTTACTTAAGATAAGTACTGCTACATTTACAAGATATGATCTCCTTACTTTCTGAGTCGTGTGCACTTAGAATTTAAGTAGGAATGCTACTATCAAGCCCAGAGAGAAGGCAGTGAAATTAGGAGTCAAGAGTTGAGAACATATGCTTCCAGCAAAAATCCAGTCATCACCACCATTAGCAGCTGCTTATATTCAATTGTATGTGTATATATTTATATATACAAATATATATTTTTTCTTTTGAGTTAACATGTTGGTTCTGAGTGACTATATCAAACCTAAAATGTTTCACATTGTTACAGTCTTGCACAGTTTTATATGGAGAGAGTGTTCCATATATTAAAATACCTATCAGGATTCTCAGTATTACTATATTTTAGTAACTTTTCCTTAAAACAAATATTCCTATATTCTTTTCTTATTTGGTAAGTGTCTCAGAAGTTTTGTGGTTTCAATGACCACAACAATTTGATGGACACTGACCACTGTTTTTTCTAAGATGTTTGGTTAACCTTTTCTGTTTGTTTGTTTGTTTGTTTTTTGTATTTTGTTTTGCTGTGACTTAAAGTGAGGTTATCAAATTGCAAAAGGGTTTTCTCTGTTCTGATTGATTTTTGTCTACCAGGAGTTCACAAAAGCACCACGTGAGACGACATGTGTGATCACCATGCAGTCCTTTGCTTTCTTTGTTCAGTTTTTGTTAGTGATTGAGATGAAAGCTAGCCACAAAACTAACCAAGGAGATGAATTTAGAAAATAATGACGTTGGAAATGGAGAAAATACCTTAGTCTGTTTTTTCAGAATAGGGAAAAAGCAATTCTCACATCCATTTTCTTGAGTAGGCTTTCACAATAAAGACGATGGCCCACCACATAGTATTTTCAGAATATTTCTTTCAATTTGTGTATAGAAAGGTCAAACTGAAAATATACATGAAACCTCAGCGACAACATCCCCTTTCCCTGTGAACACACCAGGGCTTCAGGTTGGCTCTTCCAGCATTATTTGTTTAATAGGAATATTTTCCATACCACCTGGTTCTGGCAGAAAGTCAAAATTTGCATTTATATGAGGTAGTTTATCAAATATAACATACAGGAGTCTGTTAAGTACACATTGCATTTTGTTTGTGAGAAAATCTGTTTGTATTTAATGTAGTTTTTAAATTAACCTTAATGAAAGCTTCTGAAAATTGTTGTTCTAAGCATTTGAAATATGCAAGAAGAACTGGAAGAGGACATAAACATGTTTTCCATTATATGTTATCAGATAGCCCAAAATTACTACAAAGAAGAATGTGGGACTATGTTAAATTAGAAAGATAAGCAAGCATTTAGTTAAAAGCAAACGTCTTTAGAAGAGGCAAGCGTCTAACACAGCTAACCTCAGACATCTTAAGCAATCTTCAGCCAGAGATATTTGAACATTTTTAAGTTAGAATACTGCCTAGTATACTCAGGAACTAAGGTTATTTGCTGCAAACATTAAAGTCACATTTCTTAACCCTAGGCTTGCCAGTGCAGCAAACTAAGGCTTCTGAAGTGACGAGAAATGCACTTGGACTTGGAACCTGTTTATTTTGTGCATGTTAGATAATAGTTTGTTCTCCCTTCAGGATCCACTGTGCTTTTATTTTTTCTCCATGTCCTCCTTGACATTTTTTTAATGTAAACACATCGCAGAAATGTCACATAGGGCAGTCTCACACTCAGTGATAGCAGAAGGACAGGTATTTCTAACACACTACATTTATTATCAATTGTGCCCAAGCCAAGTGTGTTTAGAACTTAAGCAGATTGCTAATATCAGTCAGCACAGCTCAGCAACTGTTAAAGTGAGCCAGAGAGCATAAGCACTCCTTAAAATAAGATGTTCTGACCTGGCTCCAACTCAGGCTTACTGGATTCAGGATACAGATTTTGAAAAATGAAAGGCAGAGATACAGATGTTTGTAGAGCATCACATGATTTGAAATTTAAGAAGTTAACTTTGAAGTGTTTAAAATTTTATTAAACCAAACCATGTCCATGTCTCTAACTTGTACTATATCTTAAAAAGTATAATAAATAAGGAATATTAATTCTTGTTCTATCCAAGCAATAACTGAGGAAATAGGTATTTGGTTTTGCAAGTATTATCTTCCTCTGAAGAGAAAGTCCTGCTTATTTAGAAATAAAACAGATATGACTCTCAGCTACTGCTCTCCAATGTTTATGGATTTTGACAAAGTCTGTGTTATGCTCCCTAATCATAGAATCCGCTGCTACCTTTGATCACAAAACTCTTTGAAGCCATTGAATAACTGTTCTGATAGTTTTAGAAAGAAGTTATAAAGTTCCATGTAATAAACTAAATCTTTGATTAGGCAATGTAACTGTTTTAGCCTTCTATGTCCCTCAACTCCCAGCTTTAAATTTAGTTATTCATAACATGGAAGGCTGAACTGAAAAGTTCTGTTGTTATTATAATTGATAACGAAGCACAAGACTTCACACGTTTACAGGCTAGGTGTCAGCTTTACCAGGAGCTTTATACTCTCACCACTGGAAAACTGTCTGTTTACTAAGAGTATACACAGTTCAAAATTCCACCTATTCTGTCTTCGTTTGTTATTGGTACAAGGCCTATTGCACTCTAAACTACCATATCTATCAGTTATCATTTGGATGAGTGACTCCCAGTTTTGAATGCGACAGATGAAGGCATCAGAATCTGTGATTTGTACGCTATGCTTTGTCAGGAAAAGCAATCTGTACCTCACTCTTTCTTTTTTCTTTTTCTTTTTTAAAAGTCTTCCATCTATCCACTGTTACAGACTCACTTCTCTCTGTTGACACCAGGGCTCTTCAGATAACAGAGAAAGTGCTGGACATGAATGTGAATCTTATTCCTTTACTCTCAGCTCAGCTTAACACAATCTTCTGAGGAATAAGGATGAGTTGTCCCCTTTACTGTTATACTCAATCCTTCCATGTAACCCAAAATTAACATCTTTAGTAAAAGAATAATTGCAATGGCAATGGCTGTGTTTGGCAAGTCTCATGGAATCCCTTACCAAAAACTCACAGAGAGTATCTCCATTGATGGCACTGGAGGTTTTGTTAGTCTATAGCTTTTGGAGGGAACACTGAGATGTGTGTGACATAACTCTCATATGTATGTATGTATGTATGTATGTATGTATGTATGTATGTATGCATGTATATATGTGTGTGTATTTTTAAGTAAACATAAAATAATGTTTTCCCATTGGGTTTTCAAACATTATAAGTTTTATTTTGTCTCTTGTTCCCATCACCCTCTGTGTTGCCCTCCTTTCCCTCACCCAGACAGAGGTCTCCCAGATTTATAATTTCCCCTTCATAGAACCTGTGTGCAACTATACTCTTTTCTACAGCACCTTCTGTTCCCCTCCTGCCATGGTCCTTTTCTACTTTCTTGGATTCAGTACTTACTTCAGATCATAAGCTGTCATCTAAAGGTTCAGAGATAACTAGCATTCACCAATAATAGATAATGTGTGTTGTATGTCTTTCAGGGCATGGGTTATGTGTCTTAATGTATTGGTTTCTAATTTTGGTGCACTTTCCTGAAAATTTAATGATTTCACTTTTATTTATGACAAAATAGTATTCCATTGTGTATATGTATCATATTTTAATTGTCCATTGATATGTTGGAGGACGTTTATGTCGTTTTCATTTCCTAGCTATTGTGAACAGAAAGCAATTGCCATGGTTAAGTGATTATTTCTTCAGTTAGACACAATCCCCCCTAAGTGACCAAGACAGGAAAATCCCTAGTTGAAACATCTATAACTTCATTTATGGTTCAGGAAAAATCACAGAAGAGGGGAAGAAGGAAGATAGGACCACAGAACTAGGATGTCTACTGATGGATAGCATCTGTAAACATGACCAAGAACCTGCATCCAAGAAATCTCAAATATATGACTGCTTCAATAAGACCTTCATAATGAAAGTAAAAGCTTTCATGACAAGATGGATGGGGAAAATTTCACAAGGTTCCTCTCCTAGATCAAGACTACAGGCAATTGATGGCTGCCAAGAATGGGAGATTCAGTTTCTTCAGGTATGAGTTCCCTGACAGTCCTAAACACACCTACATATAAGCAACACTGAGTGAGCGCACATGCATGTGTGTGTGTGTGTGTGTGTGTGTGTGTGTAAAACAATGATAGCTTAAGAAAAAAGGTCATGAATTTCAAAAAGACTTGGAGGGCATGTGAGGAGTTAGAGAGGGGATTGGAATGAGTGAAAATTATGTAAATGCTGTACTCATGTATAAAGTTTTCAAAAGTATTTTTAATTAAAAATAATTACATTTATATTAGCAATTTGGAGTGGTTTTGTAAGTTCAAGAAAGAAGTTAAGAGTAAAAGAAGATTTAAGTGGAGATTTAAGAGAATTTGTTTTACTATAAACAATTTTCTTTTAAAATTGTCTTTAGTAGAATTTAATCTAAAATGTGCTGTGTAGACACCATTCTAGCTATAGCTGCAATTTGTCAACGAGTAGAGAGAAGCATTATATCTTTGTACCCATGTAAAAATTAACTTTTGTCTGATATAATTTGTTGATGATATGAACAAATACGTGTTTACGTATCTTTATGGAAATTCACATAGTGTGGAAACTCCTCATAAGTCTTATGGGTGCAATTTCCTCTAAATTGAAACATTCTATCCTAGAAGGATTCTTTTTAAGATGCACAAAGTAAACAATTTCCAAGTTCAGGAAATCCCTGAAACTTATAAGACTCATGAAGTCCTTCCCTCTCCTAATTATGTATTCAGTAATGATTGCTAAAAAGTAGCTGCTGTTCAAACTGCCGAACTGCCTGTTCATTGTGCAAAAGAAATACAGAATTGCAGTTTTTATTAATTGGCACCCAGATCGTGTAATAGAGTTGCTTTTGAGTAGTCATTCCTCTTTTAAATAACTCCTCACCCATATACATGCAAGTAACCCCCAAAAATAACTCATTAGTTTAGATGTTGAACTTTGATATAATTGTTTCTCTGTTATGTTACTGGTTTCCTATGTGTAGTGGATGGACATTTACTCCCATCTTGCTAGTATAAATCATACAGCAACCTTTGAATATGGACCTACAGAACCAAAGATAAGTTGGGAAGAAGTGACTCGATGGTATGTATAGCAAGTCAGGTCACTAAGGAAAAATGATATGAGGAAAAAGCATCCATGGGGGTAAGTCTGATATGGCTATTGTCCACTATTTGTGTTTGGAAGTGTGCCTTCTTGCTTCTTGATATGAGCAATAAGAAATGCAGGTAGGCTGAGCCATCATTAGTTTGAGAGTCTACATGAGACATCACAGCATAATAATTTTCCTCCTGTGTGGTCTAGAGGGACATACCTACTTGATGATTCAGTGTTCTTCCCAAGTACAGATGGGCCTTGACAAGGTGGGAAGATTTATAACAAAATTTTCAGTCCCTGAGAGTAATATGTAATGACGAGAGTAATGAAATGGTGTCATAGAGGTTATATGGCCATTGCTCTGTGTAATAATATGTGTAAGTGAGGCCAGTTTGTGTCACTGGAGGTGGGCTTTTAGGTTTCAAATGCTCAAGCCAGACCCAGTGTCTCTGTCTCTTCCTGTTGCCTATGGATTGATATATAGAACTCTCAGCTACCTCTCCAGAACCATGTCTACCTACATGACACCAGGCTTCAAGCCATGATAATAATGGACTAAACCTCTAAACTGTAGACCAGACCCAATTAAAATGTTCTTTATAGGAGTCGTCATGGTAATAGTGTTTCCTCACAAAAATAATGCCCTAGAACACTTTTATACCTCTAAAATCTCCTATATAACCTTCCTTGCTCTCTTTCAAATTCATGGCCCTTTTCCATTCATTGTTTTATGCATATATATATGCATGTATATTCAAAAATATAACCTGATTAGTCTATATAATGTAATTTATATGCATGTTTTCAGTCCTGAGTATTTGGCATTGGATAAACAATTGGTGCTCTATCTCATCTTTGGAGAACACTATTTCTCTGCATTCCCTATTTGCCTGTAGTTCTTTGTGTAGGGTTGAGGCCTTGTGACCTTTCCCCCGTCCTCATTGCAGGTTCTTGTTCAGCTCATGTTGAGGCAGTCATGTTGCTGATAATGGACATGGCTTATGATATTACTGGGAGACACAGTCTCACAGACTTTCTGATGTTATGGCTTTTACAAACTTTCTGCCCCCTCTTCAATAATGTTCATGAGCCTTAGATATAGAAGTGTTTGGTAGAAGTAGCTATTCATATAAACTCCACAATTGTGTATTTTGATTGGTTGTGGTTTTCTGTAATGGTTTCTGGCTATTACAAAAAGTGGGTCCCATGTGTGGAATGAAGATTTTTATTTGATGGTAGCTTAAGAGAATTTCTATAACCTGCATATCACTTTGTCTGCAACAAAAATATAACCAATAATTATCCTACTAAATATGTTCCTAAAGTATATTTGATCTTCATACAAAAAAACACAAAACTGAGTTAATATTTCTACATTTAACCTTTTCTTTTACAAAGAGAAATGCAAACAATTTAATAATACTATTTGCTTATGCTTCTTAAGGTTCAAATAACTGGTTGTCAAATAGTGATAAGTAGACTTTATCTGCTGCGAAGACTCATATGCTATTGCTGTGCAATAGCTCATATCAGGCCACTAATAGATTTAACCTTGCAAGTTCATAGATGTTTAAAGTTTATGGTTTGAAGGTCAACTTTTGTGTCTTACTATAAAAGAAAGACAGACTAGTGAATAAAAATTAAAAAGAATTAATTCTTCAAAAAGTTTCTTACAAATCAAAACCCTGCAGTTTCATAGTGAGAACAAAAGGCGCATATTAAACACCAAAGTTTATCAAGACAAATTAGATCCCGGTTTCAAATTTTCTTTAATCTTTTGCATCTGAACTTTTTTTTGCCTCATGCTGTTTTCCCTAGTTAAATGTTAAAATGAATTCTAGCCAATACCATTGACTTCTTCCCTTAAAAAATATTGAGACACATAATAAAAAATTAATTACTTCCCCTAATTTCCGTGTGATTCTTTAAAAAGATGTAAAATTCATTTAAAGTAAGTGGTGACTTTGTCTTTGAAGATCGCGACAATTAACATGGATCAAAGCTTAGGTTCTGTGATGATCATAGCTTATTAGCATAATGAAATTAACTTAGAGACAAGAATCTTTAATAGGTACAACAAAAACGCTTTAATAATACTTGAAGAAAATTATGTATTTGCTAGAAGTACAACAGTTTCAGATTTTCTATCCAATTAATAAGTTGTTAATTAACTCCTTTTTCCAAACAATGCATACTTTGAGCTAATGTCTGCCTCGGAACAGCCTATTGTGCTGCAATTTGTGGAAGAATACAGTGGCTTTCCTAATGATATTTTACACTTTTATCATTAAGAAAGTTCAAGTTTATTCTTGTCCACTACAGATCCCATATTTCATCATTAAAATAAAACAAGACCTATGTTTTGTACCTTGGGAAAGGAATAATGGCTTCCAATCATGACATGTTGAGTTTGCACGGCAGGCAAGAAGAATTTCAAGGGCTAGCATGTTTTGGTTAGTTTTAAGTATCTCTGAACTCTGACTCAAAAGAAACAGATTAAATTAACTAATAATTTTGATGTGGATGCACTTGGATTTGAGGATAAACAACAAAAAATAGTTTCTGTTTTGTTTTGTTTTGCTGTTTTCAGCAGCGAGTCTTCATTGTTAATCTTGTATCTAGGGCTAAAGAGAAAAAAAAAACTGGCTCGTCATTTTTAACTATTCAATAAGCCAGTATATGATAGGCACCCAAATTATGCAGATTCATCACATGGAAAACTAAGACTGAGGGCATATGCCTTTTCATTTTCATTGCTTCTGATGTTCTTGTTTCAGTTAATGATTTATTTTCTTTTTGTCTCTGCACCAAATGATGTTCTGACAAGACCTTCCTCCTTGGTTACACAAGCTTACATAGCATTTTGCAGGCTGAAATAATTGAACATAATCCAAAACACCAAAACAAAACAAGAAATAATTCCATAGCTACTCAAAAGAAGACTGATTCTTTTTGTTTGTATTTTCAAAAGCCAAAGTTTAGCAAAGCCTGGAGTTTAGATTAGTGGTAGAACACTTGCCCAATATGAGCTAGTCTCCTGAGCTCAATGCCCAGCACCAAACAAAACTAAACTAAAATAGAATAGAACAAGAGAAAGGCTGGAATATAACAAAGAATTTCTCTGCCTGATGATATAGCCCCAAATCTACCTCATAAATCTCCTTTCTATAGTCATAATCACAGACTATTTGTGAATATCTCATTCATATATATTGAAAATATGTTTCTGAAGTGCTTTTCCTGGTCTCAAAAGTCGGGAGTACTTCTAATACCAAGTGATGCTACCTTCAGTTTCATTTTCTATTCCAGAAAATGTCAAGAAACCTAGCTTATATCATACCACTTAAGACCTGTGTGTCCCTGTCCGAATAGCAACAACGTTTGCATTTTTTTCTCACAGATAAGGTCAAGGCAGAAGGCACAGCCACAGGGTCATAGCAGACAGACAGAGAGCCTAGAAATCCTATGACTCACTGTGACCGTGAAACACCACTCAAATGTAGCCAAGTGCCACCAGCAGAACACATGAGATTTTGGATTGAAAACATCTCAAGTCAGCACATAAAACCCCTTACAATTTATCTTTATACCTATAGAGTAGTTCTGCTCTTAGCCTGTGTCAAATAAGTATTTTACAGAGGGCTACAGTTAACACAGTATCACAACTGGTTAAGTGTTGACAGTAAGTGTTGGTTAGGTCCCAGCGAAGTACATAGCTTCCTTTTTTTTTATAGCTAGAGAAATTTATTTTTTATTAATTAATTAATTTATTTATTTATTAAAGATTTCTGCCTCCTCTCCACCACCACCTCCCATTTCTCTCCCCCTCCCCCAATCAAGTCCCTAAGAGCAATCAAGGTTCCCTGCCCTGTGGGAAGTCCAAGGACCACCCACCTCCATCGATGTCTAGTAAGATGAACATCCAAACTGCCTAGGCTCCCACAAAGCCAGTACGTGCAGTAGGATCAAAAACCCATTGCCATTGTTCTCGAGTTCTCAGTAGTCCTCATTGTCTGCTATGTTCAGCGAATCCGGTTTTATCCCATGCTTTTTCAGACCCAGGCCAGTTGGCCTTGGTGAGTTCCTGATAGAACATCCCCATTGTCTCAGTTTGTGTGTGCCCCCCTAGCGGTCCTGAGTTCCTTGCTCGTGCTCTCTCTCTCCATAGCTTCCTTTTCAAGGCCCAGTAAATACCACTCACCACAGAAGAGGGCCGGCCAGAAAGACTGAAAGAACAAGTAGTAGAGAGGTGTACTTTTACAGTGACTCCTGGATTTGGAATGGATTTCACAATCATATACACACAACAGCTTGTGACTTTCTGTACTAACCAGAAAACAAGACATAAATGTAAGAGGAAGTCAGCGATTGTGGGAGAGACGTAAAAAGGAGTAATGGGCGTTAAATGGAATCAATAAATGTATGCAATTGTTAATAGTAAACAGATTATATAAAATGTTTTGAAAACTCCAATTATATTTGGACTTGGTTATGAAAGAAACAAGAAAAGTTAGGAGTGGGATGTGCTGAAGGTATTTGGTGGGATCTGGAGGAAAATGCTAGGGGAATAGATATGATCATATTTCATAATATATATGAAAATGTTAGGGATAAAGAAAGCAATAAAAAAGTTAATAAAATACATATTTAAAGAAAACTTTTTAAAAGCCTAATTTATTATGCTATTTATCCAGTAGCTTTCACTCCTTATCAGAACTGAATGGTCATTTTTCAGTTTTAATTTAAAGAATATCAAATTCTATCTTGAACATATGGGCATATTACCTATTTGTATTTTGGTCATACTCTTCACTGATTCTTAGGGGGCCTATTGAAAATATTCCTAATAGAAACACTGACTTTTAAGCCATAGCAAAGTCCAAGGTTGGGGAAACTACCACATTTTCAAATCTCATCTTCTAGTCCCCCTTAGAGGAGACACTTGTCCCAGCAAGGAAGGAAACCCTAGAATCCTGAGATGAGCAGGAGAAAGACATACAGCTGACACAAGAATGACTGACACAAATTCCTCAACAATAGTCATCAATCACTGACTTTCAATGCAACAGAACACTATAGGAATGGCATTCTTGGTGATTTATCTACTAGCTATTCAAAATAACTCGGTACGATTCTAGTATATTGGGAAATGTAGATCAGTTTATATCACCCAACCCATGTTAATACCTTTCAGCTCATTCTAACAACCCCCAAAGAAAATGTTCATCATAAGACGCAATTTCTAGCTCTTCCTTCCAGCCACTAAGACTGTTACAGGTAGACCCTCAAAGATGAATACTCAGACGCAGTTTATAGCCAATTAAAAATCTTTATTCCAGCCTCCAATCAGTTCATATCATACCCAAGTATTCGGGGAGGACCTAGGTGTGGCTCTGAGTTTCAAGGACACAAGAGTTTTAAAGGGAGAAACCACGGACCTGGCCCCAACATGTTGCTCAGCAAACACTGAGGGCTTACAAAACCTAACAGTTTGAAGCAAGCAGTTTTAAAAGAAGCTAAGATAAGCAGTCAGCTGGAGGGAGTTCTTTACAAATAGGGCATTTCACATAAGCTAAGAGAAGTTAACTAGGTTATCCTTTGGTTCCTAGAATAGAGTTGGGTAGTTTTCCATGGGATTCTCCATCAATGAAATCAGATTCCAGTTAACCTGAAATAGCCTCACGAAGAAAATAAGATACTGTCTTGTTCTGTCACAAGACATATACTCTGGCAATTCCCAAATTTAAACTACTTGGAGTCACCTGAGGTCCACATGTGGAATGTTCATAGTCCTTTTACCTAACTCTACCATAACTATCATTGCATGCTGTGTGTTTTCTACCAGTGTAGAATAGCTCTTACTGTCCTTCAAAGCTTATTCTTTATGTTCCTGCTTTGAGTTCAGAGGCACATTATGCATCTTAGGCCATTATTATAGTGAGCCGTAATTAATAGGACATGTTCTATTCATCCTACTTCCTGTTCACAATCTATTTTAGCCATCACGCCTGCCATACATTCACTTGTGAACTTATCTTTGAACATGAGAATCTTTTAGGAACAACTTTAATCATGTTACCACTAAAACAGAAATTTAAGTCTCCAAACTGATATGATAATTCAGGAATAAATGTTCTAGTTCCCTTTCTGTGGACATGTTAAAACCTCTCTAGCCAAAAAAAAAAAAGAAAAAAAAAATTAGAGAGAGGGAGGGACGTGTAGATCCAGATAAAAGGCTATCATCAAGGGACATCAGGAAAGGACTCAGGCAGATTTCATTTCATGAGCTGAGTTACACACAGGTTTAAGCTCAAGCTAGAGTTCGAATTAGCCCAGGTTCACCTGAATAACAACTGGATTGTTCACAGTGGATTGGGCTTTTCTCTATCAGAAATCATTCAGAACAATTCCCAATACACATGCACAGAGGCCACTGTGATCTGGGCTACCCCTCAACTGAGGTTCCCTTCTCAGATGACTGCAATCTGCCAAGTAGAGATTTAGAGCTAACTGGAACAAATATTTCAGGTGTTTTATAATACCCTAGAAAAAACTAGCAACTATTTTCTGCTCTTTTTTATTGCTTTTGCATAATAATATGAATATAGCAATTAATAATATAAACTACTTTAATTTGTTTTGAATGTTTAATCAATTCTGTATCAGGTAATAAACTCTACTTGATTATGGCATATAACTGTTTTGCATTGTTAAATTTAATTGGCTGATATTATATTAAAGATTTTGTGTTTGTAATGATTTTGGACTGTGATTTTTTGCATTATCTTTGGATAGCTTTTATGAATAGAACAGCAATGAACATGGATGCACAGGTGTTTCTAGAGTAGAATATGTACAAGAGCAGTAAAGTTGATTTTGTGGTAGATACATTTTTAGATTTTTCAAGAAACACTGATTTCCATAATGGCTGTATCAATTTCCACTCAGAACTGAGTAAATGTTCACATTTCCCACTATCCATGCCAGCATTTGTCCTCATTTAATTTTTGGACCTTAACCATTCAGACTCGGGTAAATATGAAATCTCAAGGTAGTTTTAATTTGCATTTCCCTGATAGCTAAAGATGTTGAACATTTGTTAATGTTCCTCAACCACTTGTATTTCATCTTTTGAGAAAACAAAGGATGAGGGAGTATAAAGTTGCAGACAAGGCAAATGAGAAAAAAGTCATTGTAATTATTAAAGGCATTAGTATCATTGTGGGAAAAGTGCATGTTCTCTCTTATGAAAGATATATCTAGACATATGAAATAAGAAAAAGAAAATAAGACAAAAAAAAACAGAAAAAAGAGCTCCACAAGAAACAAGTGATGTGGGATTCCCCTCTATATGCTATGAATAAGTTTTATTGCCGTTGGTTAATAAAGAAGCTCCTTTGGCAGGGCAGAATTAGGCGCAAAAACGGGAAGAAAGAAGGCAGAGTCAAGCAGATGCCATGCAGCTGCCGAAGGAGAGAGATGCAAGCCAGTCGCTGAGGAAACAAGACATGTAAAAAATGGGGTAACACCACGGGCATGTGGCAACACATAGACTAATAGAAATGGGTTAAATTAAGATGTAAGAGCAAACTAGAAATACTCCTGAGTCATTTCCAAACAGTGTTGTAATTAATATAGTTTCTGTGTGATTAATCAAGTCTGGACAGCTGGGAACAAACGTGCAGTCTCTATTTACACATAAGAAACAAAGCTGAGATATACTCTTTTACATACACAGAAAACCCACAGAAACAAATGGAAAAGCACAATATATAAGCAAAGACCTCAAAAAGACTAACACTTTGCTTCTATATTTTATTTATTTTTAATTAATTAATTTACATCCCCATTATAATTTCCCCTCCCTTCTCTCCTCTTAGTCCCTCACCCTCTGCCACAATCAACTTCTCCTTTCTCTTCAGAAAAGAATAGGCCTTCCATGTACTTTATCTAGTCATGGCATATCAAGTTGTAGTAATACTAGGTGCACCATTCCTATTAAGATGGAAAAGGCAATCCAGTAATAGGGAAGGATGCCAAAAGCACATAGTAGAGTCAGAGTCAGCTCCTGTTTCCACTGTTAGAAATCCCACAAGAAGAACAAGCTAGACAATGTAACATCTATGCAAAGGTCCTATGTCACTCCTACTCATGCTCTCTGGTTAGTGGTTCACTCTCTCTGTGCCCCTAAGAGCCCAGGTTGTTTCTCTGGGTCCCTTGTGGTGTCCTTAACTGTCTGGGCTCCCACAAACCTTTCTCCCTCTCTTCTATAGGATTCTCTGAGCTCTGTCTAATGTTTGTGAGTCTCTGCATCTGTTTCCATCAGTTGTTGGATGAAGTCTCTCTGATGACAATTGGGCTAGGCAACAATCTATGAGTATAGTAGACTATCATTAGGAATTATTCCATTGTCTTATTTGTTGCGGGAGGTCCTTCCGCTCCTCCAGCCAATAGCCGCTGAGATACCAGCCCTTTGGGGCGTGGTCTCTCTCCCTTTAAAAACGCAGCTACTTCCCTTCTAGCTCTCTTTACTTCCTGCTCCTGTTCCGGCGACTAGACTTCTTCCTGATTGCGCAGAGGGCTGTTGTTTGGGACGGTGATCTGTAAGTTTTTTCCCCTTTAAATAAATACCACCCTATTAATCATAATTCCAAACTGGTGTGGGATTGTTTATGACTTACGCCTTCACTTATTGATTGATTGATTGATGTTACTAGTCATGTTTGGTTCTATTCTAGGTCTCTGGGTTATTTAGCCTCTGGATCCCAGCCATCCATGCACTGTCAGATATAGGCTCCTTCTCATGGTATAGGTATCAATCTGAATCAGTCACTGTTTGGCTACTCTCATAATTTCTATATCACCTTTACATCAGCACATACCATAGGCAGAACAAATTGTAGATCATAGCTTATATGTGGATGGAGTCCCAATCCCTCCACTGGAAGTCTTGAATGGTTATAGGAGATGGCCATGTCAGGCTCTGTATCTCCCCATTATAGGGAGTCTTAGCAAGGGTCCCTGTCATAGATTCTTGAGAATTTCAATTGCGCTAGGTTTCTAGTTCATCCAACAGATGCCTCCAGATTCCAGTTGTCTCTCCCTGCATTCTCTCCCTCCATTGTTCCCTCATTATCCCTCCTGTTCCAATGCGCACTCTTCCCACCCCAAATTCCCGCATGTACCTATGTTGCCTTTTCCGTTTCCCCTTCACAGTGATATTCATGTGACCCCCACCTTGAGCCTTTCTTATTACATAGCGTCTTTGGATCTCTGGATCATAGCATGGTTATCTGTTAATTTACAGCTAATATTCACTTATAAGTGAATCATAACATGTTTGTCTTTCTGGGTCTGAATTACCTCACTCAGGATGATCTTTTCTAGTTCCATCCATTTGCCTGCAAATTTCATGATGCCATTTTTTAATACCTGAGTAATATTTCATGGTTTAGTTTTCCCACATTTCCTTTATCCATTCTTCAGGAACATATAGGTTGTTTCCAGTTTCTGGCTCCTGTGATTAAAGTTGTTATGACCATACCTAAGCAAGTGTCCTTGTGATATGGTAAAGAGTTTTTTGGAACATATGCTCAGAAGTGGTATAGCTGGGACTTGAGGTAGGTCGATTCCCAATTTTTGAGAAACTTCCATATTAATTTCCAAAGTGGTTGCCCAAGTTTACATTCCCACCAGCAATGGAGGAGTGTTCCCCCTCCTCCACATCCTCACCAGCATGAGCTGTCACTTGTGTTTTTTATCTTAACCATTCTAAAAGGTGTAAGATAGAATCTCAGAGACATTTTGATTTACATTTCCTTGATGGCTAAAAATGTTCAACATTTCGTTAAGTTATTCTCAGCAATTTGATATTCCTCTGTTGAGAATTCCATGTTTAGATCTATAGACCATTTTTCAATTTGATTATTTGGGTTGTTGATGCCTAGTTTCTTGAATTCTTTATATTTTTTGGATATTAGCCCTCTTCAGATGTGGAGCAGGTGAAAATCTTTTCCCATTCTGTTGGCTGCCATTTTGTAAAATTGATGGTGTCTGCCTTACGAAAGCTTTTCAGTGTCATGACATTTCATTTATTAATTGTTGATCACTGTGTCTGTGATACTGGTGTTCTGTTCAGGAAGCTATCTGTTCTACAATGAGTACAAAGCTGTTCCTCACTTCTCTTCTGTCAGGTTCTGTGTATCTGGTTTTATGATGCTGTCTTTGATCCACTTGAACTTGAGTTTTATACATGTTGATAGATATGTATCTATTTATATTCTTCTACAGGCTGACATATATTTTAAACCAGCACCAATTTTTGAAGATGCTTTCTTTTTTTTCAATGTATATTTCTGGCTTCTTTGTCAAAAACCAGGTGTCCATATGTATGTAGATATATTTTTAGGTCCTCAACTTAGTTCCATTGATCAACTTGTCTGTTTTTATGTCAATAACATGTGTTTTTTAATAATTATTACCTCTCTGTAATACAACTTAAAATCAAGGATGGTGATATACCCAGAAATTTATTGTACAGGATTGCTTTAGTTATGCTTGGATTTTTTGTTTTTCATATATATATGAAAAACATATATTTGAGTGTTTTCTTTCAAGAGCTGTAAACAATTGTGTTGGAATTTTGATGAGAATTGCATTTAATCTGTAGATTGCTTGTAATATGTTGATCCTATCAATCCATGAGCATTGAAGATCTTTCCATCTTCTGATATCTTTGTCAATTTCTTTCTTCAAAAACCTGAAGTTCTTGCCATACAGGTCTTTCACTGGCTTGGTTAGAGTTACACCAAGATATTTCATATTATTTGTGGCTATTATGAAGGTTGTTATTTCCTTTATTTCTTCTTTATCTCATTTATCATTTGTATATAGGAAGCCTACTGATTTTTTGAGTTTGTTTTGATCTCAGCCACTTGGCTGAAGTTCCCTGATTGAATTTTTGGATTCTGTCATGTATACTATCATATCATCTGCAAATAGTGATACGTTGACTTCCTCCTTTCCAATTTTATCCTCTGATCTCCTTTACTTGTCTTATTGCTCTAGCTAAAACTTCAAGTACCATATTGAATAGATATGGAAAGAGTGGACAGCCTTCTCTTGAGATTGATTTTAGTGGAATTACTTTAAGTTTCTTTCCACTTAATTTGATGCTTTCTATTGACTTACTGTATATTTCCTCTATTATGTTTAGGTGTCCCTTGTATCCCTTATCTCTCCAAGACTTTTAGCATAAAGGGCTGTTGAATGTTGTCAAAGGCCTTTTCAGTATCTAATGAGATGATCATGTGGTTTCTTTTCTCTTTCACTTTGTTTATATGGTAAATTGCATTAGCAGAATTTAATATGGTGAACCATCCCTGCATCTCTGGGATGAAGCCTATTTGATCATGGTGCATGATCTTTTTGATGTGTGCTTGGATTTAGTTTGTGAGTAGTTTATTGAGCATTTTTACATTAATGTTCATGAGGGAAATTGGTCTGCAATTCTCTTTCTTTGTTGAGTCTTTATGTGGTTTGGGTATCAGGGCAACTGTGGACTCTTAAAATGAATTTGGCAATGTTCCTTGTGGTTCTATTTTGTTAAAAAAATTAGAGTCATATTGGTATTAACTCTTCTTGGAAAGTTTGGTATAATTCTGTGCTAAATCCATCTAGCCCTGGGCTTCTTTTGGTTGGAAGACTTTAATGACTCCTTCTATTTCTTTAAGGGTTATAGGTCTATTTAAATAACTTATCTGATCTTAATTTAGTAAGCAGTATATATTGAAAAAATTGTCCATTTCTTTTAGATTTTCTAATATTGTGGAACACAGGGTTTTGAAGCATGACCTAATGATTTTTTTGGATATCCTAGGCATCTGTTGTTAGATTCTCCTTTTCCTTGCTGATTTTGTTAATTTGAATATTCTCTCTGCCTTTTAGGTGATTGGAATAGTAATTTGCCTATCTTGTTGATTTTCTTAAAGAACTAACTCCATGTTTCATTGATTCTTAATATTGTTCTCTTTGTTTCTATTTTATTGATTTCAGCCCCCAGTTTGATTATTTCCTGCCATCTACTTCTTTGGGTGTGTTTGCTTCTTTTTGCAACAGAGCTTTCACGTGTGCTGTTAGGTTGATAGTATGAGATCTCTCTAATTTCGTTATGAAAGCACATAATACTATCAACTTTTCTTTAGTGCCACTTTCACGTGTCCCATAAGTTTGGGTATGTTGTTTATTTGTTTTCATTGAATTCTAGGAAGTCATTAATTTCTTTCTTTATTTCTCTCTTCATCCAGTGATGAATCAGTAGAGAATTGTTCAGTTTCTATGAGTTTGTAGGTTTTCTGCTATTGTTGAAATCCAGCTTTAATCCATGGTGGTCTGATAAGATACAGGATTATTTCAATTTTCTTGACTCTGTTGAGGCTTGATTTGTTTCTCAGTGTATGGTCAGTTTTGGAGAATGCTCCTTAAAGTGCTATGAAAAAGGTATACTCTTTTGGTTTGGGTAAATTGTCTTATAGCTATATTTTAGGTCCATTAGAGTCATTTGTCTGTTAGCTCCATTATTTTCAGTTTAGATTTTGTCTGGATGACCTGTCTATTGGTGTGAATAGGATATTGAAGTTTCTCAGTACCCATGAATGATTATTACCAGCATCAGTTATTCTAGTAAAGAAAATGTTTCATTTAAGGGATTCTGATCTCTTGCTAATCACAGTAGTAAGTACATTGGCCCCAACTACCCTACTTTTTAAATTGAAACTATCAAATGGTCACAATAGGAATTTTACTTCTCTCAGAAACTTCGTAAGCCAGACTTGCATTGTAGGTATTTCTCCAAACATTCATTACAAGCTACCCCCAAGCATCTTGCTGATTACTGAACACTTAGTGGTTTTGCTAGCCAAAGTTTAAATGCCAGCACAAGCCAAGAACCTGGAGGCAGGAACTGAAGCAAGCAGTCTAGGAGAGTACAACATGCTAACTTTGTGCCTCATGGCTTGCTAAGCCTGCTTTCTTAAAACCCAAGACCACTTGCCCAGCAATGGCACTAACTTCAATGGACTGGGCCCTCATTTATCAGTAATTAATAAAATGCCACAGACTTATCTATAGGACAGTCCTATGGAGGCATTTTCTCAGTTGTGCTTCCCTCTTCTCAAATGATTCTAGTGTGTATCAGGTTGACAAACAAACAAACTAAACCCAAACTCACCAGGATATACCATCAGTGATCAGAACCAGGAACGGGATTCCATTAAGTGAGAATAACCCTAAAGTTAGAGGAATATTAGTCCTAGAGCCTGAGAACTATGAAGTTCCGGGAGGAGAGGTGACACCCACAGCTACCTTCCTTCATAAAGATGACTCATATTTAAAAATTTTTGAAAACATAAAGGCTGATTCATGCCTTCACCAGTCTCAGTACTATGGTTGCTTCCCATACAACTCCCCTTTGGCTACCAAAGGATTTACAATTTTAGGAGTCACTAGAGGGTGACAGAATCTGTCCAGTCCACAAAAAGCAAAGATTTGGGTAGCAATCTGAAGTCTTTCTAAGGATTTGGTGTGCATAGAAGGAAAACTGGCACAGTTAAGGCTGCTCTGGAAAATATCAGGGGCTTATCCAATATAAAATCAGCAATAGCTTTAAAAGACGGAAGCACATTAGCTCACAAATTCATCTACCCTGCCCCTCCGGTACATGTACCTGACAGTCTCAAATATCTGAGGGCCCAGAAAAGGATATTTCCACATTCACCTTTTAAAATATATCTTGTAATTTTGAGATTTTTCCACATTTATTTGACTTAATAATTTTTAATGTTTTTGTCAATAACTTTCATACATTTATTAAATTTTGTTTATATGGTGATTTTTTCCAATTTAGGGAAATATTCATTCTCGTCTTATTAGGTAAGTATTTTCACTTCTCTTCCACCACTAAATTTAGTAATATTTTACTTTAAGTTATTTAAATTTTTAAAAACATCTTTAATTGTATTCTTTTCTTATACTTATTTACTATTGAATTTTATACCATTCAATTTTTTCCTCTTTTCTTTATTTCGATACTCTTATACTCTTTGCTCTTTCCTTTCCATGATATTCTTCTTTATTTTTTAAAATAGGTCCACACTCTTTCTAAATAATTTTTAACTTTATAGTGTATTCATAATTATTTTTTGCCATTTCAGTTTTGTAGTGACGAGATTATGGGTTATAATTAATTTTCAGCACATTTATATTTCTTATGTGGTTTGATACCAATACTGATGCTTTAGTTTGTTTTCTCCTTGCTAAGTCATGAAGATTGCATATTCAGAAGTAGTCTTCTCAATAAGATGTCCCCTTCAAAAAATACAAATAAAAAATAGGTCCATAACTACAGGTAAGAAAAGCATTCACAGAAGTGTGAGACATGATAAATCAAGCTAACATCTCTAAAAGATGACAATCTTTGATTACTTAATACAAAAACTTTAAAACATATAAAAAGCTAGACTTCAAAGTTTTCAACCAAAATGATTGGTGACCTGTAAAAATATACCCACATAAGCAGATGAATTTAATATAGGACCTGGACAGGAAAACCAGTGAAATGGATAAGAAAATCCAGAAATGTGAACCAAAAATTCAGCAATGAAATTGGGATTTTGAAAATATATATATATATATATATATATATATATATATATATATAAAAATATATGGGAAAAAAATCTAAGTGACTAATAAAAAGGTAGTTGAGCCAGGCTGTGATGGCACATGCCTTTAGTCCCAGCACTCGGGAGGCAGAGGTAGGCAGATCTCTTTGAGTTTGAGGCCAGTCTGGTTCACCAAGTAAATGCCAGGACCATCTCCAAAAACTACACATAGAAACTCTGTCTCGGAAAACCAAAATAAAATAAAATAAAATAAAAATAAAAAAGTAATTAAAAATCATCACCAATAATCTATACCAACTAGGTATGAGGCTATCCAAGATGAAATAAAGGCTGATGAAATACAACATTCAAACACCATTAGGGACAAAATAAATAAATGGAATAATGGCAATGTCCAATAAGTCTGAGGTATTATCAACAGATCTAACCTAAATAATCACCAAATAGAAAGAGCTGATATAAAGAGACATGGCGTAGAAAACAGAGAATTTAATTCCATTATAAAAGAAAATTTCCCAAATCTCAAAAAAGAAGCAGACACTCAAATACAAGAGACGCTTGTTACAGGCATGGCCATACAAAATATTCCTCATGACAAAAATGCAAAGACTATTAAATGCTCTAAAGGAAAAATGGCAAGTTGCTGACCTTGTCTTTTTGTCAACTTGCCATAGCCCTAGAAATAGAAAAGAATGTTTATTGAGATAATGTCTTTATATGATTGGTCTGTTGTGAAGACTATGGGAAATTTTTTAAGAAAATGATTGATGTGAGAATGATCAGCTCTTTGTAGATGGTGATGGCCCTAAGAAAGTAGTCCGGGGTTATATAAGAAAGCAGGCTGAGCAAGTCATGAGGATCTAGATGAGCTGTGTGCATCCACCACCTCAGTTCCTGCCCTGAGTCTCTGACCTGGATGATAGGCTATAATCTCTAAGATAAAATATAAAAGCTTTCCTCCCCAAGATGTTGACCAAAGGAACAGAAAGAAAATTAGGACATAGACATAATACTTGACCAGCTACTGAGGAGTTATTACTACACCTATAGAATAACATATCTAACCCCCCCATAAAAGAAGTTTCTATTTATTTTGTAATAATGATTAACCCAGAGACCCACAATTGATATAGGTGCACAGAGTGAGAGAATGTGGACTATTCAGTCCTAAATATGATGTCTTGATTACATTCCCTCCTTCTAAAACTTTCTTAAAAGTGTAGCTACGTCACTGACCATGTTATAGTGTATGGATTCATACCCAAAATATATGGGCAGCAAAAATTTGACTCAATGATTTTGCAGCGTTTAGGGCACAATGTTGAGTGGGTAGGGGCAGAATGGTGGAACAGAAAGAAGTATAGGTAGGTGACTGTGATTGAAATAGAGCATATAAAATTATAAATCAATTATTTTTTAATTATCAGCAAAGAAACTAGTGTTTACACTGTATCATAGAATTTCATCCAAAAGATGCAGAATTCACATTAATCTCAGTGGCCATGAAATTATCCCTGAATCAGTCCATATTCTAGCCCACATACCAAGATAGAAAAGATAGTTTCTTGTAACTCATCAAATCTTGTATAGTAAAAACAGAAATCAATATGAGAAAATAGATAAATATATTGAGACTTAGTGATATACTCTTGGGTAGCCGTTGAGCTATTAAGGAACAAAAAGGGGATTTAAAACTTCCTAGGTTCAAATCCAAATGAAGGCCAAACTTACTAGGATTTTGGACTATAGAAATTCATAGCTATGAGTACCTATGAGGTATGCCAAATAAATAACCTAATGATGCACCTCAATGTTATATAAAAGGAAAAATAATCCATACCCCGAAACAGTAGATGACAATAAATAGTAAAGAACAGAAAAGACATTAATGTAATGGAAACTAGAAGAACAATACATAGACTCAATTGTGTGAGCTTTTGTTTTGTTTTGGTTTGTTGTTTTTTTTTTTTTTTTTTTAGACAGGGTGTGTCCGTAGCTTTGGAGCCTGTCCCCCAACTTACAACTTACTCTGTAGACCAGGCTGGCCTTGAACTCATGGAGATCTGCCTGTCTCTGTCTCCCAAGTGCTGGGATTAAAGGCATGTGCCACCACCACCCAGATTAACTGTGTTTTCTAAAAAGAAAAAAAATTAAAAATGTATATTTGATGAGTCTTTAGCCAATCTGAACATAGCCAATGGCTGTTATTATATAATTCAGTGAAACTTGGAGAAACAAAGTGCATTCAAATATAAAAAATTTAAAAGAATAGATGAAGATACAAAGAGGAAATCTCTTTAGGGCCAATAGTATAAAATATTCAGGGCTAGTACATGAGAAGGCAAAAGTACCATTGTTTTTATTTTGCTCTTTGTGAATTTGCCTTTCTGGGGATTTTCACTGGTTGTTATTTGACATCTACATGTATGTTCGAGTACTTTGGTAGCATGTGACTGAAAACCAACTCAATGAGTATAAGACATATACAAATAAAAGATAAATTTGGTGACCAGAGACTCACAGAACAAATGAATTAAGCTAAAATTTGTTCTTAGCATATCCTGGCTTCAAACGATGAGATAAACCTGTGCTTGGATTACTGTCTCCGTTAGGCTTTCTTTAGTCTGCCTTTCATTTTACACATACAAGCTGATTTGCTAGCTGCCTTATGGTGTTAGTGATAGAAGCATGTGCAAAGCAAGAGTAAGTGCTTTCCTCTCAGGCACATTCACAAGATTCCTTAAATATCCCAATTTTTGTGGCTATGTCTTGACAATCTTTACATGAATGCCTTTTCTTTGAGGTCATTTGGCCAAATGCCACACAACTGGTCACTGGGAGTAGATTCACACAAGATTCTTAAGTGAAGAATTCGCATCTCAACTGACTGCAAGCAAGGGAAAGTTGATTTCCTAGAAAATTCAGACTAATGGATTGTCTGTTGTATTCAAATAACACCAGCCTGCAGTTCAGACCATTCTTTATTTCTCTCTTCCAAGAGATTTTTATTTCTCTCTTCCAAGATTGCCAAATAAAAACGTGAAGAATGCAGCGAACCTGTCACAGTTTTCTGACGAGAGCCTGGAAAGCTCCAGAATGATGGCAGGAAGTCCTTTCATTCTCCCATTTCAGTATGTGCGTGAGGACAGGCAGGGATGATAGTCAACAGCGCTCTTACAGAGATAGTCCACAGGGTAAATGTGCTCACTGTTTTCTTATCCTGAGTTTGTATCTGACTCCTCTTTGTATTTTATCATTGATTATAATTCTTGCTGTGAAGCCAACCAGGTAATTTTTATCACACACTCTACGTAGTAGAATTTGATGCCTTTCCAGAAACTTTACACTGACATAACATTTATGTCCTTTTTCTAGCTTTTATGGTATTCCATTCTTCTGGTCTTTATTTTTGTTGCTTAGACTTGGGGTCTTGCTGTGTCTGTTAATTTTTATTTATACAATCTCAGAAAGTCAAAAAATGACAGGGCAACCTAAATTCAGTGAATAATTGTGTCTTTGTAAAGTGATTCGTCACCTGTTGCCTTAAATATTAAGAAGAGCAGAAATTAACAATCTCAGCAGATGAAGAAAGCTATTTTGAAGCACAGTACTGCTTTCTTTTTCTTCAGCATTGTGTTGTTTTATCCCCAAAATAAACAAACAAACAATTCAAGTCTCTTAGAGAGCACCCTCTTTATAATCTTGCAGTCTCCTAAAATTTTATTACTGCAAATGGCTGGATTCCTGCTTGTGTGCCATGGGAACTAAATTTCTGTTCCAGTGTTTTGGCACATCCTCAGTATACTTACCTCTGTAGGAGTGGTGTGTATCCACAATTATGTTATTTGAAAAGAATCTTTGTACTGGAAAATCCCATTGAGATGTAGCATCGTGTTTCCAAGGGTGCCTTGGGACAAGAAAGAATGGGGCAGTAATATACAACCACTTGGTTACATCATTCATACCAGAGAAATTATCATCCTACTGCTGACGGGAACATTTGTACTTCTCTATTATCAAAGATTTTGCAGAACTGCTCAGCCCCCTCTATTCATTTCATTCCAGCTGTTCTAACACAAGGAAAGAAACAGATTGTTTCATTCTCTGAACGTACATTAAAAAGGACAATGCCATCATTTGGGGGGCCTTTGAAGGGATTTTTGCTCAATTTGAACTGTGTGTGGAGCAAGCTCACTGCCTTGTAACAAAAGCATGAGGCTCTGCGGTGACAGGCAAGTCAAAGGCCGAAGAATTTGTTAAAAGGAAGAAGCCCTAAGTGTTCAGCATAAACAAGAGACATGAGAAAGGAAGCAGGGAAAAGGTAAAGGGGACCGTGAGAAGGAATGCTTGCTGGCCAGCGCTGAAGCCTTTCACAATCCTCTGGGAAAATGCACTCGAAGCTTCCAGGACTCTTTCCTGAATTTGTCGTGCATCAAAGAACCGCAAGCTTGCTGTCACTGGGGCTCACATTCCCTGACCCTGTGTGTAAAGACTGGGTTTTTTTTTTTTTTATGCAAAACTACTAAAACTGTTCTGCAGTAATAACCTCATCTTTCTTGTAATATTATACAGGAACTTAAGCTTTGATTTCTTCTTGGGAATCCTTCCTTTCTCCACTTCTTACCCTGCCTTGTTATACATTCTGAATGCACAGAATGCATTTCTGTCCTTTCTTATGATCCTTGCTTTTCGACACTATTATTCTTGACTCACGAAAACATCAATACATATGGCTACTTCTTTTTTCTACAGTAATGGCAGAAAATGAAAATTAATCACAGAAGCTGTACAATACATAACTGAACCGTGTTCAATATGTGTTATAGGAAATCGCTAAACAGAGCAGAATTGAAAAGTAAGATGAAGTGTATTCCCACAGTCTAGTCAAGGATGTCAAAACTTAGTGATCTAGATGTCTCTATAAACAGTGCCCTGGTACGACTTTGAGGAAAAATGTATTTTTATCCTTGCTCTGATGGCTATAGTAAAATTGATACTCAGTGTGATATTATGTGGAAGGTACTATTTTGTCTAATGGTTCATCTTGTCTTTTATTCCTCAAATTAATGAAAATTCAGTACATAAAGGTTTTTAAAGCTCATAATTTTCAGACAGATAAAAATAATGCTATGCTTTATCATGACTGCAGAAAGGAATATAGACTTTGAACTTGTTCCTTCCTGTCTCTATTGCCAGCTGTCACCAGTATTTGCGCTAGTGTTAACAGAACTTTTGATTTCATTTTCTGAGAGCCAAGATATTGGTTAACGTTCATACTTTTATTCTGGATTATTTTTTTCTCTGGGCAGCCTGTTGGATCCCTCTGGTCCCGGTTTCCCCTCAGTAATCCTAATGCCTGTGGAACACAGCTAAAAGTAATCATAGCTGTCTAGCTATTAATTGAGTACTCAGTTCAATAATTCTCCTATGGAATTACTAATAACGGCATATTCATCTAGAATGTCCTGCCTTCTGCAGAAGACAGAATAAATTGATTCTTGGACACATAGTCACAAAAATATAACAATGTTTATTAAATTAAAGTAAATGAATGCAAATCATATAGATAGCTATAAGGCAGGACTGAGTTCAACCGAGTCATGAGTTAAGTTCCTGGCAGTCAGATAAAGAAATTTATTATCTGAAGAGGTTGTGAATACAGTGTTTGTTACTGTAACAGAAGAGATTTCTAATTTATAAGGAAAAAAGTATATTTGGCTCATATTTAATTGAACTTTTTAGTCAATATTGAATAGATTCATTGCTTTGACCTTTAGGGGGATATGCCAGCTGCACAGCAGGATGGTTAAGCAAACTGCTTGCTTCTTGACCAGGAAGCAAAAACAAACAAACAAATAGTTGAAAACAAAGAGTCAGAGTCTCACAATTTCCTTCCAGAGGATATCATATCCCCAGTGATCTCAGCAGCCAAGGGTCCACAGAATCTTCGGATAGTACCACATATGTGCCAATAACACCTGAAACTTGAAAAGTCACCTGTCCACACCACATGAAGGCTCTTGGTGTTTGTGGTTCAAGTTCTCAAGCACAATATTTTTATGTATTATGCTCTCACAAGTTTTTTCTGTACCATAAAGAACCAGTGGGTTTAGACTACTCAGTGGGCCTTCTGAGCTTTTTCCTAATTCAACTTGAGCAGCTAGGACTTAGAGAGATGGTTCCTGCGTAAAGTCTCTTGCCACCAACCCCTATGGCCTGTTTGATCTACACAAGTATTACATGGTGAAAGGAGAGAACCAACTCCCTTAGGTTGCTTGACTTCCAATGTGTGCCCTAGCATACACACACCTACACACATACTATTCAATAAATATCTGTGAAATGTTCTTTTAATTTTTTTTCCCTTTTACTTTCTCCTAGATGTTTATTTGTGCTCAAGGTTCACACACAAATGAAAAGTTTTAATATACCTGTATGAAAATTAATCTAGAAACCCACCCAGAGTTTATCTAATTAATTAAGTCATTTCTACCTCTGATGTCCGGCATCACCTGAGTTCTGGCCCACTGAGAGGCAAGTGAAAATCCCATCATGAATGAGGGAGGGGTTCACAAAGCCCCATCCTGAGAAAAAGGGCTATTAGCAATGGGTGACTGCTTGGGAGGAATAGTGAGTTTTCTCCAGAGATAGAGCTTCTGGTAGCTGCCCATGCTCCAGTGGACTGCCATATACACAGACACATATTGAAAGTAGTAATTTAACTTAGTAATTGATTAAGAAGCAAGGACATAGTGATGGAAAGGAGAAGGGGATGTCGTCTGGGGGAAGTAATGTAAATAGGAGGTGTATGAGATTAAAATCAATTGTATAAAGGTATGAAGTTCTTAAAAAGCAAACAAGAGAAAGAGATCTATATATATTTATTTTAAGTTATCCATTTGAACCTGTATGAGCTTCTTGGAGCCTTTTCTCCTTAACCTCCTTCCTTCACAAAGCAGCCACACACTGCGATTTTGCTTATTTTTGTAGAGAACCATGGGTTTATTAGTCATAAGGAAGGGATATTCTATGCAGCCAAGTTAAACAAACTGCTCTTTGGACCTTCCTCTCCTCATGCCATGGTGACCATCATATCCCTAGAGTCTTTTGAGTCATGACAGAAGCTGGAGAAAACCTCAGATTGGATTTTAGTGGGTGAAGGAAAGAATAAGGCAGGTATTGTTAGTTGGTTAGTGTCCATCAGATTGAAGTATATGCAACCATCAAAAGCTGTAACCTTAATGTCCACCTTCATCCAAAAGAATGAAGGGTACAAATGAGCAGGAAGACCTAGAAAACTTTTCCCTAAATGACACAGTGTGCTTTTACTTTAGTCTCAAGAGAGTTTTCCACAATGAGTGAGCAAGGAGACAAATGGATTGTAGTGAAAAATAGAAATTCCTTTGGCTGGCTTTAGATTTTATTGCATAACTTCCAATGCTGTGTGCTTATTAAAAAACTAGAAAAAAACATAACTGTATGATATGAAGGTATAATTTTGCTTCTTAAATTCATATTTACTCCCTTATACCTCTCTGTAATCCTCTTCATATCCCCCCAGTAAGCCTACCTCTCAACTTTCCTGGAGCAAGGGAATACAAACAGTTGTTCTACCTTCCAAAAATGGTTGCCCCTCGTCTAGAAGCTATCAGCTACCAATAACTCTTCAGTAAGGCTTATATGGGCCCTAGACAACATCTGTTACATCTATGTCAGGATTTTAGATGACTTACCCTAAGATGTAGGTCTTGTCCAGATAATCACAATTGTGAGTCCATAGCCCACACTATATCTAAAGTTCAACATTCCTCCCCATTCTCTGGCTCTTACATTCTTTCTATTTCCTCTTTGTCAGTGTACCCTGAGCCTTGGTGGTGACAGTCTTAAAACATGTTTTACTTAAGAATAAGCACTCAGTCTGTTAGTCTCAGAATTTAGAATAGTTTTTCTTCTCTCCATTGACTATTGGCAATTGCAAAAGAAAGCTTCTCTGATCAGGGATGAGAGCAGGCCAGAACTCTGGGTATAAACACAAATATTTTGAAGACAAACTGATAGTGTGACCATTATATGAAATTACAATAGCAGTTACTACTTTAGAGTCTATGACTTTTCCAACCATGAACTTTTGACGAAGATTACAGTACAAAGCATGAAAGTACCTTCTAAAGAACAGGCCTAAAATTTAAACATAAGGCAGTTAGTTACCCCCATGCCAGTCATACTATTATTGCAGAGGGCATATCTTTCCTGACAAGTTGGGATTGAAGCATATAGTGTTCTACACTGGTTAAGACCACTGATGTGTTTTCTTCACTAGCAACTGTCAGAACATTTTCTGGCACTAGAAAAACTAGCCATCCATCAAGAAGTCTCCTTATTGCCTAGAGTTTGATTTCTCTGTGTCTGAAAGCCACACAAAGCAAAAGACTTGAAGCTAGGATACACATATCAAAGAAAAAATGTTTGTATTTCTGGGCTTGAATTATCCCGATCAGTATAATTTTTTCAAGGTCCACCCATTTATGTACAGACTCCATGTTTATATTTCTATTCATAGGTGAGTAATATTCCACTGCGTACATACACTACATTTTTCTTATCAACTCATCTCTATGCACATCATTTTTTTCTGGCTGAAAAAAAAAATAGTGGAGAATCTCTACAACTGTGTTTTCTATTACTGTAAAGCCGAGCAATGTTCCCAGAGGAGCCATTGCTTCTCATCCTACTGCACGGAACTTGCACCAAAAATAGTACCATTGGCTATGAATGTAGTGAAGGTTTTTGTTTGTTTGTTTGTTTTGATTTTGGGGTTTTTTTTTCACTTGATTTACTTTCAGTAGGAACAAATCTTTGCCTTTTCATAGCTTCTCCCTTTCTTCTCAATTTTGCTCAGGAAGCTGAGAAACCCAAAATGTATCAATGTATCTGTCCCTTAAAGAATTTTTTTTTTTTTGGAGGCAGGGTTTTTCTGTAGCTTTGGAGCCTGTCCTGGAACTAGCTCAAGTAGACCAGCCTGGCTTTTAGCTCACAGAGATCCATCTGCCTCTGCTGGGATTAAAGGCGTGTGCCACCACTGCCCAGCTAGATAAAGACAATGATTTGTTTTTGTTATTGAATATTCTCTCCCTCCCTCTCTCTCTCTCTCTCTCTCTCTCTCTCTCTCTCTCTCTCTCTCCTCTCTCTCTCTCTCTCCCCTTTTTATAGATTACCAATCTGTAATGCTGAGATATAACAAATATACTGCAAAGAGTCCCTCCCCTTAACTAATGAGATACTGCATATTAAGCAGAGAAACCTCTAAACTGGGGGGCTTGCCATTTCTAACCTGGTTGAGCTAGATTTTTAAACCTAATGATTATGTGACTTACAGCACTTTCTCTGTTACGAGGAGAGCAGGGGTGGCAGGGCGGGGGTGGAGGAAGCCTTTGCTCCATCCCGGCTGCCCAGCTAGCTTACACCTGAAATAATTACACAGAAACTGTATTCATTTAAACATTGCCTGGCCCATTAGCTCTAACTTCTTATTGGCTAATTCTTACACCTTAATTTAACCCTTTTCTATGTATTATATACATTTCTGCGTATGGCCACGTGACTGTGGCTTACCAGAAAGATTCTAATCAGTCCCTCTCAGGCAGGAGATTGATGGCATCTGTCACTGCCCTTCTTCCCAGCATTCAGTTCTGTCTACTCCACCTACCTAAGTCCTGTCCTATGAACTAGACCATGGCAGTTCCTTTATTCATACCCAATGAAAGCAACACACAAGCAGAAGGAACTCCTCACCATTTCCCCTTCCCTAATTCCTGCTTAAATACTGCGGAAGATCAGAAGCAGAACTCATGGTGTAATGCTTTTATTCCCAAAGCCTTTTCATAGTTGCTTCTTATCTGATAGATAGGGAAATGCTTATGTATTTGAACCGTCTTGCTTTAAAAGGAGCTCTTTATGCTCCAATCCCAGTGTGTGTCGGGGTTACCTGGAGTGTTTATACTGACCCATGGCCAGACTTTACCCCTAGAGTTTCACTCAGTAGATTTAAGTGCAGACTCTATTAAAATATGGGTGGGCCTGATACAGGAGGCTGGGCAATCGCACTAAGAACAGCTACTCAAAGCAGCAGTCTATGTGTTCTCTCAAAACACATAAAGGAGGAAGGATCTAGAAATAGGGAGGGAGAATTACATTTAGAGGGTTGGTTTTCCTTTTGGTAGTTCTGCCATGTTATATCTCTAATCATTAATGGTGAACAATTGTAAAATTAAAGTAATTCTAGAATATACATATTCTAGAATTATAGGCTATATATGTATATATATATATATATATTGTAATTGATAAATTATGTTCAAAGAGCTATCTTTCTTACTTGTGGACTAAAATCTTACAAGTTTTTGTTTAACATCAACATTTTGCATTGAAAAACTAACTTCTGAATGATGTAATGACTAGATGGGTTCACATCACCACCCAGGCTCTTCAGGTACCTCCCTGCCATCCATCCCATCCCCTCTCTTTTGTTAGATATTTTTATTTGTGGAACCCCACGTCTATCTGAAATGCAAGGTGGAATATCTAGTATGAATACAAGTTGAGTAGAACACGGGTCTCTGGGTTCTGGGCTTTCATTTCTTTAATTCACTTGAATCAGCCCTAACATGAAGAAAAATTCTAAGTTTTCTTTTATCATATTCATCATATCAATCAAAACAATAAAATATTGTAAGTTTTCTTCAGAAAAGTCTGTGAATAACATACTGCTAAATGCAAATGCATTAACCATCTTGCAATCTCTCCATCCAGACTTCTCTTCATAAGGCATCAGGAGAGATCTGGTCAGAGAAAGCATAGTCTAGGCATTTCTAGAAGGTACTAAAAGTCTACAGTCTAAAATATAAGCAGGATTTGTTTGGAAGTGTATTACTTTAGTTCAGCAGTTTCTGAATTGAATAGGAAGGTGGGTGTTTAATCTTTAAGCTACTTACTACAAGTTAGAAGGAATATGAAATTATTTAGCCAGGAATATGATATGCTTTTTGGAACCCAGAGAGTAGAGTGAAAATTCTTCATGTGACCCAATAATCCTTAAATCAGAACACAATTCTACTGCGAAGAATGGAACAACAGTTCACAGCTGTTTCCCCAAAGGGGGAGAAACTGATTCAACCTTTGTCCTACCGACTTCCCTTCTTCGGTCCCTTCAAATGCTTTCCAAAATGTTTTGAAATATCTGTCCTGAAAATTTCTGTCTTTGCTAATATTCGTGTATAGTTTTTGTATCTACCTAACTCAATGCAAAATTTATATATTTCTTTAATGATATTAGCAAACCTTACATGCTCAAGAGTATAATTTTTTGTGTATCTCTAGAGCTCAGCCCCTCTCTAGTTATATTCACTTCTATATAATTCAATTGAACTATAGAATGTTGGAGTCAATGGCTTCTTTAAGATAGCACTTAATGTCCAAACTATTGTTGCACAGAGCAGGTAGTTACAGAACTACCTAAAAACATATTCATATCTTATAACAAAGTGTGTAACTGGACTAAAGCATCCTTCACTCTGGTGGCAGCATCCTCTTTGCTATAACATTGTATACTATCTGGAATTTGTCTCTTTTCCTAGGAAGCCAAGATACATGTTAGAGTCAAGTCAAAGTCTCTTGCTGAGTATCAGAGAGTTCAGAAGAAAAAAAAGTGCAAAATACATTTAGATAAGACCAAATAGTGTGCACATGACTCCTACGTAACCCATTTATGCCATGCTGGCCTGCACCATGTAATAGCAGTCGGAGCTCCAGTTTCTTCTTCAAAGAAATGAGAAACCAAATTACCTTTTGTGAAGGATTGCAGCTATGACACCATATGGCCAAACTTGCCCTTCATGAAGAGAGTATCTGTGGTCTTCCTGTCATATAGTTCCCATACTAATTCTTTCTCTAAGCTATAGTTTTGCTTTCAATTGCTGCACCTCTGGCTTCCTGTCACTGTCCTTGGTGATTTTCACAGTGTCTGACTATGACTTTTTCCATCTTCTGATCTTTTCTCATGAACTGCCCTCAGAGCATCTATACTGAGCAGGGATTGTTTACAATGAGACAGTGACATCAACTCTCTGCATACCCTGCTGTTTTGTTTGAGGACACTTTTAACCCTGCTTTTTGTTCATTTTTGAAAGTCATAGTCATTGATTAGGCATCAGAAAACTGGTAATGAAACCTTCCTAACCTAGACAAAAAATACTTCAATTGGTCATGGTTTTGTGGTCAACTAAGCCCAGCAGAGGAAGGAGGCAGATCTTTGTGAGTTCAGGGAGCCCAGCTTTGTCTACATAATGATATCCAGGCCAATCATGGCTACATAGTGAGGCAGTGTCTCATCAACAACAACAATACCAAATAAATATATCAGAACTGTGAATATTAAGATTCAGAGTTTTTGTTCAGTTCTCACGTCATACCTTGATCTTTGAGCTTAGACTTTTGGGAAGTTCGTTGATATACCTCTCGCCACAGCAATCTGAGATGCTCCTTTGCACTTTGACCTGCCACCAGTGGTGAAATACCACGTTTGAAAGGACAAGTTAGAGGAAAGAATATTCTTGAGACAGCCAGGGAATCTTTCATTTGAAAATTTCTCCATTATTTTGCAACTCTGTTAAATCGCCAACAGCATTGCAAGATTTGGCTTGTGGACACCTGGAAAATGTGAGACTCGAATATTTCATGTGGACACTCTGACTTCACTTCCCCTGGGGAAAAAGGAAGTGACTGAACAGCATGTGTTCAATTTGCCCCTAAAGAGTAACACCTAGTGTGCTACAGGAAGCTTCCTGGTGGCATCATAGTCTTTCTACACTGACTTCCTATCTTTTCATCCCCAAATGAGTTTACTTAGCTGCTCACTTATTGAAACAAAGTGCTGTTCAGGGTCAGATTTAGCCCCAGGTAGAAAAGACAGATGTTTATGGGATATACTTTTAAAAATGTTCACAAGCCTCCTACAGAAAATACTTTCCTTAACATCCTTACTAAAATTCCCATATTAGTCATTTCCTTGGAATGGAGCAATGAGAAAGGAAAAAAAAAAAAACTTCTGATAAAATATACAAAGATCCAAAAGTTACAGCACACAAAGCCTCTTCACTTACTGTTCAAATTAGGAGGATTTTAAGACACTTAAAAGGAATAAAGAAGGAAGAATTTTGATAAGAAATGGGAGGTAAACAAGGCATGGAACATGTCAAAGCTTGGAAAGGAACAGAAACCTAAGGAATTTCAGTCATGTTCTTCAAATGGAGTTTCAAAAAAATTAAACCATACAGTATATTCCTGTATATCCATCAACACAGTTTATTGTCTTTTTATTCTTCCGTCTATCCATCCATCTACTGCAGAATTGTTTTTTGAGTATTTTTGTTTGAGATATTGCAGTGATATACTGGGATTAACAAAGAGATTGAGTCTGTGTTTTGCTTATTTATTGATTGAGATTTTATGTTTTGTTTTCCTTTCTTTCTTTCTTTCTTTTTTTTTTTTTAATTTAAGAAAGGGTCTTACTATACAGCTCTGATTGGCCTAGACCTCACTTTATAAACCAGGCTGTGATGTCGCACCTTGTCCAGTTTGAATCCCTATTGGAAAAATTTTCCAAAAGGGCTTGACAGAGTTATGGTTTAATAGTTGAGAGTGCTTGCTGCATGCCAGGCATGGTGGCACATGCTTTTAATCCCAGGACTCAGAGGTAGAGACAGGAGGACCTCTGTGAGTTCAAGGCAAGCCTGGTCTACCAAGAAAGTTCCAGGACAGCCAAAGTACACAGAGAAACCCTGTCTCAAAAAACCAAAACAAAACAAAAACAAAATCAATCAAACAAATGCTTGTTGCTCTTCCACAGGCCTGGAGCTTAGTTCCCAGCACCTAAGTCAGGCAGCTCTCAACCATCTGTAACTACAGATGTTCCCACTACCTCTTCTAGCCTCAGTGGCATATGGATTGGTACACACACACACACACACACACACACACACACACACGCGCACACACCAATACCCATAGTTAAATATTAAAAACTGCCTATGAGGCAATAGAAGCATATAAATAAAATTCATCTATCTACAGGTGAGAAAATGGTAATTAGTGTGTGTCTGTCTTATCCAAAATTTACAAGTAACATTAGGCAAGACTAAAATGTGATCTCAGTTCATCTATCTCAAAAAAATGCACATATAACTATTGCAGAACTGTCAAAAAGCACAGGAACTGTAGGCGACATAGAAGTGACATCACAAAAGCTGAATAGTCTTCTGTATACAAGTACTCATCTAGTTAAAAAGTAAATATAACTCATCAGATAAAACTGCGCTATCATAGCCGTGGCTTTATTCCTAGAACATCAGTAAACACTGTCACCAACTGATGGCTAATTCATGAAGGATGAACTGTGTCCTTATGGTTGAAAAAGGCTAGCAGGAAATGTCTTTGCTTTGTTCAAGTCTATGTGTAACTATTGAAAATGTATATTAAAATTAGAGTAGCTGAGATGCACTAGGATTCTGATACTTTCACTGTGACTAAAGATGGCTGTTGGACCTTCCTGGGATTCATGGAGCAGAAAGGTGGTAACAGATTCTGGGAGGCCAATGAGGACTTCTGAAGAAGATGGATATTGTCAGGAGGAGTATAGGAAACCATAGCATCTAGCTTGACACATTTATAGGCCACAGTCATGACTGAATGACCAAGAATCAGCCTGGACCACAAAATAACCAGGCTAGTGCCAGAGGCAGCTGGGGAGAACTAGGAAAAGGGCCAAGCCAATAATGAAAGGGGGAAGTAAGGTACACATTAAGCTCCCCAATGGGAAAAAATAAGCAAAGTTTCCAGGATATTTCTAAGAAAAATTTGAAATATTAACCTTTTTGCTAAAGTAGCAAAAAATGGCAAATTTACTGGTTTCTCTAAGTATATTCTATTGCTTTATTTTTTTTTTCTTGAAGTCTTGAGGTGGTGAGGCCTCATTGAGCAGTAGTGAGTGAGGTCTTGAGACTTAACAAGTTATACACCAGTCAATTACTCAGAGTTCAGAACGAGTGGGCTATTTTTCCGGTGTTCGGAATCAGCATTTGTTGGAGCTGGGTTCTGGGGGCTGAGCCCACATCCCTGAGAGAGCCGGGGTTCCAGTGGGCCGATAAGCTGTCTTATTTCCTGAAGTGAGACTGCCACTGGAACCCAGGGCACTTGATTGAAATTTCAGACATGTGATTTTGTCAGAGATCGGATGCCTTTCTTTTGGAATGCCTTGCCTTAATAACTTCTTTAACCCATTGCCAATCTTGGTGGGAAGCATGCCTCCCATGATTGGGAAATTAATGAACAGGCACCAGCTAAAGCAATTAAACCCAAACACCCCTGATTTCAGTGTTAGGCAAAAGGCTGCCTTGAATTTCTCTTGACAATGCGGAAGCCTAGGCATCTCCGAACTGTTGAATTATTGAGGTGAACTGTAACAGCATACAGGAAGGGGCTGTCACAGCAGCTGGGTTCAGCGAGGCAGACTCTGGACAAGATGCCTAGACCTGAGGCAACTCATTTGCTGTTCCCCAAGGTCATTAAGTGCTAGGTGGCCAACAGCCGCACGAATGTACTGGGTTTCCCGAGGTCCAAGGGTGCTTGCTTGTTTAAGAAAAGCTAAAGTCTTCTCTGGTGTCTACCACAACATCACAGTTCCCATGCCCTGATGCATTCCTCTTTCCAGATCCCAGGCCTTTTTTTCTCTCGCCTCCCTTCGTGCACTCCAGGATGTAGACAAAATGAAATCCAAGTGACCTATGTGGGGGTGGATTTTTTTTTTTAGAGACAAACAGAAAATTAAGTGAAAAATAAAAAAAAAAAATTCTGTTCTCACTTTTTTCTTTTTGGAAGGGGTATGTTTGTTTTCTCAGAGACACTTTCTGGCAGCGATGAAGGAATTCAGTTCTATTAAACTCTTTTCTTAAAAAAAAAAAAAAAGTATTAGCCCTTGCTTAACTTTGTTTTCTGACTCCTAAGTCTAACGAAAACCTATGGCACTTGCTTTTTTGTAAAACTGACTGTGTCAAGTCTTCTGATTTGAGAATACATTTTCTGAAAAGGTAGAATATTTTCATAAAGCATTAGCAATATTTAGATTATTACCTAATATGATAGGAGAAAATACTTGAAAAAAATTTTAGAGACATTAACATTAGGTAAACGAGAATCAAATCATGATGTTTGCTAAGTTATTTAATAATCGTGAAAAGCAATAATATTAAACAATAAGTTAAAAGAAATACTTTCTAAATATTTCAGTTGTTCTGAATCACAAACACAATTTTAAAAAAAAAGACTAGTAACTATTAAGAGTGAACTATTCCTGGTTGCACCAGGAGAACCTGAAGAAAATTGTGCATTTGACACAAGTAGATTTTTCATCATAGTCCTCCTTGTTAACACTGCTCTCGTCTCTGCTCAGAGTCATACTCAGTACCAGCTGTATGCCTTATTTCTCTCATTTACTGTCTCAGTATTTATGGTGTTAAACTGTATTATTAAAACTAATTCTAGGGGTTAGCAATGGAGGCAGGGACTTGGAAATCCCCATAGAACATATCCAGATAATGTCCTTTGAAAACTAGAAAAATGAATATAAAGGTGAGAATTTGCTGGATGATTTTGCAATCACATTTGAACAGCTTTTTGGATGAAGGAGTAGTGGTAAGCCAGAGGAGTAACAAAGTCTACATGGTGCCAATCATAGGTAAAATGGGACCCATAAAATCTACTGATCTGAATCACCATCATCATCTGAGAATAAAGAAACAGGCTTAGTACTAGCCTTTGTGCTGACCATACTTCCTCCTCTGTCTACCGCATACTCCCTATCCTGTCAGTTTGATCTCTTGGATCTGCTCTGCAAGCTTCATGGCGTCTTATTTCAATCCTGTCATCACTATGTCTTTCCAGAATTGCCATGACCAGGTGAGGTTTTGGTGGCTCCTGTATAAACTGTCAAAGCTCTTAGAAAGGCCCCTCTTCCATGGCCCAAGTCCCAGAGAACCAGAAGTCCTTCAATAAGAAGTTGGTGGACAAGAAAGACATCAGTCCATAGGCAAAACAATACCATCAGGAATCTTCAGTTGGAGCCGGGTGCGAAGCTGAAATGAGAAGACAATCTCCCTTACTCCTGAAAAACAACATGGTGGACATCGCAGGAAAAGATGCCAATTTCAGCATAGGCCTGAAATTAAGGGCCAAGACCAGTTCCAGAGATATAACAACATTAAGTATAACCTAAGCCTCATTTAAGACAGAAACCATAATTCCTTTTATGGTCCACCCTTGGCAAAGCTAAGTTAAACTGTAGTTCGGCCACCTCGGGAAGGTGTGGGAACAAGCTGTAGTGGCTGTTCAGAAAACAGGAGAATTTCCAAACAAGGTGAGTTTCCCTCCTCCATCGCCTAATTTACCATTAACATAGGAAGAAAGTCTGTAAGCTATACTTACTCCATTCTTTAAACAGCATGATATGATAGCCTTTTTCATTTCTCCCCACACTGTGTTTTGTTGTTTTTGTCTCAGAGGCTTTAGCACAAGATGGGGACTTGTGCTGGGAGGCCGGCAGATTACAAGAAATAATGACCTGTATATATTTAGTTGTTCAAAGGAAATTAGAGTAGCCTGATTTTTATTATTCCCCATTGCCTCACGTTCTCTGGTGTAATAACTTGCCCTGTTCTCTAATTTGCTTTTACATCATTGGAAATGTATAGCATTTAGCCCACATACTCCCATGACCAATCAGGACCTGCTGCTGAGCTAGGTTAACACAACCTTGCAGGGAATGGCAAGATTTCCTGGGGCAGGCCAGCCAGAGATGGCAATGAGCTTATCTCCCCGGAAGCCACGTCTGGCGAAAGCCCTTAGCACTTTTACCCCTTGAACCCATTGACCTCCGCGGGCCCTACTCTGGAGCATAGTAGCTGTCTTTTCAAGAACGGTGTCGGAGAAAATATCTTTTGTCAGAGAAAACATTTGTATGTAACTGCTTAGGGTTAACTTTTTCGTTGCTAATTTCCCAGTGCATGTCCAAGAATACCGCCTCGCCCTGCCTCTCCATTCCTCTAATCGCTTACCGTTTTCTCTCACACTAAAAATCTAAAAGCCATCTGCTTTTAATTTTTTCTCAGAAGAAGAAACAGCTGTTTCAGACATTCTGGGTGTGTGGTGATGTATATGTATGGTTTTTGTATGTCTGTGTACAGATGTAGGAGAAGATACACACGCCTGTGTACATATTCACATAGAGTCCAAGGTTAGATGTCTTCTTCAGTTGCTCCCCACCCTATCAGTGTAGACACAGCCTCTCACCTACTTAGAGCTCACTCTTCAGCAGGAGCCAGGAATCCTCAGGTCTCTGCCTCCCCAGTGTTTGGATTACAGCCACATGCCATCACCCTGACAGCTTCTAGTTTCTTACACAGGTGTGGTAGATCTTCAGCCCATACGCTTGTACAGCAAGCATTTAACTAATCGAGCCACCCCAGCCATATTTCAAATGTTTGTAAGAACTCCATCTAGACCTACCCCACCCCCCCATAACACATGTCTGGTATTTGTACTCATTTGAGACAAAAGCAACATGTGAAAAACAGGCAAAAGTGATTTCCACTTAATTAAGGGTGCTTTTCAAGACGTTTAGTGAATTTGTGTTCTTTTCTTTAAATTCTACTCTTAAATAGGCAGGATTTGGCAAGATAAAAATGACAAGAACTATATAGTAAGCAGTTTTAATAATCACGACTTCTGAAATTTACTTCAGGAGCATATTTTAGGAGCTCAGTAAATTTGATCTTTATAAACGTTTCTTTTTCTCTCCTCAAACATTTTTTTGCAGCCTGGGCAATTGCTTCATTATTAACCAAGTCTCCATTCCAAAACAAACTCGGGCCCCTCATATTCACCCGACTTTAATTTCCTTCAGTCTCATATATTTTAAGATTAACTACTGGTTTTGTTTTGTTCCCTTCTTGCCTGCTCTGGGCACCATAATTTTTCTCATTGTGATTTCTTAGAAATAACACATTCCTTTTAGTACTGTCAAATGCAATACTTCTAATTGTTTTCTGCTTTTTCTAAATCATCACTAACCTCCCCCCCCCTCCATAAAGAACCAAACTACTGTGGCTCAGGAGATAACTTTTAATGATCTTACTTTATAGTTAACTTACTGTCCTGACTGTCCTTTTATTACTGGAGCTTAGGCAATTCAACCCTCTTACTAAATTGTACCCCTTGCCCTAAATTCCACTCATGGGTAACACGGTTACTTGGATGAGTCTGTCTGTCTCCAGAGGTGGTGCAATCCTTTTGAGATTTCCCCAGATCATAACCTTTCAAGGGGCAATTTTCATTTCAGAACAAGATTAGATAGGAAATTTGTACCTCTGTGCACAAGTAAATCAGTCAACAGTTACCCTTCCCAGAGACTGACCAGGTGCTTGACTGTGGGGCCAGGATGGGGGAGGGCTGGGAAAGTGTAATGAGGCAGAGAAGAAAAATGCTAACATTTTCTCTGCAGTGACAAAAATATTCAGTTTCTGAACTCCAGAAAACATTTCATTCCATTTGATTCCACTAATTCCAAAATGAGTCCTTTGGGAATCCTGCAGAACATCATGAGGGCAAAAGAGGCAGATTATATATCTACTTCTCTTAAGATTCGGATTCCACTTTTTGGGATCCTAGTCTCTTTGAATGTATACCTAGCTCGGCCTGGATACAGTGGGGAGGGCCTTGGACTTTCCACAAAGCAATGTGCCTTGTCCTCTCTTAGGATAGAATGGGGGTGGGGTGGGAGGGTTTGTGAAGGGAATGGGAAGAGGTGAGGGAGTGGGAATTTGGATTGGTAATTTAAAAAAAAAGTCTAATAAATAAAAAAAAAGATTCTGATTCCAGTTTTCCTGTCATTCCCAGAGGTGGTAGCAGTTCTGTGGCCTCAAATAATTTTTTGATATTGCAACTCAACTTATCTTAAAATTCATGTATCTGGAGTGACTTTCCATGAGTTTAAATCTATTCACAGGGTTTCACAACTAAAACCAAAAGCATATATATATAGAAGTAGTTATTGGCCCTTAACAAATGTGTTACTTTCTTTATAGATAAATCTATTTCATAAATATATACTATGCATCCTTTTGTTACTAGCTTCTTTTACTCAATATAATCCTCAGAAGGGCCACACATGGTATAACATATGCTGACTAAAAAAAAAGCCAGTATGTGTTTCTATTTTTCCCTTTATTTCTATTGTTATTGCCATAATCCTAGTGAATATAAAACAATATATTATGTCTGATTTTCATTTCCTTGATAGGTAGCAATAAACTTTCCCATGGATTTGTGCACATATTCCGTATCTTCTTTGGAGGGGTAATCCATGACTTTGTTAACTGTATGGGACAGCTCATTTTTCTATTATGTAGCCAAATGATCTCTTTATGTACTGTAAGCACAAGTCGATCATCAGAGGTGTCATCTACCTACGTACTTCATCTAGCCTCTTGATTGACTTTCATAATTTCTATTTCAAGCTTTGAAGGTTAAAACTTTTCATTTTTCTGTAGCTCGGTTGTTTTTATCTTTTGTTATTCATGACGCTAGTACTACTTCTGAAAATCTTTTCCGGCTCAAGATAACAAAGATTTATGCCTGTAATCTTTGGGACTCTTGTGACATTAGGTCTATGTTTAAGTCTCTGGACCATTTTGTATGTGCTGTGAGACAGATTCCAAGTCTTTTGATTTTTTTCCTTTTTTTTTTTTTTTTTTGCATATGGGTTTAGAGTTTTCTCAACACTGGTTAAAAATACTATTTTTTTAACCACTAAACTGTACCAGCAACCTTATTATAAATATGAAAGCTTACAATGCAATCTACATTGTACATAGAGTTTTCTGTATATCAGATCATGACTATCCAAATATATATATATATATAATTTTTTTTCCAATCAGGAATCCTTAATCTCTTTTTCCTACATAATTGTTCTTACTAGAAAATGTTGCTTATAATTGACTATATTATAATCAGCCTAATATATATGACTGAGGGTTTTGTAGCTACCCTTTATCAAGCTAATAAAATTCACTTTATTTCCTAGTTTATTAATTGCTTTTGCTATGGCAAAGTGTTGGATTTTGTCAAATGCTGTTTCTGTATCTATTGAGATAATCATATTGCTTTGTCCTTTATGGACATTTTACTGATTTCAGATGCTAAAAAAACTTCTAATGAATCCCACTCAGTCATGATCATATTTTTTTAATATCTTATATACAACTTGCCAGCATTTGTCAAGGATTTTTTATCTGTGTAAGAAATTTTTTCTGTATAACATTTTTTATTTATTCTGACATTGACTGTCAGTAATAGGAGGCTGTGAGTGATGAAATAGCTTTTCTTTGTCTAATTTTAGGGAAAGTACATGAAGAATCAGTACTAATTTCTTGAGATAGCTAGTCAGTAAAGCAATCTTTGGTTAAAAATATATTCGGAGCAATATATAAACTGCTACACAAACCTGCTGTATTGGTCTGACCTGCATTTCCATGTTTCTAAGGTAGAGACATTGAATCTTATTTGCAAAGCTAAACTCATTGGACAATTATCAATGACATCTTTATGAAGGACATGAAAGTAGAGCATTCCTTAAAATATAACAACAAGGAAAAACCGGTGGAGAGTTCCCGTGAGCTGCAGAGACTCCGTGTCTGAAATTGCCTTTGTGAGCTGCCATGAAAGGCATCTCAATTAAATATTATATGGATTTTTGAGTAATGACTAGGAGAGATGTCAACATTTAGGTTTCCCTCAAGTCCTAGGAAGTACTACTATACCTCTGTAAAGGTAGCATTAATGTCTGAACAACTATTTTCACTCTATTGAATTGTCTCTTAAAATAAAAATGAAGTCCCACATATTTTAAAATCTTGAGTTTAATGGCTAAAATCTGTATCTGTTGCATTAGAAAGTCAGTGACATATCATATTCTGTAAAGATTTCTACAGTACAACAATTAGAATTGGCCAGTCCTTCAAAAAAGTTCAGCCATTCAGTTCTTCTAGGCTGTTAATTTCAGTGTAACAGAGAGAGTAAGCTACTAATTATGGACCCAGCATTTCTGAGATAGATGTCTGGTTTAGCACATTGCAGTTTTTAAACTTAAGAATTATTTTTCTTTCAGTGATTCAATTTCTTTTTTTAAATATTTGTTTGTTTGTTTGTTTGTTTATTATGTATCCAATATTTTTTCTGCGTGTATGCCTGAAGGCCAGAAGAGGGCACCAGACCTCATTAGAGATGGTTGTGAGCCACCATGTGGTTGCTGGGAATTGAACTCAGGACTTTTGGAAGAGCAGGCAATGCTCTTAACTGCTGAGCCATCTCTGCAGCCTCCAGTGGTTCAATTTCTTAAACTTTAAAAATAGAGATTATATGTATCCTCAATATAATATTTTCATGTATATTGATATGTGGATTATGTGTTATTTACTCAATGGCTACCATTGTCTTTAATATTTCCAGAAACAATCAGCTACGGGGCCAAAGTCTGTGTGATGTACCCAATCACTTATTGTTGTCTGAGTCTGCTCATTCCTTCCTAGGATCCCAAACTCGAAAATAACCACACAGAAACTGTATTAATTAAATCACTGCTTGGCCTATTAGCTCTACACTCTTATTGTCTACCTCTTCTATCTTAAATCAACCCATTTCCATTATTTTATATTTTACCATGAGGTGTGTGGTTTACTGGCATGATTCCAGTTTATCTGTTTGCTGCAGTGGCTACCTGGCATTCCATTGACTCTACCTTCTTTCTCCCAGCATTTAGTTTAGTTTTCCCACCTATCTCTACTCTGCCCTACCACAGGCCAAAGCAGCTTCTTTATTCATTAACAAATAGAAGCAACATATATACAGAAAGACTTCCCACACCAGCTTACCCACCTACTCTTCCTGAAATGACATCACCATTCCCATTATTCCTATTATTCTTAATAGGAGTATAATAATTCCTGTTATTCATCTTCTGTCCTGTCCTTGATACTTTTTCAAGATCTAGGGCATCTTTCTATAGATTTTCCCTCATGTCCCTTCTGTTTTTCTTCAGCATTAGAGAATTTACTAATACTGTTGAGCAGAGCTCTTCAAGTTTTGCTTCCAGTGTTTTGAACATGTATTGAGTCTGTCAAGCTAAGTGCTGGTACCTTAAACTCATTTTTTCCAGTCTATGTCAATATGTGCAGAGCATGAATAGGCATTCCGAGTTTATAGATTATTAAAAGGGATAACAGAACTTGGTGACCTATTTAGTACATTCAGTTTACACATGATCTTCCTACAAAATACATTTGTTCTTCTGAGTATGAAATCCATGCTGCTTCTTATTCTTCAAGTGGCTGCCAAGGCAATTTTGCTATGGTGTAGTTTTGATTATAGCACACTCCACTTGATGGGTCCTTATTGCCTATAAAATAAAGCCCAAACTCTTAGCTTGAGAATTCAAAGCTTGTGATAATCTGGTTTAAACCTACTTTTTAGACTCTACTCACTGATCTTTCTCACACCCACTCCACTCCAACCAAAACATATGACTTTTCACTGCAAGTATGGCCTTGACTTCCCTCTATAACTGCCTCTTCCTATGTCCTCCATCCAGTTCCACCTCTACCATGAAGGCTCTCTATCTTGGACAGATGTGAAATCCTTGCATCTCTCAGTCAGTCATTTGGATTGTGTCAGCTTACGATTTACAACCTTCTTAACATAGGAAAAATACTAGAGGGAAGTGACATCAAGAGGATTTCAAGAAAAGTAGTCTGAGGGAAAAGCTAGAGTTAGTTACATAGACAAGGAAAAACCAAAAGCAAAAGGGGAGAATACGGTAATACAGAGTAAACGTATATTGTGCTGAGAAAGGACCTGACTTGTTTCATTTTCCCACTCATTAGAACATATAAATTATTAGGTGAAGTGAAGGGTATCAACAGATAAGAATTTTGGCAGTATCAGGAGATTGGCTTCCATATGAAATTACTGGCTTGGCATATTTTATATGTTATTTCTGGCTGTTAATTCAGTTTGACTCAGGCTTTTGTGTATGGAGTGCTTTTCCAAAACTGAAGATATTCCTGAGAGTTAGAAGGATGGGAAGAAGCCAGGAGTAGCCATATTCCATGAAATTAATTACTTGGACAGATGCTTGTCAAAGTACACCAAAATGGATGTTAAGTACTCATATGTGAACATATTCCAACTTTTATGTAAACCTGAAAGTTGTGGAGCATGGAAACTTTGTCTTATTCTTAGAGACTCCATTAACACCTTTCATGTAATGATGCACAGTTGCTTTTCATAAGATTTAACATTTTATTTTCAATGATTGAATATAATCTCTATAAGAATGATGAGTTACATGGGTGGAGACAGAGGAGAGAAGAGAGATGCACGTGTCCGGAGCCAAGATTTGGTGAGATGACATGTGTTTCTTAGCCTTGGTATGTACAGCTTAAGGCAAGATTCCTTAACTTTTGTACTATCATATTTTGGTTACTTAATTCTTTGTTATATGGGCAAGTCCTTTGACTTACATAACCTATAGGAGTGTAACTGGTTATTATTACTATTTTAAAAGCATTTCCCAGTATCTACATCCAAAAGATGTCCCCTGACTTGGCCAAACAGCTCCAGTGAGCCATAAAATTTTGAAGAGAGTGGTAGACAATGAAACCTAGAAGATTTCATACAACTAACTCACTTAAAGCTACCATCCTGTATGGATTTATAAGAATTAGATCTAATACTGGCAGAGGTATGGCTAAGGGAAATAACTATGGAAAGAATTTTCCAAAAAGAAAGTACTCACTGATGCCAGCAACAAACATTCCACGTGCCGTCTGGGTATAGGGTCTAGAAAAGCTTCTTAAGAGGTTGTCAAACTGTAGTGTCAACAGATGTCTTGGGAACCTGAGCAGTGATAAAAAAGAGTAAATAATCCCTTTGTAGGCTCCAGAAGGTCAGGCATAAGAAAAGAGTTTAGAGAGATACCACACAATGCAAGAAAAAAAGACCTGATCCATCTTAGTATGTAAAACAAGATTCCAAATGTTTAGCTGAGGAAAAGGCTCAGTTCTAAAATCTGTAACCTTAGAGTAAACAAGACATGAAAATTTTTAAGTGCAATTTTTATAGAGTATGAGGGCAAGCCAGAGTCTGAGCTCAGCCTTGGAGTTCAAAAGAGGAGTAGGACATAACTAATACAGGGAGGTTTGTAAAAGCTAGAATTGATGTGCAGGAGAGCCTTGAATGGTACAGTGCCAGACCAAAACACTTCACTTATATTAGTTGCTGTATTTGTTGCTGTGAAAAAATACCTGCAACTTGAAGCAAGGAGGATTTGTATTGCTTACAATTATCAGGTGAAGTTTATCTTTGCGGGAAAAGACAGGAGCAGAAGCCAGGAGCCCTTAGTCCCATTCCATCTGTAGTCCGTAGTGAAAGAGAAATAAGACCTGGGCCCAGCTGCCTTCCTTTTGCTTTGTTTCGCTTTTTAGTCTGTGACTCAATCAGAGGAAATGGTGCTGCCATATTTAGAGTAGGCCTTCCCAACTAAATGAACCTAAACGAGATAATCCCGCCTAGAATTCTCTCTCCATGGTGATGCATGGTTAATAAAAACTCTGAGACAGATATGGGAGTTCAACCTGAAGACTAGAAAAGCAGCCAGTCACTGGCTCTCACCTCGACCTCAGTCCAAAAATGGCGATCCTGTCTCCAGGAATCATCAGAATGAGACTGGGTGTGTAAGCTGTCTCCTCCAGTCTTATGTCTTAATATTCCTCGCTATGGCTGGGATTAAGGGTGTGCACCACTACTGCCTCATTCTATGGCAAGCTAGTGTGGCTACTGTGATTAAAGGTGTGTGTCACCACTGCCTGGTCTTGAAAGCTGGCCAGATCCCTTGACAAACTTTATTTATTAAAATACAAACGAAATGCCACTATACCTTGGTGACTCCAAATCCTACTAAGTCACCATTGAATCCAGCAGAGTGAGTCAAAAGATGCTAACAGAATGCTAGTCAGGACCTTGCTAAAACACTCAGGATTTAATATTACATGTGGGCAGTGAGCAACACTATAGATGCCATGTGATCTTATTTTTATATTTAAATACATAGTTACAACTAACTACTTACAAATATCAATAGATAGGAAACACCATGAAGGAGAAAGTGAAGGGACTCTTTAGGATATGAAAACTTGAAAGACAAAAGAAATTCCATATGGTTTTTATTTCCTGTATGGCTTTTATACTTTATCTTCCATGTTTTAGGTGAAAAGTGTTTTAATAACCACTTGTAAACTATTCTTCAAAAATCACCATGCTGCCTCAAACCAGGATTGGACTTGGAATTAGGAATGGTGGATTATTTAAATAGGGAAAATATTGGCATTTATGAGAAAGACCAGGGATGGTACAATCTGAGAAAGGTATAAACAATCCAGAAAATATGGATTGCATGGTGGAAATGAACACACCATTATACAAATTTGACAAGAAGTTTGCTTGCATAAGTGGAGAACTTTGCACCTAATGAAAAACTACTTTGTCATTTCAGCAAAAGAAGCATGTTCTCCTTTCCATGGACCTAATCAGCAGTAGCTCTTTCAGAAAGGAAAAAACTCTGTGGCTGTGTGTAACTGTGTATCAGACTATGGAGTAGAGAGTTTGTTTGGAATGATGGATGGTTTGACAATATAGCACAGTCAGACAAGACCAGCCATCAATCACTTTAAATCAATGATAGACCTTGGGTGTGTTTTGTGCCACTTTCGCTCATTCTAGTGCCCGGAGAGTTGCACAGAACAACCTCATGACCCAATATCAGCAAAGAAAATGGCTTTTAAAGTTGTTTTCAGGCTCTATTCATCACTCATTCCTGGGTGAGATGCCAAGAAATAATTTTCATGTGTTTTTCTTCAACTCATCTTTCTCACCTAAAATAAAATTTGGTTAAAGGATAGACAAACAGACAAGAAAGGGAGAAGCAGTCCAAGTGAGGGCACTAGGTTTGGTGTCTTGCAAATGACTTAGCATCCAAGTTTGTCTTCTAAACTTGTCTTACTCATCAAAGATCTTCCCAGACAGTCTTCTCATCTTTCTGGAAGGGAGCTGCTATTTCCCCATTATTACTTCTTGGGCTATTCTAGAAGATTTGAAGATGGGCAATCTGTCATCAGTGTCACCAGTACATACCCAACATTGTTATTCCTCAGTCAATATCCTGAGAGACTTCCACTGAGGGCATTGTGATCTTCAATGTTACTTTCATCAGCATAGTTATTGATGGTTAGCCCACCGACTTCGGAAACCTCACACTACTATAGGATTGATATGGGCTCAGAATATGTTCCTATGGAGGGACTGAAGGGATATTGTGTATTTCATAATGTGAGGGAATCTAGAAGACCCTAAAATTCCCTTTTTGACAAATAATTTGTGAAACAGACTCCTTAACTCAAGAAACTGGTTCATCTCTGCCACCTTCTTAAAACCCAATGCTTCACTGTGCCTTCACTATGACTCCTTTCCTTTCCTTTCCTAGCCAAGGAGTAAGATGGCGAAATGACAACAAGCCAGCCCCTCAGAAATACAGTGGTTCCTTCAAGCATCTTACTCTGAGACCAAGGAAAAGGTAAGCAGATCTATGTTTTTGTCTCCTCTTGTTGTAAGTATTATAAAAAATAAAGGTTAACAGGAATTAAGGGTATTTTATCTCATAATACATGAACCTACCAAATTGCTCAGATTTTGCATCTATCAGGAAAAACATTTGTCATCTGTCATGTATGACATTTCATCAGGATGCCAAACAATTCTATAGATAGATAGAAATAGCTTCTTTGAGGTTTTAAGATGCTGAAGCTCTGTTAGTGAATATGCACAAATTGATTTTAAAAGCCAAGGGAAAGAAAAAGAACACTAAAATATTGAATAAATTAATACTATAATTATAAACATCTTAGATACAAGATAGCCTAGAAAAGTGGAATTTACTGGCCAAGGATGAAAAATCTAATGGACCTATAGATTACATAGTAGATGAAAAATGATTAGCAAGGGAATCAAACATCCCATTTGAGTTTCAATGTTTCACCACTTTTGTGGGATAATTTATATTTGGGGGACTCCTAGGGATTAAAATCTGACCAAAAGTCTGACTTTCAGCAACAATTATAAAGTGATAGTATTTTTATAGTTGTGTTACTTTTGTTATAGAAACTGTAGCAAATATGAGAATTTCCAATTCAAAGAATACAGCTATGTGTATTGTCTTGGTTGGTTTTCATTTTGTGTGTACCAACTTGGCATAAACTGGAAATTTCCAGAATAGAAAACTCAGTTGAGAAAATACCTCCACCAAATTTCCTATAGGCAAGTCTGTAGGGTATTTTCTCGATTTAAGATTTATATGGAAGGGCCCAGCAAACTCTGGGCATTGCCACACCTTGGCAAATGGTTCTGAACTGTATAAGAAAACAGGCTGAGCAAACTATTAGGAGCAAGCTAGTAAGCCACACTCTTCCATAGTTTCTACTTCAGTTCCTGCCTCAAGGTTCCTGCTTTAAATTCTTGTTTTTACTTCCCTCTGTGTGATTTTACTTACCTGGGAAGTATAAGATGAAATAAACTCTTTCTTTCCCAAGATGCTATTGGTCATGGTCTTTATCACAGAAACAAAAACTCCAGTTAAGGCATATTTGTGATATATGTATGTCTGTGTTTGTGTTTATGTGTTTTATAAATATATATGTATGCACATATATACGTATATGCATATATAAATATCTATGAATATGTATGGTGTGGGAGGTTCTTCTGTCTATGTGTTGCTCTTATTAGTTAATGAATAAAGAAACTGTCATGAGTCCATGATAGGGTAGAGCAGAACCAGGCGGGGAAAACTAAACTGAATGCTGGAAGAAGGAAGTCAGAGTAAGAGAGAAGCTATGTAGCCTCGCTAGAGCCAGATGGAACTTCACCAAGTAAGCCACAGCCACGTGGAGATATAGAGATTAATAGAAATGAGTTAAATTAATATGTAAGAGATACCCAATAAGAAGCTAGAGCTAATGGGCCAAGTGGTAATTTAAATAATACACATTATGTGAGATTATTTCAGGGCTAAGTGGCCAGGGACCAACAAGTGGCCTTCCTACATGTGCATACCTATGTGAATGCATGTGAAGTTTATCTAATTATGATTTTTATCATGCTGAAAAGAATAGCTTATTACAGCATTGATAGACAAAACGTGTCATTAACCTCCCTTTACTTCTATTAAAGGCTAAAGGGGGCAGAACTGGGGGGTCAATCATAGATATAAATAACTAATAGGATTATACCTTATATATATTATTGAGATCAGAGAGCAGATTCCTTATTTGAAAGGAAATAAAAAACACAGTCTAAATATTTATGCCCTCAAATCTAGAATCCATTCAGGAAAGAGTGTGTGTGTCTGTGTGTGTGTGTGTGTGTGTGTGTGTGTGTGTGTCTGTGTGTAGGAAGGACTTACACATGGTAGAAGAAAACCTTTATATTTCTACACAGTCCTTAGAAGGGTGCAAGCAGAGTTCACCCTGTATGCATCTGCTCCAGTAGGCAAAGAAGAATCTTGTCTGGAAGTGGGAAAAGCCAGCAAAGTAGCCCTGCTGCTGGTATCCAGTCCACGGATCCCAAAGTAAAGCTATATTTTTATTTTTCCTGTTAAAGCAGAGATCTGTTGTTTGGCTACCAAATTACAGGTTGTGTCTGGTTCTCACATACTTCTGCTTTTCATGTGCTGAACAAGAGTAATAACAGGCTACTTCTTTCTCTTGTGGGATTTAGGTACTCTTCATCATAGAATGGGCCATTTTTCTAAGAAAACCTGCCAGTTTAAAAACTGGAGGTGTACGCCATTCATGTGGGGATGGAAAACCCATAAAAATGAGAGGTTTTTGGCTTGAAAGATGGGTTCTAGTTACTTGTTCCCAGATCTAAATGACATGTTTATAAGTCATACCCTTATTATCTAATCCGAACAGTTCTATCCAAAGATCACTATCATTAAATGGTTGTTCAGGGAAGGGTCTCTGGGAAATTTTAGCCCAGAGAAAATTATACACATTCATTCAGTTATGGAACATCACTCAGAACACACTTTTTATTCATTTTTTAAAGTGTGCTCTATTGATAATCTATAAAAGATAATTAAATAAAGCACAGCAAATATTGTTCAAATGTATAATACCTGATATTCTGAACATAAGACCAGTTAACTTAAATACACCACATAGTGAGGGAAACTGCTGCACACATATATTAACAATTAGTATTTGAATCAATCGGCCATTGCACAAATATTCCCTTTAGTGTGTGTGTGTGTGTGTGTGTGTGTGTGTGTGCTTTAGCATCACTGAGAAGTGAAAGCTGACTAAATGGAATAAAAGTGACAAATGATGTAATCACGGAGCCCACTGACAACTGAGAAGATTGTAGGAACAGTTTATTGAGAGATCCTGGATCAGCATGCCCTACCCCAGAGTAGTATTGGGGAATTTTGCTGGTCAATTCAGGAAAGAACCTTGGAATTTTGACTCATCAGAGAATTTCTAAAGACTCTTTTTGGCAGACAGAACCCAGTTTGAGGACATCTGGGTTTCTTCAAATGAAATTAATTTATTCTTATTTTCTTGAAAAATAAAAAAAAAGGAAAAAGTAGACATTTCCTTGCCCTTAAATCATTTGTTTTGTCCAAAGATTAAAAAAATAAAACAAATTCATTTTCACCATTATTCATATTTTTGGAATAAGAAACTATTATTACATTTTATTAGAGAAGGAAATGAAAGAACACAGTATTCAGTTTATATCAGCCCATGATACTAAAAAAACGTAGTAGAGCTGAGGATTCTTCTCAGGCCCATGGCTACATCATGAAGAGAAGTGGGTGACACTAAAAGAACTCTTGTTTTTCAGTCTTGAGGCAAAAGGATGCATTAAGATGCCAGGCCCACGCTAACTGTCTTATCAAACTGTCCCTTAGACACACCTTGATCTCTCCCAGGGAGTTTTTCCTGCAAGTTACCATTGTTAAATTCTGCATCTCTTTTGTTTAGCAGTCTTGTCCTTAACTCATTTTTCTCTTCTCTTATTTTACTCTAGGAAGTAGCAGAAGACAGGCCTCACCTTCTACCCTGTGTTGAGTGCCCCACTTCCCCTACCCATCAACTTTACCTTTTATAAAATATTAAGACACAAATAAAAGTCCTCAGAGTCACTGTCATCTCATACAAGATTTGCCTTTGCACCGGAGTCCTTCAGCATCTTCCTCATTTTCACCCAAGATGTCATCACAGTGGTCTTTATCCACATTTCTATGGGCATTCTTATCAAGACTAAGATTTTCTCAATAGCTTTCTTCTCTTTCTAAGGCCTTGCCAGAACCACCCTACAGTTTGTTCAGAGTGCTTTTGCTTGTTTGTGTGTTATTTGTTTCTCTTCAGTGTTTTTCCAAAAACATCTAGTCTCTAAACTTTAGTCAGTTCCAAGCTGCTTTCACATTCCAGGCATTTGTTGCAGCTTTGCCATCTCTTTTTACCAATGTTCTGCCATAGTTTGCTCAGGCAGAGTGCTGGATGGTTTTATGTCAACATAACACAAGTTGAAGTCATCTGAGAGGATGGAATCTCAATTAAGAAGATGCTTCCATGAGATTTGGTTGCAGGCAATCCTGTAAAGACATTTTCTTATTTAAAGATTGACATTTGCAGGAAGTGCCATCCTTGGGCTGGGGGTCCTACGTTCTATAAGAAAGCAGACTGAGAAAACCATGAGAAGCAAGTCAGTAGGCAGCACCCTTCTCTGGATTCTACATCAGCTTCCTCCAAGTTCATGACCTGTTTGAATTTCTGCCCTGACTTTCTTGGATGATGAACAGTGATATGGAAGTGTAAGCCAAATAAACTCTTTCCTTCCCAGTGCTTTTGTCATGGTGTTTCATCATAGCAACAGTAACCCTAATCTATATATAGAGTAGGGAACTCTTGCAATATAACATAAACCACACAGAGTATGAACGGATACTATGTATCGCATGGTTCTGGGAAATCCAATTTAAAAGCAACACCAGGTCCATGACTTTGTGTCTGTTCTCAGTCCTGTAGATGAGATCTTCTTGCTGTTTGCTAATAGTGGTGGGATGCTGGCTTGCTTTCTTGGAGTTTCTTACTTTTTAAAAGGCACTAATCCTAATTGTTTCAGCCCAGCTCAGCTCCTGAGCTCTAATTACCCATCAAAGGTATCATTTCCCAATATTATCTATCACCTTGAGAGATAAAATTCCATTATGTAGACATCAACACTCAGGCTGTAGAATTAAGACCATGTTTGCTTTCTAATCAACATTTATTTCTCTTCTGTACATTGGTGTGTTTCCAACCCTGACCTAAAACACCATACTCTTCTTGCCTCTGCCAAAGCCATTGTCAGATAATTTTAGGTTACTGTCTTAACTAAGGCATTCAACAGTCATAGTGCTTAAGAAATAACTCTATATTATTTGAGAATATTAGGTATGTAAGTCAATATACCTTGAACTGAATGGTTTACAAATACACAAACAAGAATTTTTGTGCAAATAAAAACCCAAGATTTTGAAAACCAAGTTTCATCTATACTTATTTTTTAGTAATGAATTTGCTACTGGAATTAAAAATATTAATATTAAAATCTGGAAATGATTATTCGGGTGACATAACTAAAATCTAAAGAAAACCAATATGTAAACTGGGGCATTTTATTGCTAATATCCCCAGCTACTATTGAATATTTCATCTTTAAAAATGTTGTAAATATACATTTGTCACTGATTTTAAAACTCTTTGCAGCCCATAAAACAGAAGAAATAGAAATTGAAACAAAGAAACAAAAATACTTCAGGTTGTACCATATAAAGCTCTGTGTGCCTATGGTTTTGCATTGTTAACAAAGTTGTTTCTGTTTGTGACTCTTTTAAACTCCTTATAACACAGGGGTCTCACGCAAGGTGACACATACACTCACCAGCTTTCAAGCGCTCTATTCTGATCTTGTATTTTCTGTACATTCATCTTCAGCCATTACCAAGTGATACCCTGTAAGAACATGCAGCTATAAAACCTGTGTTGGGAAATAAGCAGGTTAGGACATTTTGCTTGATTTAGAGTTCTTCTTCTTGCTGAGAAGCCTTTGGAAGCTGAGCTTCTCCTTAAGCAGCTGGCATGAAGGCTGAAGCAGAGGCAGCAAACAGCAGCAAGAACTCCAGGTGTGGACTCTAAATCAACAAGTTTTTATATTCTCAGGACCACCTCAGAGAGCACTCAGCTCACCATACATCTGGCTTCTATTAATTGCATGCCAGAAAGAGCATATGAAGATGCTGCATATGTAATTATAAATTTTGCCAAACTATCACAGGATTGCCTAGGAGGCTGTGGCCATATCTATGTTGGGAGAAGTGCAAAGAACAGGGTAATATTTGCAGCTTTGGGTGCCTCCTCTATGCTGGATGACAAGTTTTCTCTGGGAAAGCAATAGATGGAAGTTTTCAGCTACAGTGACCAGAAAACATTAAAGACATTTCCATTGTTACAGCCTGGATGTATGCACTAGCCTTATCCATGATGCTTCAACCTTCATCTTTGCCTCCACTCTTTTTATTCAGTACTGAACAGAGCATTTTCATTGAGTAATGAGACAGAACCTAGTACAATGATTTGACCTCTCCTTCTCACCCAGATCCTGTACAGTGAAATTTAAAATCCTCCTGAGAGAATATCCATAGATTACCTGTGATTCCCCCTCGCCCTACCACTGTGAGCAGGATTTTGAGTTTCTTTCCTGGGCTTATGTCTTTCAAACCATAGCGGCATGTCTTTTCCTGAAACACTTAACTTCACCCTTTATCCTTGCGCATCTGCACTTTCAGGGATCTGTATCTGATGTCTTTCTTTTTCTTTCTCACTCTGGCTCACTTCCTTCAAATAATCATCCATAAATCATCTACTGAATGAAGCCATCTTTGACTCTCCCAGATCCTTCCCTACACTCTCTCTCTTCAGGTGTCATCCTACATATCATTATTTTATTCATTTGCTTATCCATTGCTGTTATTAGATATTTATTATTCATATTATTCCTGTTTTCTCTCTTTAAAATGAAAAGACTCATGGATACTACTTTTTGTCCATCACTTTCATACCATAGAACATTTTTTTATCACATAAAAGGTGATTAAAGAATTACAGCCTGAAAGATGCTGACAGGAATTTGCTGTAGATCACAGTCAAGGCAATGATTCATTTGCTTTAATCCTTCCTAGAGTGTTTCCTATTGAAGCAATGAACAGTAATCTCTTTAGAAAAGAAATATCTAATCCATGCAAGGAATTTCCCCCTCCGTCTAAACACAGTACATAGTAACTATTAAGGAAAACTAGAGGATGTAACAAGATTCCCAACATAGGCTGGGAGAGAAAGAGCATCTGTGGCCTTTATCTACCTGCAGGGGAACACACAGACACTTGTCCCAGAAGTTCTTGCAATTATTTTAAGATAGAAAATACATTTAAATCCAAACAGGATGACAAATGTTTCTTCCCATCTGATTAAATATGTTAGCAGTGATATTCAATCCCAAAACAGCACACTTATTTCATTAATGTCATTAGCAAATATATGCTTTTGCTATTTTAAAAAAGCATATGCTCTATCATTTAAAAAATCAAAAAGAAATGTAGTTCTGTGAAATTATGTAGTTTACATAAATTATTAATAAATAAAATTATAGCACTCTTGTCATTAGCCATCAAGTGATCTTGTTTTTCTTAAGCAATTAGTTTATAAGAAAGACATAAAGCTAATTTAAAATGACAACTTAGTCATCTGAGCACACAACAGCTTAGAATTAGTCCCTCTTACCCACTAGGAACTGATAATGCAATAGATATGGCTTGTGATGACCTCTTTCAAATCCCACTTTAAAGTCTTCACAACACCATTCTTATGGGCTTCCCTCTGCAATGCTCTGCTAACATATTCTCCAAAGTCAGATTGTGTTGGTGGGAGGCCACTAGGTAGCTCCCGGTCACTTCGCCTTGAAATAATTACACAGAAACAGTATTAATTAAAGCACTGCTTGGCCTATAACTCTAGCTTCTTATTTGCTAACTCTTATATCTTAATTTAACCCATCTCTATTTATTCATTTGCTTATCCATTGCTGTTATTAGATATTTATTATTCATATTATTCCTGTTTTCTCTCTTTAAAATGAAAAGACTCATGGATACTAGTTTTTGTCTATCACTTTCATACCATAGAGGTCGTGGTCTACCAGCAAAGTTTCAGCATGTCTTTCTCCGGCAGAACCTCTATGGCTTCTCTTTGACTCCACCTCTTTCTCCCAGCATTCAGTTTAGTTTTCCTCAGCTAGCTCTGTTCCCCTATATCTCTGCTATAGGCCCAAAGCAGCTCCTTTATTAACCAATGATATTCACAGCGTGCAGAAAAGAATCCCATATCAAGCTTGAATGTTAGAGTGTGTAAGATTACATCTACACAAACTATTAGAAACTCATGAATGCTTAAGTTAACTAATGTTTCCCATGGTTTGAGACATTGTCCATTCACAAACTCTGAAAGGAATTTCTAGGAACAACATTTGATCAAATTGTCCATGCTATACCTTAGAAAGCACTCCTTTATAAACTAGCTAGAATAATTCTGTCATGAACCAGTGTAAATGATCAAAACATCAAAAAAGTATTCAGATAAAAGCTAAACATATTGAATATTCCCATGTAAAACTTAAGAAATTCTATTTTAAAAAATCATCTCAGAAGTTTGAAGATAAAGCATGAGCTGAAATATGTTTTGCATACACAATTTACTTATTCTTATTTCTCTTCTCATTTTTCCTCAGATTTGTTCTTTTGTGTCTAACAGCTTCCTTCTGTGGTTTGCACTCTCTTCATTATTCTTGTACCCCATGTTTTAGATACACATGTGTGCATGCACACATACACACACACACACACTTAACATCACTGTACAGGCTACTCAACTAGTTAAGGTAGGGTGTGATATCAAAATCAGTTTGAATACATTTATAGAAAGCTGTTCAGGAGTACCAGATAAATAGAGATTTCTAGAAAATGTCAAGGGAGAGACAGGTAGACACACTGGACTACATTTCATCCTGGATCTTCAATTCAAGAGCTCTTGCTCTGATCATGGCAGAAATAAATAGCAGGGCTGGCTACTGAGGAGTTACAGCCAGCAACAGAACTTCTGACATGTCAGACAGTTCTCAATGACTGTATTTTGCTGAGTGATGAAGTAGCAACTGCTGGAAATCATAATAGGCCTTAAAATAGCAAAAAAATTCCTGAATGACTGTATCAGGGAGTAACCAATTTCTATCATGTGTTGATGTCAATTTAGTACAAGGATATTCCCTAGAGAAAAAAGAAATGAGATTCCAGACTTGATGGTTTGTTTTTTTCTTCAAGTGATTTAAACTACATAAAAAAATCCCTTCCAGGCTCAGCTATGGAGCATACTGGGGATGTCAAAAGGCCAAATGACAGGAAATGCTTTGTGCATAATCAGTTTGCTTTCCACATTTAATGTTGAAATAAGAAAATCCTCAATAGCACAGCACTCCTAGGTGGATTTGTAACCAAAAACTGTCTGAAACGCAGAGATGAAGAACTATGTACAACACAGTTTTATTAGTCCATGAAATGGAAGTCGGTGGATTTGGTAACATGAACGTAAAAGGGAAATTGTAATTATTAGAAACCTAAGCAAGTTATGTTGACATATGCCCCCAAATTCTATCATTTGTAGGTAGGAGGAAGTCCTTGCACAAAGTAATTTTGAGGGCAGCCTATGCTAGGATCACAGATATTCACCTTTCAGCAGCCACTATTTCTAAGTTCCTTTCTCTGTCTAGTTCCTTGGAAAGAAAAGCATTGGTGCAAGAAATATGGATCAGCTAACATATGCTCTACACTCTTGTGGTGCAGTAGAAAAAAATCTATGAAATCCAGACCAGCTCAGAAGAAAACGGACAGTTATTGTAAGCAATGGCCAGATGACAACCCCTTTACAAGCTTATGGACATTAGTTAGAACAGACATACGAGTTACATGTGCTTTGGATCTCCATGTGCTCTGAAAAATATTGAATCATTCGCAAACATGTAAAATTGGGAACTCTTATGTTAAAAGCCCATTTGATTTTCTTCTTCTTTTTTATAGAAAGAAAAAGATATGCACCACCACATGTCTTCTTGGGAACATTTGTTCAGGACTGAAAGTGGCTATGTGGGCAGTAGCAACCTAGCTCATCTCTCATTCCTTGATTATCTTATGGAAAGTATGCTTCAGCATTTCCATTACCATCATCAATGGAACTGAGAAGTTGGATGTGAAAACATCAATTGCAAAGAATAAGTTCAAAAAAGTTACTTTAGAGAAGAAAAGAGAAAATCAGAGGTTTTCACTCAATAAAAACAATGTGACTATTGTCTTAGTTATATTTTCAGTTGCTGTAATAAAATATTGCTGAAGAAATCTGAAGAAAAGCTTGATTTCATCTTACATTTTCAGGTAACAGTCCATCCCTGAGAAAAGCCAGAAACTCAAGCAGGGCTGGACCCTGGAGAAGAGTTGCTTACTGAAATTTTCCTCATGGCTTGCTAGTATGATCACTTGTTTTCTTTCTTTCTTTCTTTCTTTCTTTCTTTCTTTCTTTCTTTCTTTCCTTTCTTTCTTTCTTTCTTTTTCTTCTTCTTCTTCTTCTTCTTCTTCTTCTTCTTCTTCTTCTTCTTCTTCTTCTTCTTCTTCTTCTCCTCCTCCTCCTCCTCCTCCTCCTCCTCCTCCTCCTCCTCCTTCTCCTCCTTCTTCTTCCTCCTCCTTCTCTTCCTCCTCCCCTTCCTCCTCTTCCTCTTCTACCTCCTCCCCTTCCTCCTCTTCCTCCTCTTCCTTCTCCTCTTGCTCTTCTTCCTCCTCCTTCTCCTCCTCCTTCTCCTCCTCTTCTTCTTCTTCTAATTAGTTTTTGAGATAATAATTATATTATTTCCCCTCTCATTTCTTCCCCATAAACCCTGCCATAAACACCACTTTATTCTCTTTCAAATTCGTGGCCTCTTTTTATTTTATTGTTTTTACAAATATGTGTGTATCCCTACACATATAAATACAACTTTTCCAGTCTATGTAATGTTTCTTGTATGTATATCTTTTCAGGGATGAGCCTCTTGGTATTATATAACAAATTGGTGTGCTCTTCTTTGGGAAAAAATTTCTTAGCTGCATATGGATTCTTTTTGCATAGGGTTGTGGCCTCGTGAGCATCTCCCACACCTGCTGTGGTCATTCTTTTCAGTTCATGGCAACCATGTTAGGGGAAACTTGGTGGGTGTAGCTTTTGACATTCCAAAGTTCTCTGTTCATCTGGCTCTTACAATCTTTCTGTCCCATCTTCTGCAGCGATCCCTGAGCCTTAGTTACATCAGCCTGATTTCTAAAACAGTCCAAGACTACTACCTTCTCAGGAATGGCACAGACCCCACACTGTGGATACACTCTCCATCAATCATTAATCAAGACAATGTGCCTCGGACTTGCCTACAAGTGGTCTGATGGAGGTATGATCTTCATTGAGGTTTTTCTTCCCAGATAACTCTAATTTGTGTCAAGTTAACATCAGACTAGCCAGGACAATTGTCTTACTCCAATCATCTCAAGACACATTCCATATTCCAACTAGAAATAATGGTAAGAGATGAAATGATGATTTCTTTTCAAAAGGAATTGAACTGAAGGTAGAGAAGGAGAAAACCAACTCCAATAGCTGTTCTCTGACACTCCCGCATGAGTTCTGAAGCCATGGCAAACAAGTGCTTTTCCCCACACATGCAAACACATACACACACACACACACCATACTAATAATAAAAATAAAATTTTCTAAATACACTGTTACCCGTGAGGGACATGGGGGAGTGAGAGAGTATAACAACTGGTAAGAGAATGAGGCAGAGAGAGAGAGACAGAGACAGAGAGTGACAGAGAGAGAGAGACAGAGAGATCCCAAGACCTAGGAGCTAATACATTAGCCAGATAGCATAAAACTGTCTTTGACCATTAGTATTGATATTTCTCCTTGGAAGTCAAGTTCACAACTGAACAAGGAAAATATCTAAGGTTCTGAAGCTTCAAAAGGCTTCTCTCTAAATTCTTTCACTGATTGCTTTGTTTCTGAGTAACTAACATAGTTGAACCTTCACAACTCCAAAGTTCTTACTTATCTCTTGAAAAATATTTTTAAAGATATATTTATATTTATTTTATGTATATTGATGTTTCCTGCATGTATGTCTACGCAACATGCTCTTACAGTACCTGCCGAGGCCAGAAAAGAGCATTAGATCCCTCTGGAAATTTACAGATGGTTGTACTCACAACCATGTGGATGCCAGAAATTGAATCTGCGTCCTCTGGTAAAGCAACCCACACACTGGCCACTGAGACACCTCTCCAGCCTAGTTTACCTACTAGTATATTTTTGATTTTGCAACTTTCTCAAGAAAACTTTATATATTTGAGTTCTCAGAGCTTTTTATATACCTCTGACCACAACCTATGATTTTGAATCCTGTAGTCAGTCAAAGAACAAACGAAAACTAGGTGTACTCCATTAGAGGCCAATTGTGTGTGTATCCATGTGTGCATGAGACCATGGTAAAATATTCCAGACAAGTACTGTTAGAAACTACTGAAATTTTTTTTAGCAAGTAAAAGTTCACAGAATTGTTTATTTTCATAGAATGCATAAGTCATTGCACCACAGAATAAACTCTGTTTAATGTTGTATAAATAAATCAACATGGCATTTAAGAACTATTTTAGGAATAAAATAAACTCTGATGTGTACATATCGATTCTGTTACTTAATATTATATGCCATCAAAGATCATGAGAGACAGTCTTCCCTGAAGTCCCCTCCAACACTTAGGATATAGAAATGCTCAAAATAGTTTCATCACAACTTTGCCTTAAAGAATTATCCTTAAAAATAATCATTAGGAAAGATACCCTATCATTATCCCCAAGTATCAATAATGACCAGTACACGCTAAATTTTTAATGTCAATATATATTCTTTCCCTATTTAGGACAATTGTCTAGAGAATAGGCACATTTAAAAAGTAAAAATTGTAATATAATGAATACATTCATGTTTAGATAGTAATGCTTAAAATTACCATTTCATGTCATGTCTTGTTGTAAAAGGAGTGGTGGGCCACTTCCTGCAGCCCGGCTCCCATCTGCCTGGCTAGATTTACACCCAAAATAATTACATGGAAACTGTATTCATTTAAACACTGCCTAGCCCATTATATCCAGCCTCTTCTTGGCTAACTCTCACATCTTTGTTTAACCCATATCTAGTAATCTGTGTATCACCACAGGGTCGTGGCTTACCGGCAAGATTCTAACCTATGTCCATCTCAGGCCTGAGAATCATAGCATCTGCCTGACTCTGCTTCTTTCTCCCAGCATTCTGTTCGGTCTATTCCGCCTATCTAAGCTGCTGTTCTATAAAAATGCCAAGGCAGTTTCTTTATTTGACCAATAAAAGTAACATATAGACAGAAACCCTCCTACACCAATGTCTCAAATTCAGAACCTCATATCTGACACACACATCACAAGCATAATCTACTGCTTTTAAACTATGTCCAAGTTTGCACTGAGAACTCTCTCCTAAGTGTTAACATTGCATGCAGCTTCCAACGGCTCATTCTTCTTCATCCAGAAGTCATTTATTTGGGACAAAGATACAGAAATTCATGTTACTTCAACACAGAATATTAAGATGAGGCAGAGAGCAATAGGGTGGCTTATAAAGGGGATTCCATCTGTCAGTAGAAAATTAAAATATAATTAAATAATAATATATTGGAACTTGACAATATGCTTCCTTTACACTTGTGTTAATGGTTTATCAGATGTCTGACATGGATTAGAGTCAAGAACATTCTGAAACTATCTATAATTAAGACCCTTGAACAGCATCCAAAAGAAGAGGGACTATTGAATCCAATGCCTGCCATTTTATTTATATATATATATATATATATATATATATATATATATATATATATTCTTTTCATCAGAGTCATTTGGCAAAGTACATTTCTCTTTGCCTTTTTCTTTTAAAAGTCACATTTTATAATTTGTTGTTAAATATACCAAGTCTACTACCATATATATACAGTGGTAGGTTAAATATATATGTAATTATACTATGCTTAACTGAAGAAGATTTGTATTCTTCTTTTGTCCAATACATGAAAAATCCTCTTTTTTAAAGATTAAAATCAGATCTCCTTAGAGTTGCTTAGATTTCTATTGAGTTCAATGGTTAAAATGATCTACTTTGCAATCCTAGCACAAACAGTATAGCTTTTAAAAAGGTATTTTAGTTTTTGTTACATAACACATTCTTTCTCTAACTCTTGACCCTTCAAGAGCTTTTAATTAGATATATGTAAAAAATGGTGCATGGATTAAAGGTCAGTGGAAATCATTTACCTGTGTGCCTTTGCTTCCTTCCTTCTAGTGACAGACTTAGGTTAGTATTTTGTAACTCTTAATTATATTTTGGATATAATGTCTTTTATCTTGGTTTTGTTTTATAGTAAAAACAGTTGATATAAAAAAAACTTTCTATGATCAACTATGACCATTTGATTAACTTACAAGTATGATGAGCAAATTTTTTCTTTTTAGTATTATAATATTGTTCTAAGAGACATTTAGCTTTCACATAGATTAAGGATTTGTCTTTGTCCACGTGACCTAAAGAGACTCTCTTCTTCACCCTTCTTTCTTATTTTGTGAAGTAATGAAATATTTAAATAACGGGTACTTGGCAGAGACACTTATTCCCACAGTACTTCTTGCCAAAACTAAAGAAGTGAGCTCCAAATATGAGGCAGGGGTGCTGTGTTTGTGAGCTTATAAGCCTGGTTTCCTCCGTGGCATACTTCCTAAAATCAAATAAATAAAATAAAATAAAACCAAGCAAAACAATATAATTAGTGGAACTCCACAGGGTTGCTTGTGAAGTCAGGCAAATTTCCTCAGCTGATGACAACTGAAAACTGACAGAGACACATCAAGAAACCATCTCACCCTGACAGGAACCTAATCAGATAAATTGTTTTTCCAGTTTCAATATTTCTCTTGTTTTTCAAGAAGCAAGAAAGTTAGGACAACATGACCCATCGCTTGTGTGTATCTAAATAGAATTAAATACCTTTAATATACTTTCTACCAAAGTGCAGGTCAGAGGGACTAGGTCGCAAACACCACGAGTTCACTTGTCCTCCGTTCTGAAAGGAAACGTTCAGCAGAGAAAAGTATTAATTATAATCTGGGCAGTTCATGTGTGAAAACATCAAACTGTCAAAGATGCGCGGCTTTCTTACTTGAAATTTGTCTCACAAGACTTAAGGAAGAACTTTGGCCAGGCTCCTCCACCTAATTGTTGCATCCAAAATTTATTAAAGAAAGAAAACAAAACCATTTGTGAGGCATCAGGACTGATGGCAATTCAGGTACAATGAGACGAGAACGAGCTGCCGCTGCCAGATGGAGTGGATGTATTCCCATGGCACCTATTACTTGCCAAATGTTTCATAAAGCAAACACATGACCTAAAAGATCTTTGCAAGTGTGGGGTCTCCACAGAAAAAAAAAATGAAAAAGAAAAAATTACACACTTGCAAAAAAATAAATTCTGTTCTTATTTAAAAGTCATTTCTTAATTCCTAACCATAAGTTGTTTTTAAAAACACACACACTTTTAATATTTTTCAGCTGTCATGCCCACTTTAGTGAGTCTACATGTGTGGGTACTCCATAAAATCTCAGTGGTGGTGGCAGATGTCCCCTTTGAAATATTTCATCTGCTGTTGGGGGGTGGGGTAGTGTGGCTTTAGTGCCATGAACACCATCCCTTCTGAGGGCTCCGATTTGGGACAGCCTCTCTGGGGCAAAAGCAGCATTTCTGCATGTCACTCAAGCCAATGGAACTAGAAGTGGAGAAACAGATGACTATGTTAAGATGAAAAAAAGAAGAATTTTAAATAATAGCATACTTATGTGGGCCTTTAAAACAGCAAAAGAAGTGCTGCAGGAAAACCAGTCTTTGTTGTAATTAAGGCTCACAGATAGATTAGCGAAAACATATAGCCGCTATATGAAGTCACCAAATCTCTAGCATGGATGCTCTACACATGGGGGCTCTAGAGAGTATCCTTTCTCTGAAGTCTTCTGGAAATTTTACTGTATCCCACATTTTAGTATGTGATTGCATATCTTGCCTTCTTCTCCCTTCCAATTGTTTACAGATTTGATGGTTTAGGCTTTTGCCCCATTTTCAATCAGCCTGTATTCTTCTCCCTTCAAGATTATTTCTGTACTCCAGGAAAGAAAATACATATATAGTTGACTATTCAGTCACATGGTAAATTTTAGTGATTACCTAGAGGCCCTAAGTTTTTAAAGGTCATTGTCTTGCCATTAAGTAAGGAACATATTTCATAAAGAGAAAGCAATATTGAGCCTATGATCATTGAGTCACCAATACCCATGTGGAATGACTTGTTATGCTAAGAGGGGCCCTATTGGGGGATTAGTGTACAATTGGGGGGGGGTAATAGGGTGAGGATATGTTTACTGAGCACCTGACTTTCATTTGGAGACCAACAGGAAAGTAGGATATAACTAACAAAGATAAACTAGAGACATCTTAGGAAGATGAAAGTACCAGTAAAATGAGACAAATGGGAGGAGGAGTGGATGAAGATTCTGGACATGTAGCATGGGCCTGATCATGAGGATGCTTGTGGTCTGTAAAGCACATGTTGAATTTTATGCTGTGTGAGAATAAGGCCATTCAGGATTTTGAGCAAGGAAACTGTATGATCACACTTGCCTCTTGATAAGACAATAATGGTTGTAGTCAGTAATGGATTAAAAAGAACAAATTTTCTAATTCAAACAGGGAGGCCAGGGAAAGTCAAAATGAAAATACTTCATTAGTCCAGGTGACAAAGGCATATCGATGAAGAGGGAGAAATGAGTACACAAGGGAGAAAAGAATTGGACAGGCTTCAGGTGTGTCTATAGTTTTAGTTCTTTGAGATTTGATGGTGACTTTGATAGGTCACCATAGCTTAAGAATGAAGGGGATTTTAAACAATATACAGGCTTCATGCTTAATCAAGTCCATATGCCATTGTATCATTTGCAAAATGAGACAAAAAACTCAGAATAGCAGCTGCAAAAAGGTTTGATTTCAGAATAGAGATTCATTTGGGAAGGGGGAACAACTTGAAAAAATAAACCCAGTGTAAGTAGTTAGGAAAGGGAACACAGGAGCGTTATTTAGGGGTTAAGTATGTGGTTTAATTGGTAGAGTACTTCCTCACACTCATGATGTCCAGAGTTCAATCCTCAGGCCTGCATAAACCAGACATGGAGGCATGGACCTATCATCCCATCACTCAGGAAGGAGAATCAGAAGCATCAAAAGTCCAAAGTCTTTCTCAGCTACATGAGTGAGTTTGAGGTGAGCCTGAGCTACATGCAAGTTTTTCAAAGTTAAGAACATCACCAGCAAATAAAAGCTCACTTAAGGAGAAAGCAATACAGTGAAGGGAAGGCAATCAAGAACAGAGAAGGAAGAATTCCAAAGAAAAGGGAGACCATGAGACGGAGGCATGAAGGAAGATAGGGTGGAAGGAAAGCAGGGTAGTGAGCAGGAACTCAAGGGACCAGAATGAAGAAATCACACTACAGGTGGCCCCATAAGGAGCTGTGTGATCACCAACCCAGACTTTTTTTTTTACTTTTTATTTATCTATTTATTAAAGATTTCTGCCTCCTCCCCACCACCGCCTCCCATTTCCCTCCCCATCCCCCGATCAAGTCCCCCTCCCTCGTCAGCCCAAAGATCAATCAGGGTTCCCTGCCCTGTGTGAAGACCAAAGACCACCCACCTCCATCCAGGTCTAGTAAGGTGAGCATCCAAACTGCCTAGGTTCCCACAAAGCCAGTATGTGCAGTAGGATCAAAAACCCATTTCCATTGTTCTTGAGTTCTCAGTAGTCCTCATTGTCCGCTATGTTCTGCGAGTCCGGTTTTATCCCATCAGAATGGCTAAAATAAAAAACACCAATGATAGCCTTTGCTGGAGAGGTTGTGGAGAAAGGGGTACACTCATCCATTGCTGGTGGGAATGCAAACTGGCGCAACCAATTTGGAAAGCAATATGGTGGTTTCTCAGGAAATTCAGGATCAACCTACCCCTGGACCCATCAATACCACTCTTGGAAATATACCCAAGAGATGCCCTATCATACAGCAAAAGTATATGCTCAACTATGTTCATAGCAGCATTGTTTGTAATAGCCAGAACCTGGAAACAACCTAGATGCCCTTCAGTGGAAGAATGGATGAAGAAAGTATGGAGTATATACATATTAGAGTACTACTCAGTGGTAAAAAACAATGACTTCTTGAATTTTGCATACAAATGGACGGAAATAGAAAACAACCCAGACTTTTAAATGTGTCCAAAGCTCTGGTAGTTTTCTCTGTTACAGATACCTGCATTACTGTGCAATATTTTTTTTTTCAGTTAGCCTCAAATGAGTTAGCTCTCCTTGAAAATAATTGCATACCTTTTTGTGAAATTTATGGATTTCTACAGGCCTTCCTCACATGCCAAGAAACTACATTTTGGAGTCAGATCATCTGAAACACAGACTCCAAATTTCGTGAAGAAGAATCCAGCCATATTTATGTGATATGATTAAAAGTCAAATTAATTTATTGCTGCATTTGCAAATTATCTTTGCGTATATGAATTCAACTAACTGCAACCTTATCTGTCCAGCCATTATTCTACTCTCTCTCTCTCTCCAAAGTCTCTAACACTTTGGGCTACCAAAAATAGTAAGACAGATAGGAAAACTTTTTAAAGTGTATTTTATTGATAACATTACTGATAATATTATATTCTATTACAATGTCCTTTACAGGGCTGTGCTAAGTACATGGCTGTTGGGACCTTAAATTGGTACAATTACTTTGGAGAAAAATGACATCATCCTCTAAACTACATAGTGATAATGTAATACTAAATTGCATATAATAGCCCAGCCCTCCAGATTTTCAAATTTAACCTATGTCTACAATTAACACTCAGATCAAGAAACAAGCCCATGCTCATTCTTCAGAATTTCCCTTGGGACTGTTATTTTTTTAAATTGAGCATTCACTGACTATATGCTATAAGCATGAGCATATGCTTGTGCGCGCACACACACACACCTCCAACTGAAATTTCTGAATGCAATCTCAGCAATTATCTTAGAATCCGCTCAGCCCAAAACGAGTTATAATAGTCTAAAATTTGAACAATACGTGTATAATAATTACCTGGAAATAAGAAATTACTCACAATGGGATATACCATAGCAGAGAACAATTGGATGAATGAATTACCTCCAAGGACATAAGCATGAGCTAACTTTTGAAACTTACAAAGAATTCAGTGAAAAAGTGAAAATTTCAAGAGAGTAGAAATGTATGATACCTGTTTTGTGAAGTTAAAAAGTAGTGTAATATCTAGGCGCATGCATGTGTGTAGCAAGAATGAACAAACAAGTGCCTGACAACCAAGAAATGCAACATTGCATTGAAGACTGATTTCCTGGAAGGTAGACAGAAAGAGAGCACAGGGAAAGGAGGGCCATTGTAATGCAATGCTACCTAACACAGCACAATACGAAGTGAGGGGAACACTGATCACTGTGAAGAAAGGATGACTCTCATATACAGGAACTCTCTAGGAAAGCCAGCACATGGGGGTAACCTAGTTATTGGTTGCAGTCCCATTCTTATTTAAAGTGGTGGTCCATTGGTTTTGTTCTCTATTAATTAGCTGATGGATAAGAATTAACTAGTTAACTATACAAAGGGGTCATTACTTTATCGTGGACTGAGAATTTATGAGTGATCACTTGGGAATCCATCTGATCTCCAAATATAAACTATGGTTCACTAAATTAAAATGGTTTTACTTAGTTAGTTGTACAGGCCTTAAAAGTAATGGTTTTCCTCATGGCTGCGTAGAATGGAAGAGAACAATCATTTCTTATTATATACTGTAGCTGAAACTGATAAAGGGGAGATAGATGTACTCTCAAGTCCCACTCCTCTCTCTTCCTCAGGAGTCTCAGAGTCAGGGATTATGAGTCGAGGAATGTCATGAATGAAATAATAACTTGATTTGCACACCTGGTTCAGGCTGGCCTAGCTGCTCTGGATATTCTGGACATGTAGGTAGGGCATTTATTAAATACAACTAATTAGCTCCTGACAATTGTTTTAAAGTAGCTTCTAATTATTTCAGAAAATTTATGAATTGATTGGAGTATCAGATATTCATTAAATAATATTCAGAAAAATTTACCACTGATAATGCATAGAAAACTAATAGATGTTATTTTTGGTGAGGCTCCTGGCATCTTCTGTGGCTGGATCAGACAGTGATACAGGTTAAGGTACAAGGAGAAACAACTGGAGACAGAGCATCTGTCTCTCTCTTAGATTTATGTCATGACTAACACGTGAAAAGTTCAACACTTTAGAAATATTACAACTAGAAAGGACACAGTTATATAATTTTGTAAATTTTGCTAAGAAAATGAACAAGAATTTCTTTAATTTCACAAGTAAAAAACATGAGATTAAAAATCCCTACTAGGACAGAAGCCTGAGGAACTTACACATGAAAACACTACTAATTTAACGAGAGCCTTATCCTTATTTGTCGTTTCCTCTACCCGAGTCCACACCAACTATTTCAGACCCTACGGACTCTCAGCTTCAACCAGAGAGTATGCACACCTGTCCTGGTGGGTGACAGTACCAGAGCATACTCCATCAGTGAAGTATTGTCTGCTGCCCTTTAGTTTGCATGTAATTTGATTATAAATTGGAATGACTTCCTTCATGAGGGTCTGACCATGGAAGTATGAACTAAGTATCTAGCAAAAAACAGAACAGCACAGAAGAAATTCTCAACACTTCGTTCATCTCAATACTTCAGTCCCCTCTATCAACTTGTGTTTATCTCACCAAGACTAAAACATAGTAAAGAATAACATGCATGGCTCTTGTTTGAATAAATGAAGGTAAGTCTGAATTTCAAGAAGAAAAGTAATAACAAAAAACAGAAGAGGTCTAGGAAGATTTTTTTTTAAAAAAATCACATGATAGAGTCTCAAATATTGTTTTTACATAAGCTTTCCTCTAAAGTAAGGCCCACTTAATCCAGTTTTGACATGATGAGTAACTCTGTCATTATAACCCATGACCAAACTAAGAGTTACTGTTGGGTAATTTTGTGGAGATATTGAATTAAGTATACAATGCACATATTCTATATCTTAAGGATTTACTGATGGGAAGCAAAGGAATAATAGTAGTTCTCCTGTTTTATTGGAAGACAGGATGCAGCATTGTTAGTGCAACATGCCAATTATAGAACAGCTCTCGATAACCAGTGAAAAATACAGATTATAGTTCAAGTAATGAGTATTAAAATCCCTTCTCTCCTAAACGTCTAATCAAGTTTTGAATATTTCAGAGGTCATGAGTCAAGATAACTGGAAAAAAAATAAATCAAACCTATATTGTGGTCACTAACATCACTGCTGTCTTTGATGAATTCAGAACTGTTAGAAACATCAGCCATGGAAGAAGTGTGTTGTATGCCAAGTGAACATGTGAATAATAGTTGAACACCTGATTCTACCAACAAACAATAGTCTTCTTTCTAGGAAAGAGCACATGGGAGTCCAAAGTTTTGTATTTCACAGCTTAATCATTGCTCTTTAGATTTAAGTAGCATCGTAAGTTATGGTTCACCCATCTGGTAAAGAAATTTTACAATTAAATCAAGGTTTTCATTTTCCACTGTATTTCATTCTCTTTTGAACTCTCTTTTTTATACTTGCAATTATGAACAAGATTCTGAGAAGTAAATCCATTTCCACTCCTAGCTATACTGAAAAACATGGAATATGAAGCCTCCATAGAGTGCTCAGCATCAGAAAGATTTTTCCCCTGGGCCCAACAGGATGCATTTTACAGCACTCTAGGAAAGGAACCAATAGGTTTTACGGTCCTTAGGAGCTTTGGATGGGTAAGAGACCACCAAGAAATAGGATAAGTTTTCAGTGCTGTGGGTGTTTCTAGAAGGGATTTGCTAAACCTCCAAATTTCCTCTAAGGTTACCATAAGTCAAGGTGACATGTCTGTAACATATATGTGTTGATGATGTAATTGTGACAAATTATTTCTGTCATGATGAATTTAAAATATTTCTTACCCTAAATACTTCCAAGTATATAATGTAAGTAATATTTTATAGAGTATATGAAACCACTTGGTTACTTTCAAGAGAGGCTTAAGTAGAGTTGAGATCAAATAGCTACAGAAAATTTTGTTTTTCTATCTATAATTGCTTCGTTTTAAGGATATAATTTTGGATTGGTAACACCCCTGTTTTCAAAAAGAAATTTTCCTATGTACATATTATGAATACCAGTAGTCCTTGGAAAATTATCATAAAACACCGTGAAGATGAAAGTTGACCAAAAAGGATGAGAAAGAAAAGTATTTTGTTAATTTCTATAGGGTCTTGGGGATGTTTTCCACTTTTCATGATAAATTTCAGGAACACAAATCGGCTGTGTCTATTGGAAGCTTTAGAAGATGTTTTTCACTATCAACTCAATTGCTATAAATTCTATTTCTGTGATCCTCCCTTGATACTTCCAAGCTCACAAATAAAAACCTCAATGGCTACCGGACAAAGTCCAAACACTCAGATCTCAGCAGAGCCTTGAGTAAAGGGATCTAGTTGCACCAAGACTTTCTTTCACTAACAGAAATCCTTGTTGAGAGTAAGAGGGCCATAACCAGGAAGCAGTTTTTATTACAGACTTTTATTACAGACACAGATAAGGGTCATCTCAATCTTACCTATTTTCCTGTGCATATATTAGCAATTATATATTAATAAATATATTAACAAATGTTTTCTATTTTCCTTTCATTATTTTCCAACTAATCATTTGTATGTATATATGTATATGTATATATATGCATATATAGTGTATACATGTGCATGCATGTGCATGTCAATACTGATAATGCTTGAGCATGTGTTTTAATTCAACTTTCACTACACCCCAAGGAACCACATCTAGAAACAATAAAGTTTATGTCAAACACATTGGACTTTGAGAGCGAACAGCTAGTGGCCATACCTTGTATTGTCACTTTTGAAGGGAGATGTGAGTGCCTCTTCTATTGTGTTTGGGTTACACTTTATTAAGGAAAAGAATAAAGCTGTTAGGAAATACATTTTAATTTTTAGAAGAGCGAATGCTTCATGGAAGAGACTAAGTACTATGGCAGTTACTTTCATTTTAACTCAAAGATGCGTATATACCATATTACCTACTAAGGCATCTTAGAGATTTGAAATATGAGCTGAGAAGTGAAAATATGGCCCATGTGGGATTCTGAGTTGGGAAGATTGGTGTGAGCCCTAGGCCAGTCTGGTCTGCATGGTGAAACCAGGGCAGCCAGACATAAATAGACAAACACTGATCAGAAAACATGCAACCAAGCAAAAAAGAAAACTCAAAAAATTACTGTGAATTTCATTACAGGCAGATAGGGTAATTACAGACACAGATAAGGGTCATCTCAATCTTACCTATTTTCCTGTGCATATATTAGCAATTATATATTAATAAATATATTAACAAATGTTTTCTATTTTCCTTTCATTATTTTCCAACTAATCATTTGTATGTATATATGTATATGTATATATATGCATATATAGTGTATACATGTGTCTCTTTGCACAATATATGGTGTGGCTCACAGTGGTCCACTGTACATAGGAGTCATAAGAAAGTATTTGAAAGCCTCACCATATCTAAGTAAAAATGTTGGGGAAGATAAATGCATTGACTCTGACTTAAATACTACGTGTTGTATTTGTATATGGAATCATCAAGTGGCGATTGTGAATGGATGCATTTATACATTTTTATAATGGATTTCTCAGAACAAACATTTGATTTTAAGTGTTTAAATTTTCTCTTTATTTTATTGCGGTGTCTCTGTAAGAAAAGACGTAGATTTCTCTACTTTGTAGAAGCTTGAGGTGGGTGGGAACTTTGGGCTCCCTTCATTATTCTTTTCCTGGCTCTCTCTCCCATTTATGTGACCTTGTGAGCAGTTAGTTAGCAGCTCCTTTGGCTGTTTTAGTCTTCCGGGGGGAGTGGAATTCTTAGGAACACTTTCATTTTCAGCTAAATTCCAATAAAGCAAAATGATGTGCTGACAGCTGAAGTTCACGACCAAGAGCATTACCTGATCCCAAGATGTGCATGCTAGGTAAATGGTTGAGGATCTGCCCTCGGGGAACCTTCTCTTTTTAGAAATAATCAACCTACTGCCTCATTTCAGTCACAGATCCTCAAATTAAAAATATGAGGAAAGTAACTATTGACCTAAAAAGCTCAGATCTAAATTAAGATTTTCTAAGTACTGGTTCCTAGTAGAAAGATGATAAAGAATCATTAGACAGCTTTACATTTTGTGAGGTTTGCCATATTTTTATGTTTCTGTTCCCAAATGGTTAACAATCATGGCCATATAAAAATACAATCAGTAACAGGAGCTGTTCATAAACAAGAAAATGTAAGAAAGCATGGAAGCATCACTGTTACATTTCTGAAAACAAAATCAAGTGTCAAGTTATCTTTCCTGAAGTCGATACATTGAATGCTAGCTTCCTTACATGCTTGTAACACTTGGGCAGCTCACTAATGTCTTCCAAAAAAATTTAAAAACTAGCATAAGTTAGAAGTTAAATTATATGACAAACTTTTTTTTTATACCTTTGCTATATACATTAACTCTGTGTATCAGAGGGGTGAGAATAGAATTATTGGCCAGCTGTACCATTGATGACTGAACTTTTGTAGGATGTGGGAAAGTAATGAACAATAGAGATGTATGGGGAATGGTGCTTCCCATTCTTAAGAAATTTTATGAAACTCAAGACTTTCATTTTCAATTGTCCATTGCTAATGGAAAAAAAAACTCTCAAAAAATAAGGCAGTCTTATTAATCCAGTTGTCCCCATTTCTGTCAGCAGAAGAAATATAAATGCTGCCAATGTTCATGTTTGAGTTGAAAGAGAAAAGTTAGCAATTTTCTGAATTCCTGAAAAGACCACTCTTTCCTTTTGAAGACATGACCGGAAAGACTATAGGCTGAGAGAAGCTCACTATGATGTTCATATGATATGGCAGACGACGTAAGACAAACATTTAGTCCGGCCGCAAACACCACACCAGAAAAGGCAAATGAGGAAAGAGAGGAGCACCCAACCGGCCCAGCTGCTTCACCTCTACTCTGTCCCTTGAGTAAAAGCTAAGACAGGCATTCACAAAACTTCACCGATACATTCCCAATCTGCAATGTGGTAATGCCAGACTAAAAATCACACTGAGAGAAATGTTGCCTTATTTTAAGACCATCAATAGCTAGAAATATTACTCACCAATAATAGAGATGTCTAGTAGATCTAAAAAAATATGCTTAGCAGTTGTTTAACAATGAGAATCCAAGGAGCTGGCCTGACACATTAAAAAGCAACAGCAAGCAGCCCGATGGTTTTGTGACATTTCTGATTTCGCATTTCTCGGTTCCGTTTGCAAATACACCCTCGGTTTTAGGAGGTAGAGCTGCAGTGCTAAAAGAATGAGGGGGAAATCATTCACGGGTTTCTAAAATGATCACACAAATATTTGTGAATTAAATATACATACAGCTTTCGGCCGCGGTAGCCATCTTTCAGTAACTCGCCAAAATGACAAACACAAAGGGAAAGAGGAGGGGCACTCGCTATATGTTCCTTCTCTAGGCCCTTTAGGAAACACGGAGTTGCTCCTTTGGCCACGTACATGCGGGTCTACAAGAAAGGCGATATTGTAGACATCAAGGAAATGGGCACTGTTCAAAAAGGAATGCCCCATAAATGTTACCATGGCAAAACCGGGAGAGTCTACAATGTCACCCAGCCTGTTGTGGGTATCATTGTAAAGAAGCAAGTTAAGGTCAAGATTCTTGCCAAGAGAATTACTGTGCGGATTGAACACATCAAGCACTTGAAGAGCAGAGACAGCTTCCTGAAGCAGGTGAAGGAGAATGACCAGAAGAAAAAGGAAGCCAAAGAGAAGGGCACCTGGGTTCAGCTGAAGTGCCAGCCTGCTCCACCCAGACAAGCACAGTTTGTGAGAACTAACGGGAAGGAGCCTGAGCTGCTGGAGCCCATTCCCTACGAATTCATGACCTGATGTACAAAAAGAAATAAAAGACCTGGACTGTAACAAAATAATAAATAAATAAACAAACAAACAAACATACATAAGTCCATATGAAAATTTGCTTTTCTTTGAAAGTTTAAGGGTAATTAAATGCTGAAAGTGGAAGTAACATGAGCCTGAACTAAAGTGAGGTCTAGGGAGGACCCAAGGGCACTGGAATTCTGGTTTCAAAGTGCCAACTATTAGCTAAGTTTGAGGATGACACTGAGTGGCCATACTTAGAACTGGCTTCTCAAGGTCTGCCCGAGAAGAGCTTTGTAGACAAAGAAAATATTCAACTAAAGCAAAATTCTCTAAACCCAAGAGAGGAAGCTTGGTCACAGGGATCCCTCGAATTATCCCCAGTGCTAGCAATGACAGAGGTAGTACCACTTCTAGGGAGAGGCTGAAGCAGAGGGGAGCGGTTTTAAACCCAGTAGAATTGCTGGGTGGTGGTGGCCCACGCCTTTAATCCCAGCACTTGGGAGGCAGAGGCAGGCGGATCTCTGTGAGTTCGAGACCAGCCTGGTCTACAAGAGCTAGTTCCAGGATAGGCTCCAAAACCACAGAGAAACCCTGTCTCGAAAAACCAAAAAATAAATAAGTAAATAAATAAATAAACCCAGTAGACTTAAGGAAATTGATTTAGCACTTTTATATTTGTTTGTTTGTGACTTGAGTTTTGTTGCTACTAGTTTGTTCTTCTTGTTATTTTGTTTCACTAAATTAATTTTTCAGTTTCTTCTCACGTATCAGTGAGATGTCCATCACACATAGAAATAAATATCTTCTCATGAAGGGACAGAGTTATCCAGGAATCAAATGATAACTGGACAAACGTAGACCATCATGGGAAACCTCTATGTCATCACAGCTTCTCTGACACAGCTTGTACATCTATGGATCAGGGAACATAAAGGAAGAAGGGGCAACAAGATTGTATCATTTTCTTAGTGGAAACCCAGTGAAATGTCAAAGAATGAACTATTTCTTAAAATCTTATTTTTTCCGTTCTAATCATTCCTTCTTTCTGCATTTGTTTGCAATGCCTGCTTTCTTCGTGATGGCAGTAGTGGGGAATCATTAAGAAACAGGGCAAGTTGATTTAAACAATGCGACCTTGAAGGAATCTGGTCTTACTGTCCCAGAAGTTTGACGTTCTGACTGCTGTGCCTCTTCATTTCCTGGGCTTAGCAGGGACACTGAGCTCAGGAATGAAAAGGCGATGAGAAAAATCTATCTTCCACGACATTCACACCCCAGCAGGAAAGTACCATACCAGAAATTTCACAAGAAAGTCGGCTCTCATGAGAATGTCAGCCAGACTCTTAACCGTACTGATAAGTTCAGAAGAGCTTCAATCAAAAAGCTTTCAAATTCCCATCCCAGATGACCCCACAGATCCCTCTGAGAGTCACCCAACACCACTTCATAGTTCCCATAAACACTTGGACCCTTCCCTGTGAAAGCCAACAAGTTTTCCCACAAGTCCTTTACATACCACATCTTGCCAAATGAGCTATCTTAGTGGGAACTGTTGGAACTTTCCAGACAATTTTATACTAAAAGCAAACTGATCTTCAGTCACTAACATACCCACACAGTTTTCTGGGACTGACAATGTTTCCATATTTCATATGCTACATACAAAGTCACTTACCCTCCCCCACAGACAAGTATTGCTCTCGGAATACTTTGTAAACAGTGTTTCATAACTGAAATAATTACTGATGTCAACACTCTCATTAATATTCCAGAACTGCCTACATTTTACATCAAATTGCCTTATAAAAATGGAACTGTTCACCTCTTCTTTGTAAATCAGCTATTTGATTTATCTGTGGGAAACATTTCTCAAATATAGATTCAGAAAGACGTCCACCACATGATGATTTTTCCATATGGCATCTCATAATTATTTTGCTGTGTGTGAACATGGTGAAAATGGTTTCATAATTCTCCAAGGGTCAGAGTAAATTATTTCAATTAGACATATTTTGGAGCAAACATTACCTTAGGGTTCATTAATAATATTACCTGAGAAGGAACAGCTGCCTTTTATGTATAAAAAGCTGTCAGCTTCTTACTGCTTCTTATCGGAGAAACCCTTTTGTGGCTCTAAAAAATGGCAGATTTTCTCACGCTTTACCTAAACATAGCACTTGGCAGCATGGACCTGCTTGTAATCCTCAGCTTTGGAGCTAGTGGGTGGGTTTTTTTTTTTTTCTCTATAAACTCTTGTATAAATCACACCAGTCTCTTGGTATTTATTCTAGGTAATGCTGGAAATTGTACACAGATCCAACAGGCCATGTAAAGGACTTTTGTGACTTCCTGGAGTTCTTTCAGGCACAGTCTTCACTCTGAGTGTAATTCTAGAATATGGAACATTACAGAAGCTTCGGAGGGCCGTTCTCTTCTGTATCCTCTTCCTATTCTGTGAGGCCTTGAAAGTATGGGCTGATTGTTATCACTAGGCTCTGGTCACACATATTCAAACATGAGCTGAGGGGTAAGACATTTGTAATACTCGCTATGTCCAAGAACTAGGTAATCTTATTGCCATTTACAGTGTTTCCTGCTTGTGTTCCATGACACTGGTGCAGATGGGGATGGTGATGACAAGTGGACAGCCATTTGGATAAGGACTCTTCACCAACTTATCTTACTTTTAGCAAAATATCCCCCACTATAATGCATATTTATTACTGTAGCACTAACACCATGTTTATTTGTTTTGTCAATTGGGGCTGTTTGGCTGCTGCAATGATATGGGAGATAGTGGCATCAGACAACATTAACTCATTAGACATTACTTTCTTGGCATTGGGAACCAAGTATAACCTCAAATCTTTAAGGAATTGTGGCTGAGGATCATGACTCCAATTCTGTGAAAATTTTTGAAACAAACTGCACTTAGCAATTATGATAGAAATTTAAAAGAAAACTGAAGTGGAAATACAAATTTTCAAGTGTGTGCGTATAAATGTGAAGTCAGAAAATGACCTCTGGTATTGTCCTCAGGAATAGCATTCTTCCTTTGAGACAGGGTCTCTCCCTGTTCTGTAGTTCACCTACTATTAGACAAGCTTGCCAGAGAGTTAAATGATCTGATCTGCCCCCCTACTTCTGGAATTACAAGAGCACACCACTATGTCTGGCTTTTCACTGACTGTCGTTGAATTTTTGTATTTGAGGATCCATAAATTTTTGTGTCCACCTCTCAAATTTAAAATAATATATCTTTAGGTTCTGCTTACATACCATTGAAAAGTTTAGATTATAGCACAGTTAATTCTCTAAAGAGATAACTAATAAAATATACTGAGTAATTTATAAGAAAAACATTAATTTGCCTCATAGTTCTAAAACTAGAAAGTTTAAAGTCTGGTGGCCACAACATGTAAGTTCTTTCTTGGTGGGAGACGAGGTAGGGAGGCTTGTTAGAGTCCAGAGAACTGAGAGTTATCATATAATATAAGAATTAAATGTCATATCTCATATCTCTTTTTTTCAAACTCCCACCCTCATCATATTAGACTTCACCTCTGTTCTGATTCATCGCGAAGATGCCACCTTCAAATACCACAGTGAAGTTTTGAATTGAAGGCCTCACACTGGAAGTGCAATTTCAACATGTCTATAGAGCATTCAAACCACAGCAGATGTCATAATCTCCAAGATCCCTTTCCTATTACAAAATTCTACTGACAAAATAGGAGCAAAGTAGAAACTCGGGCAATTTTCATTTACTTACAATCTTCTAGTATTTCAATTCTTTAAATTCTCTATGTGTAAATATAGCATAAATGAAGTCAATTGAGAGCCTATATTTTTACTTGCCCAGAGAACTAAAATTTTAATGCACTGCTTTGTACTAAATATTCCTGGGAAGTCCCTCACAGTTAGAATAAGTGACCAATCTGTGATCCAATGAGTCAACACTCTATCCCCTGAAGTTTAATTGCCCAATTTATAAAAGAAAAATGAAAACACTTAAAACCTTGTTAATATAGTTCCCATATTAGGTAAGTTTCTCTGGAGGCAGACATTAAGAACATGTTTGGATATGTCAAGGTGATGACATGGGTTGGACAACTATGGATTCCCAGACAAACTTTGGCCAAATGCTCAGGATTTCTCTGGAGTCTACAATCTCCCTGACAAGGGAAGAAGATGCAATTGACAGAAACTGCCTAACCGTGGAAGGAGCTGACTGATAGAAAATGTCTGCCAGCACTTGGACAATATGTTCTGTCTTTTGAGTGTTACCCAGATTATACCTTTCACTCTTAGAACCTTGTATAACCCCATGTATATTTTATAATAACAAAGAAGAATAAGATATATTCCCTCTATATACTTTTCCAATACATTAACTTAATATATGTAAACTGCAATGCATTCTAGCTCCAACTTACAGCGGACAATGGTAATATGTATATATGATCTACACCAAAATATCTGTGTCACTACCTATGTCCTTGTGTGCAGAAGAGAGTTGAAGCACCATCTGAAGACTAATATCCCCAGTAGAAAGTAGTAGTATTCAAATTCAAAGATAGTGCTTTGGCTACAGCGTCTCCTCCTTGTCTTAGCAAAACATGGAATTGAGCTGGGCATGTTAGTGTATGCTTCTAATCAGCACTAGGGAGGTTAAAGCATGAGTCTTGGTAGGTGCTACATAGCAACATCTTTACTCAAACCCTGTCTTCTCCCTCAAGAAATAAATGCTAGGTTTAGCTGTGTGCCTACTTAATTGGCTCTCTTTGAATTCCACTCACCTTCGATCTTATATCATTTTAAAAAATTCATCAACATATGCATGCAGGAGAATGTAATAAAGGCAGAGATTTATGTAACCATTGTATAACTGTTGAACTTTCTAAATGTTTTTTTATTGTCACTATAATTTGACCTGGAACTATGAGTCACAGACCATACCATAATGATCCGTGCCTCTCCCCCTTCCCCACATAGTTTTAAACCATTTTCCTTTTTATTTGTTTTTAAATAGTCAACCAATAGGCTAGGCCCTTTATATCCTGCTGTGTCACTTTTTAATACAAGTTTTCATCACCTCAGTAAAGGGTATTTTTTTTTTCTTCTCAGTGAAAAAGATGAATTGGTAAGCAGCCCTGTGGCCTATAAAACGTTTCCTTTTAATTCAGGACCTAACAGTTTGGCCTGGCTCATGTTCGGGTACTACTATAACTTGTCTGAACCCCTTCGAAAGGGCCTCCTGCTTGTGTATTTATGTCTGAGTGAGCCTTGAAACCACATCTCTGAAGAATGATTGGTTGCTTGTTCCCTCCCAGCACACGCTGTAATGAAGCATGCCCCTTGCTCTTCAAATCCAGAGGTTCTGACCTCACCAGGTGAGGTTTTCTCAGGAAATGGCCCCCCGAGGCAATTCCCAGTTGCACAGTTTCTGTGCTGGACACCAATAACCATGTGCACTCTGTCAGCTGTTTTTCTGTTCCAACATAAAGACCCACGTAGGAAGTGTTAGGAGATTTCTAAACCTCCTAAGATTTACCCTGGTTAAACTGTTCTTTAGTATTCTACTCAGGGTCTCTGTATGGATAAAAATTCTGCAAGAGTGTGTTCGTTTTAAGGAGGGTGATACAATATGCAGAAGAACAAAGAATCTTTTCATCATTGGCGTTGTTGCCAAGAACAGGAACTGGTGTTATGTGAGCTTTGATCTCTGCTCTCTCCCCATCCCCCACTGTATAATTCAATTATGTATCTCCCCTTTACGTAAGGCAAGTACCACTCCTCCCTACCTCCTCCTCAATTGCAGACTGTTCAAGATCCTAGATGTCCTGAGATAGAATCAGGCTACTTTGGCATTATTTTATTCAAGCCTCTTCCAGGTACCGTGTGCTCAGGCCAATTTTCTTGTTAAGGCTCCTAAACAGCGGAATATACATAATAGCCCATTCAGTAATCAGTAGATTATGAAGTGGCTAAAAAGTAAATGAAAATTAATGGTTATCTTGAGACAAAGAGGCTACTTAGAATTCTTTGATGAGATGACACAGCAACTTGCATCCAGCCTAACTGTCTGCCATTTCCCTTCACCCTATTAGCCATGCAACTGCAAATTTAACGGAAGCATCTGAGCTTTATAGTTACAATACTGGCCTTGAGGGATTCTTTTGGTTAAATATTAAAGATTTAAAGAAAGATGCAACCTTTATCCTTTAGTTTCACCATCTGATCTCTGGGCAAGTATTAATTATTCTGACCATTTTAAGAAAATAAACTAAAGTTGAACAAACTATCAGTTGATCATGTCAATGAAAGAAGAGAGCTTGAGCATGGTGATTGATTTGTAGCATGCATTCTTGCTAAGCTGGTCTGTCCTGGATATGCTTACATGTGTGACTATAAAAGGAGCCATGAACAAATGAAAAGGCAGTAAGCAGGATGTGTGGACTCAAAATAAACTGTTGTCTGAGGTAAATTACACGTTCTTCTAAAATGTCATATGATGGGAATTCCAATCATAGTGACGACGTGTGAAACAGATCTAAGAATGAGCTGTGGGCCAAAATGCCTTTTCATCCTCATGAAGCACTGACATGACTATTGCCCCCACAGCATGTCTATTTATTTTCTTTCCTTGCTGCAAAACAATTTCTATTAATTACAGTTATCACAGTATCAGTTTGTTTTACAGAGGTGATTGTTGATTATGAAAGCCTAATAATATTTGGAAAACATCAAGGCTATTTCCTAACTAATAGCCAAACCTTCCCACTCACAACCATTGATGCTCATGTTAATGTTGTCATCCATATTCTTCAGGTACAGTTGCCCTCCAGAATAAAAAGAACAGGAACCCCACTCTATACTTGTAATGAGGTGTGATTTTATTTTTAGTATATTCAAAAAGCTTTAATTTTAACCGGAAAAGCCACTTAAATGTTCAGTCACAGAGGTAGAAATTAATTAAAAATAATATACATGAGAGGAAAGAAATTTAATTATAAAAGGGTTTTTTTAGATAGAAAATATTGTTTTTATACCAAAGTTCAAAAGGACTGTCAGTATTTATAACCTAATAAATAGCATCAAAAATGTACAATTGCATTTGTCAGCAGATTTTGGTTTAAAAATATTGTCCCTTCACTTTAGGATAACGAAAAGCAAGAATAAATTCTGACACGTTTGTCTTCATTTTTGTGTCCAACATAAGTCTTTGTTCTAATTGTATATGCCTTGGATTTTAGAAAAAGTTGGAACTCATATCACAAATGTTTTAGACCAAAAGACAGAACTTTACTGCAGAACCTATCTTCGCTACAAAGTACATGTTCTTGACAACAATACAAATAATGTCATCATTTGATAAATGGCTATAAGATATTAAAATATATAATTAGTGTGGTAGCATGTATGAACCCTGTGATGTTCTGAAAATATATATGTTTCTCCATTAAACTAAGTTTAACAGGCAGTTACACAACTAGATAAACCATAAACATGGTAAAAAATTGAAAAGAGGTCAAAAATTATTCCTGGACATAACTCTAGGTCAACACACTACTTAATATAACCCAAGAACTTTCTAAGATTTCTAAATAACAATTATCAGCTCAGCTAATAATTATAAAACCCAAAATAGATTTTAAAAAGGCACTGATTTATAATTAAACAACCACTATAAAACCTAGTAAGGAAAATCTACATGTGTCTTTTTTTTTGTTTATACACAAACACCAAATACAAGTACCACTAGCATGTTAATAACTGCAAAGTTTTTAGTAGAGAAAAATAAGACCCCATCACTCACTAACCATACATGGTATAGGAGAGTTTGTGAACTATGCATCAATAATCATTCAATCCAGGAATGATGGAGAACATCCAACATTCCTGTTGCATGTCAAAAAGGCCCTGGGAACAGAGGAAACATTTACAAGAAAGAAAAAGTGTGAGAAAGAAGGAGACCGAGTGTATATAGACCACACTGGAACTCAAACATAAAGCATACAGGTTCCCAATATTAACAGGTGCTGAGAAGATGGTCAGATCATGTATATGCCAGAAAAGTAATAAAATCATCATTCTTAGTTTTACAGATGTCTAATTATTGTGACAAAATCCCACTTGTACTGAGTCATGAAAGAACAACTAAACCCCTCCACGTGTAATCCTTTGTGCTCACAACTGCTGGGATTGTTCACTAGAACCCCATTGTTCACAAATAAATGTTCATTGTTTCCAATTGCCTCCAGAATCTGTCTGGATGCAGAGAAAACAGCATTAGAAAGGACTCAAAGGGTCCCACTATACTAGGACTATACTTTCAATGAGTAATGCAGCAATTCTAATGAATGAAATACACAAGAAAAAAATGAGATTTAAAACAAGTTACAAAACTGGCCTCTTTGGTTGGGTTTGAAGTTCACAGAAGACCATGCACAACAGTGAAATTTGACTTGATCATGAAAGATGGAAGACAGATATGCAAATTTTAGATTGGAGAGACTCTAGAAAGAAACACCAAATTTAACTTAAAACATTTTTAACTTTTATTTTGGAGTCTATAACATGGCATATTTCTTTAAATGTAAACGAATTGTAGGTTTTCCTCAGTGTTAACATACCATTTCCTGAAATGCCCATTTGGTACACAACTTTCTCAACTTGGTTGCTTTGACCTCATGTTTTGAATCTATTATAAACTGTTACTGTCCTCCTGACATTAAGAGTCCTGTACATTTCTTTGTTCTTAACTTAATAATATATGAAATATATTTTCTTATCTTACTCCTGACTCTCACCCCCATCTGAACTCATTTATAAATTGAGTGATGATATAGTAATAAAAATTATGATACCCAGCTGGCCTTAATAAATTGTATCTGTAGAAATTCAGGTGATATCAAATTAGCTGTTTCAAGATGTTTTATTTTACTCTTTATCACACTGACATGTTTCCCAGGGGTGATGATTTTTAAAAATACATGAAAATATTAAAAATAACTTAACTCTCATTTTGGTAGTGACTTGGTAGCAGGTAATAACTGATTCTGTCCTCTTCTCCTGAAATATTCACCACATGGAAATATCAATAACAAAGTCCACGGAAATTTCCTAAAAAGTCAGGAAGCAAATTTCAAATCATATCTAGTGCTAATTAAAGCTATTGAGGCTGATTAACTTTATAAGAAGTTCATATAGAATGTAATAGGAATGCAGGAAATATATTTTCATGGAATTGTATTCAAAATGATATAGTTTAAGAGCCATTGCTAAAAATTATTGCACATTTTGCTCACAAGAAGCAGAGCTCACCTCAAAGCTTCCTCCTGACTGGCCATCTTTCACAGTTCTCAGAAGGTGCTAAACAGAATGCTAGAGAAAAAAAGATATCAGCACTCTTACATAACTATACATCTTAGAAGCTATAATAATGACCCACCAAAAAAAGATGTGCTCTGTAGTGGCATAGTGACAGAACAAGTATGAAGGTAATCTGTTAATTTTCAAAAGTTAGATTTAAAGCCTATACCATGAGAGAAATCATAAATGGGTTATTAACTTTGAACTAATCGCTGGGAAAATCATAGACCCTTTGAGAAGAACCTGCCACTACCTATTTAGGAAAAAACAGTAATTTTTTTTCAAACTGCTTTCGACATATTCAAGTTTATACCCAGAGTCTTTTTGCTGTGTCTGACGTTCATCAGAAAAGCTTACAACTGAAGAAGGCAATGGTTAATGAGGAAATTCATAACTCGCCAAAGTGCATGTCTGTAAGAAATTGCCTTGATTACTAATCAAGGTTGGAGGGTCTAGCTCACTGTGGGTAGCACAATTTCTAGGCAAGTATATTTAGTCTATATGAAAAGCCGGAAGAGCATGAGTTATGAGGGAACCAGAAAATAAGACATCAAACAGGGTTCAGCCAGTAGCCTTTAAGTTACCTGCCCACTTGGGTGTGGCCTCTTATACTATAAATGCCAATGTAAAGCACGTGTTCCGTCTCTCTTCCAGCTACTGGATTCAGTTTCTGTTCCTCATTTGTGCAGAGGACTGTGATCTGCGAGTCTACCTCTAAATAAATAGCACTTTATTATACTCAATTCTGACCTACTGTAGGTTTTCCTTTTAGCGTCCATCTTCATCTGGTTCCCCACGTGGATCTGAACTCCAAACTTACCAGGTGGACTGGTCTAAAAGGGCCAAATGGTCCACAGCCCAGAAATTCTCCTACCCCACCCGCTTGTTTTCACCTACTAAGCAGTTTTTTTGTAAAAACCCTGCAACAGCAGAGCCAAGTGCACGTGGCAACTTGGATATTTCCCACACTCACACACATTTCGCCACCCCGCCACTGCCACATTCCCTGCTATGTGGCAACTTGCACAGCTTCTGGTTTGTGCTCACTGCTCCTGAGTTCTGAGCTCCTTGCCCTGTGTATGGTATTGATTTAATTGCTTTTAATTTCTCAAGCAAAGCATATTTGTTGGTATTTAACCAGCACCAAGGTAGAAAACCAGTGTGGCATAGAACTATTCCTGGCACCACCAGTTGCACCACCACTGGTCACAACACTGCAACCATGACATCTGTTGGACAATAAAGATTATTATACTTAAAACAATTTACTGGACCTCTTAACACAGGTAAATACTTTATTAATTAATAAATCAATAAACTTGAAGGTTTATATAATGGCAGACAGCATTACCATGGAAAATTTTAGTAACCTTTTCTGATACTATAGATAGTATTCTGTAAGGAGTATATGATTATTTTGATACATCCATATTGGATATTTGAGGACTTAGGTTTTTTTCTTCATATTATATCCTTAAGTAAATGGTTTTATAACAGAGCCAAGAATGAGGCACTTCTAGAAATGATACAGTCTTTACAGACTAATAATGAACAGCTAGCTGACAAAAGTAATACCATTGAAAATCAAAAGTTACCTGAAAAAATTAATACTTCATGCTATGCAAATAATGTTCAAGAATGATCTGTTATCTTAAAGGAAAAACTTCAGATATTAGAATCACATGTGCAGAATTAAGACCAGAGGCTAGGTGCCTCAATGAAATCACTAGAGATATATACAGGAAAGTAGATTCAGGCTTGACAAAAGGCAGTAGTAAAAGGATTTGAAAAGGTTGAGGAAATTATTGTAGCTGATGAGTGGGGAAGGAAGGTACAAGGACAGGAGTTAACATCACCCGTACCTGTCAGAGATGTCTTACCCAGGGTTTTAGCTTCTTACCTTGTATCTACACTGAAAAAATAACAAGTTCTAAATGCCAAAAATGATCCAAAGAAGGTAGATGGATACCTATAGGAATAAATGATCTAAAAGAAATTAAGGAAGCAGTAGTAACTTATGGCTTGCATTCCACATTAAGGCTGCCCCACATGACTGGCTTCAGTTAGTTTCAGCAGTCCTAGATGATGATGTGCCCTAACTGCTGTGAAAATGTTATTTCAGAGAAGAGGCAAAAATTTTAGAACAACAGGTAAAAGCAAAAGGACTTGAGACTTCCCAAGATCAAATTCTTGGTGAGGGCACTTATGCTGACCATAGGTTCAAGCTCTTTACAATGAACAAGATTTGTCCCTATGCCACAAAGCAGCCTTAAATGTTTGGGACAGGATTAAAAAACTAGGAAAACAAATTGAATCATATACTATGGATAAACAGTGCCAGAGAGAACCCTCTAGTGGCTTCTTAACAGACTCAGATGCTAGATGAGTACTTAATGAGTCTCTGGCTTTTAAAAATGTCAACAAGATAATTGAGCCTTTAAAGGTTAGATCAGAACCAATAGATGAAAGGATCCTGAACACAATGAACTTTAAGCCATTTGACTATAATACTGAATCTTAGGTAGGAGAAGCAATGTCCAAAGTATGAGGGGACATCAAAATGCCAAATGTTTTAATTGTGGCATCTGAGCAGGGATTGTAGACTAAGAATTCCTAGAAATAATATCTCCTTTGGGAATGTAGACTAAATTCTAAATTCCTAGAAATAATGTCTCCTTTAAGAATGGTAAAAATAAAAGGTATCAACCTTATAGGTTATATAGAACCTATATGTGGCAAAGGCTGACATTGGACTAATAATGCAGATCAGACAAGGCAACCTGATACCATCAGGAAACTAGTTGGGGGGCCTCTCGCAGGTCCCCAAGTCAAAAATGGCCCAGTCATTCCCAGGCACTGTGGAGGGCATGTCTCACGAGGAAAATTAGAAAATCCAGTGCCTTCTGGAAAAAAAAAAATCTATCGATGATGGAATAAACATGGAGTGTGAATCAAAAGTTTCAATAGGAATCTAAAAATGTATATTCTGGCAGACTTCTATAAATGATCAAAGAACAAAGATAAGAATGCATCTAAATAGCATTGTAATTGTGGGTTTGATAGAGATGGGTGTGGACATGAATATCATTACTCCAGAATCTTGGCATCCAAACCGGCCTCTTCAAGAGGCAGATGTTCAATTCCTAGAAAATGAAACCCTATCTCAAGTGAAACAAAACATGAGATGCGGTGAATGCATAAGGCCAGAAGGATAGAAAAGAAGGCTGAGATGCTTAAAGCAGAAAAGATAACTATCCACATAGGATCATCAAGCAAAGTGAATTACGATTTATGAGGACAGGTCATCTGAGGGTAAGAATCTCTAAACATAAACTAGAATAATAGTCTTGACTCACTTAAAAATCAAAGCTGGCATTGGAGTTAGACAATGGCTCTGTCCTTCTCTAAATCCAAGCATGTTGTTAAAAGGAAAATTCAGAGTTTCTGTCTCATACCAGTTGGCTCCTGACATGAGACAGAAAGAAGAAAGAATTTAGAAAAAAATTTACTTTTCTTCATACCTATTTTTGTCTCTATTATACCTTTCATTAAATATATGTCTGCATATGTCTATATAAATAATCTTTAAGTTTTCCACAATGAACAGTGAATTTTCCTGCAGCAATCTTTGAAGTTTCCAGGAGGAAGATGGGGCACCACAATAATGACTCCACCTGGTTGATATGATGTCATGAAGCTCATAGTGCTACTATAAGACCTACTTTGGGTACAACTGCTCAAGATGATTCCAAATTGGTTAGCTAAAATGGTGCACTTTTTTTTTTACAATGTTCTGGCCAGAACTCCAAATAAGAACCTTAGAAAAACCCTACCGAATACTCAGAGATTATTTGCAATTATACAAGATAGTAATCTTGAAACTTAATCATCATTTTACTTTCACAGGATCCCAGAGAAAGAACATTGCCCCCATGATAGCTGTAAGTAACAGCTCTAGAAGACAATGTCCCCTCTCCCAACAAAGTTTGTCCTCAGGGTTAGAAACATCATTTAGTGGGGGGTTGGGAGGGGATATTATGTAGGTTCAGATATCTCTTTGGGAAAAAAGGGAAATTGGATAGGATAATAGATTAGTGTGAGTAAGATCACACTAATAATAATAATGAGTAATAAAGTGAATACTTATGAGCCATTATTTGTAGGAAATTTACATTGGTATAGATTCCTGTATATTGATACAAACTTAAATTATATTGAGTATGTTTCTATTTTCGTCTACAATATTTGTATATCTAGGCAAAGTTAATTTTCATATTCTATGTATGCATGGTTCTACCTCTGCTTAAGACATCTTAAATACTGAATCAATTTTGAGATATATTTATCATATTGCAATATACATTATACTTTTGATCAAGGTACTTTATCTACATTTTGAAGTCATTTTCCGCATTTGTTGCACAGTTGTTTAGAGATTGTTTAATATTGTAATATGAAGCCATAGTCTTTAAGTTATATAGGTATTAAAATTCATAGGTCAATAGTCATCCATGTTTGTCATACTTATAGTTAGACTAATCATGTTCTTTAGATAGATAGAGATTGCATTCTGCATAGATAGGTAATCTTCAGCCACTTCAAAGAGCTGTAGAATATGGCATCTAAATAATTTAGGGTTCTGTTGAGGTGAGACATGATTATTCCTGGCAGCACTGATCTATTCCCGAGAGAATATTGGGCACTGAAGACACTCCACTTGGAGTTTGTTTTCTTCTTGGCAAAACTGGTCTTTGGATAAAAAACTGCCCATGCCTCAACCACTGACAAAATGCATGGTGTCTGGACAGGACAAGCAGGATACAAGAAAAAGGACTGCCAAAACTTGTCAAGACAGGGTAAGATGATTTTGAAAATTTTCCTGCCTCTGAAAATGGTCTGTCAGTTACTCTAGGCCTTAGCCAAAGTTGGTTTCTCCAACATTGCAAATGAGGCATTGGACGATTGCCCAGGTAGCCAGTTGTCTCTGTCATTTATTACACATTTTGGAAGTTGCTTGATTGTACTTCCTGTTTACTCAAGTAATATTATTTCCTTTCTTGGGTCTTCAATGGGGTTGAAGACTAGATAGTTGTAGTTACTTTCCTCTCATGACTTGATAAAGTTATTTATAATACAAGACTGTCTTAAAATCCTTAGGATAGGATAATTATTGAAACATTTATCACATGTTTCTTGCTTGATATTGTTTATACAGATTGTAATTCTAATTTTTATACCTAATATTTGTTCTTATTATACATAATAATTTTGTATTAGGCTTAAAACTCTTTTAATTAAAAAGAAGGGGGAGATGTTGTAGGAAATCTTACAGTCGGTAGCCTTTTAGTTACCAACCCACTTGGGCATGGCCTCTTATACTATAAATGCCATTATAAACTTCATATTCCCTCTCTCTTCTGGCTGCTGGATTCAGTTCCTGTTCCCCATTCATGCAGAAGACTGAGATCTATGGGTCTACCCCTAAATAAATAACCCTTCATTATACTCAATTCTGAGCTAATGTGGGCTTTCTCTTTAGTGTCCTTCTTCAGGGTTCCTCCATATTTTTTGCCCTGATTTCCTTCCCAAACTCACTTAATTACAGATTGTGCCCTGGAACTGTAAGTCAAATAAAGCCCTCCCTTTGCAAATTGCTTTTGGTCTCGTGTTTTATCACGGTAATATAAACTAACTAGGACAACAATAGAAAATCAGTTAATAAGCAAATATTTGTAATTATCAATCTACCGATATGTATCATAAATCTTTTCCCTTTTAATATGAAGGAAACATTTGCTTCTGCTTCTGGTTTAGAGATGCATTTTGAAGTTTTCACTTCTTCAGTTACAGTTTTAAAACTATTAAAAGAACTAAACAAATTAATTGGCAATTAAACTGCATTTGTTGTCTTCTTCCACAAGGTAAAGCATTCTACTTTCATCTATAACCAGGCATGAGCAACAAATGATAGTTGATTCAGAATAACCCAAATTTGCAATTTGCATGACAAGGGCACATATCTGGAATATGTTTCTTAATCTTAATGCATTTTGAATATTACATGGGGACACACATATTTGCTCAAAGGACAGTGACCTACTTTCCTATTGTTATGGATGTTTTTGGCTTCCTCAAATTCTATAGGTAAAACTTTTGTACTTTGTCCATCAAATTGCTGAGTGACATATCCTATGAATGCTTAATTTTGAGTATGCTTCATTTAATTTTGCACCAGATGGTGATATTTTACTTCAGATAAAGTATGTAGTGAATCTTCACTTAATTAATGATCCCTAGTAAAACGCTCAAAGCCTATGTAATATATCCATAACTCTTCAGCACTAAAGGAAATGAAAGAAAAGTCGTTCCAGGTTCTGGCTTTTACAAATAATGCTATTATGAACATAGTTGAACAAATGTCCTTGTAGTATGCTTGAGCATCCTTTGAGTATATGCCTAAGTGTAGTATTGCTGGGTCTTGAGGGAGGTTGATTCCCACTTATCTTAGAAACCACCATACTGATTTCCAAAGTTGTTTTAACAGTTTTCATTCCCACCAGCAATGGAGGAGTTTTCTCCTTACTTCACATCCTCTCCAGTATAAGCTATCACTGATGGAAGTGGAGGCAGAGATCCACAACAGACCACTGGGCTGAGCTCCCAAAGTCCAGTCAAAGAGTGAGAGGGGTGCGAATATAAAATGAGGTTAAGACCATGGTGAAGATACCAACTGAAACAGGCTTACCTGAGCTAATGGGAGCTCACCAGCTCTGGCCTGACAGTGAGGGAACCAGCATAGGACCAAACTAGGCCCTCCGAATGTGGGTGACAGTTGTATGGTCTGGGCAGACTGTGGGACCACTGGCAGTGAGACTGGGATTTATCCCTACTGCTTGTACTGGATTTTTGGAACCAGTTCTCTTTGGAGGGATACCTTGTTCAGTCTAGATATAGTTGGGAGGGCCTTGGTCCTGCCTCAAAGCAATGTGCTAAACATTGTTGACTTCACATAGGAAACTTTACTGTCTTTGCGGAGTGGATGGGATAGTATGGAAAGAAAGTGGAGAGGATAGGAGGGGAGGGAGTGGGAACTAGGATTGGTATATGAAATGAGCAAATATGTTTTTTAATAAACCAATAAAAGTTTTTTTAAAGTTAAGAAAGAAAAGTCTTTTGAAATTACTACTAACTAATTTTTCTAATATCAATGTCTTATATCCTTTATGCACACTGAATAAGTGTGTAAGCTACATTGTTTGTTTTATGGCATCATGTTCTCTTATTCATTGTTTTCCAGGCTATGAAAGAGTTAAATTATCTCTTAAATTACCACCTAAAAGCCACATACATAGCAAAAACATATGTTCATTGTTAGATTACATAGTCACTAACCCTGAGTCAGCTCAGAACTCTGAGCAGACCAAGAAATGGTGGAGCAATAGCTATGAAAAGCAACCCGCAATGAACATCCAGAACTCAAAACGACCTTTTAGTCTTGGCACATAAATGAGATCCATGTTTGTTGGTTTTTGTTTGCTTTGCCTGTCCACACTTCTTTTTTTTTTTTCTTGCTGATTTTTTTTATTAATTAATTAATTTAATTATTAAAGATTTCTGCCTCTTCCCCGCCACCACCTCCCATTCCCTCCCCCTCCCCCAATCAAGTCTTCCTTCCTCCTCAGCCCAAAGAGCCAGCAGGTTTCTCTGCCCTGTGGGAGGTCCAAGGACCACCCACCTCCATCCAGGTCTATTAAGGTGAGCATCCAAACTACCTGGGCTCCCACAAAGCCATTACATGCAATAGGATCAAGAACCCATTGCCATTGTTCTTCAGTTCTCAGTAGTCCTCATTGTCCATTATGTTCAGCGAGACCGGTTTTGTCCCATGCTTTTTCAGTCCCCAGCCAGCTGGCCTTGGTGAGTTCCCGATAGAACATCCCCATTGCCTCAGTGTGTGGGTGCACCCCTCGCCGTCCTGAGTTCCTTGCTCGTGCTCACTCTCCTTCTGCTCCTCCTTTGGATCGTGAGACTTCAGTCCAGTGCTCCAATGTTGGTCTCTGTCTCTGTCTTCTTTCATCGCCTGATGAAGGTTAATATTCAGGGGGATGCTTATATGTTTTTCTTTGGGTTCACCTTCTTATTTAGCTTCTCTAGAGTCACGATTTATAGTCTCAATGTCCTTTATTTATGGCTAGAAACCAAATATGAGTGAGTACATCCCATGTTCCTCTTTTTGGGTCTGGCTTACCTCACTCAGGATAGTGTTTTCTATTTCCGTCCATTTGTATGCAAAATTCAAGAAGTCATTGTTTTTTACACACTTCTGATTTTACTTCAAACATAAAAACTCATGCAGTAGTGGCGTACACCTTTAATCCCAGTACTTGGGAGGTAGAGATAGGTAGATCTCTATGAGTTCGTGACCAGCTTGGTCTACAAGAGCTACTTCCAGGACAGGCTCCAAAGCTACAGAGAAACCTTGTCTCAAAAAAACCAACCAACCAACCGACCAACCAACCAACCAACCAAAACAAAACAAAAACCATAAAAACTCATTCACATTTACATTGCTTTAAATAAATTACTTAAAAATATGGAAAAATTATTGTCGAAGTGTGTGTGTGTGTATTCCTAATGTTGACAAGTTCTACGTTTTTAATTAAGAAGAAGAAAGAAAAGAACTACTTGATATTAACAGAACCTGAACTCAGAGGCAGTAGGATACCAAAACAAAAAGAAAAGAAAAGATGTTTCCACCAAGTACCAGAAACTGGTGTTTTGATGTGGGATTTCCCTCTGTTTGCTGTGATTACCATTAATGAATAAAGAAAATTCTTTGAACCTATAGCAAGGCAGAATGTAGGTAGGCAGGGAAGAGTGAGCTGAATGCTGGGACAAAGGAAGGTGTAGAGAGAGATACCATGTAGCCACACAGGAGACAGATGCTGGGAACTTTAGCCTGTAAGCCACTGTCATGTGGCAATATACAGATTAATAGAAATGGATAAAATTAATGTGAGAGTTAGCCAGTAAGAAGCTAGGGTTAATGGACCAAGCAGTGATTTAATTAATACAGTTTCTGTGTGGTTATTTCGGGTCTAAGCTAGCCGGGTGGCCAGAAACCAACAAGTGGCAACCTACTCCAACAGTGTTTCACATTTCTGGCCAAATTTTCAATCAAATTTTGTGAATTAACTTGTGATATTCTCAACATTTGGAAAGACATGTAAAAGCAACCCAGCATCACATTGTTATTTAACTAGAACACACAGTAAAGGTCTCTGGTGAAAGAAAAATTATGTTTTAGGGTTTACCAGGTCCTGTTGCCTACACTTTGGTGATTCATTCAGGCTGAATTTTGAAACATCAGTGATTCCTCAACTACATAAAATCACAAATACAAAAGAAGATTTATTGGTTGTTTTATATGTCTAATATTAAGATTCTGATAACATCTAGACTTCACATAAGATATTTGACAATACTATCTTTGTCCATCCTTGATAACACAACTATGAATATGGTTTAACTTCTGATTATAACTGGCAAGGCTCTTTGCTTCTGTTCCATTCCAGTGAACATTCTTCATTCAAATATCTGCTTTACTTAAGTTTGACATGTATTTTTCACTCTATGTACAGAAGACTTTCATGACTACTCAGTATAAAGTCCCTCTAATTTGTCTAACCTACATAGGGTAGACAGATTTCAAGAGTTATGAAAAAGAATGCTCAGATATATTACCACTTCTGATGACCAACAAATTATTCATTTTTAGTATAATTTTTTTTTCCAAAATGATGGTTTCTATGTGCTACATCAATTTCTAAAATGTTGTTCTGGACAGATTCTAACTAAACATAATAGAGCTTGAGATAAAAAATTTAACTGATTCACTCATGTTTTATCTGGCAAGTCAAAGCCTATTCCAATATTGTTTTGATTCATATTTATCTTCTGGGCTCAGAGTGAGATCAATGACTCTGTTTTACACTTTGCTGTATTTTAGTACCAATAACAGTGCCTGACACCCTAAAAGGGTTGCCTAAATGAGTTAGTATTGATGCACCTTTACATAGAGTTTATGATATTGTCTCCTTGTGTAACAACATGCTCAAATCTGTGTGTTCTCCCCATTCTATGCCAGCCGAGAAGCTGAGAATCAAAGGGCCTGGATTAGCAGGCACGGGCTTCCAGAAAAATTCAGCTGAAGTCTTCGTACAAGTTTCTTCCTATTCTCAATCAGCCAATGTAAGTTTTTCATGGTGGCATAGTACTTGATATGGTAACCGAAGAGGCAGAGACCTCTGGGGAATTTCAGGGGACTATGTTTTCAGAAAGAAAAATGTTTCTGGAGAGTAAATGTTATTGTGAACTCATTCAAAGTCAGGGCAGGACCACTGAAAGACTTTGTTTATGTCCAAAGCAAACCTTTATTGTGCAGTTGAAAATGTTCTCAGTTGCTGTAACTTACTTTTCATAAAAGGGTAATGTATTTTTATTTCTTCCAGGCAGCAAATGAAAATATATTATACAATATTGATTTAAAATCCAAGCAAGTTTGCCTTACTTTTTTTTCTAACTTCTGTTTTATGCCTTGAAGACAAGCATGTACTTTTGCAGACTGTGTGTGTGCGTGTGTGTCTTCGTATACCTATGTGTCTGTATGTTTGTATGTTCAGATTCTTTGATGCCTAGAAGTATCTGACTCATCTCCCTATTCTTAGGAAAATATGTTTTCCTATCTTATACTGACAGTGAGAAGTAACGTAATATTTTATATAAACTTTGAAATTAACGATCATGTCTATGCTTTGCATAAAGTTACTCACGAACACAACAATCCCCTGGGGAATTTTGCTAAGTATATAAAACTCTAC